>NC_136503.1:30323252-30608252 GCF_053919585.1 Euprymna scolopes
CCAACAAAGGCTCCTAACATACCTAAGAATGAACATTGCTTGTGTATATCACGGAGCACTTGAGTGAGTATGACTGTGATGGAGATCAAGGTAACAAGGAGTAGGAAGGGAGAAGAAATGAGAAGTAAGTGTAAAAGACCTAGATTTATCAGGAGAGTAACCTAAGTGGGGAGTTGGGCAGCAAGATGTTTGTTTGTTCAGATTATATTTAATTTTTGCATGTTGTAGTGATGAGACGATTCAGATATTTTTCCTGATTCCAATACAATTACCAATTCTGTATTAAATTCCAGATTCTTATACAATTATCGATTCTGATATCGATTCTTTATAAATCTATAAATATTGAACTATAAAGTTGGTATTTTATCATAAAAATGCATATTAAATGTGCATATATTTTCTCAATTGTAAAAACACACTTGTGTGGAGAGATGATCCATTGAATTTAGTTTTAATGAGTTTTTAAAATCAATAAATATTTCCTATTTTATTATAACTACAAGCAGGGTAAAAATTTTGTTTTAAACAAAAGCAAATAAAAAAAAGAAGATAATTAAAGGAATCGCTTTTGGCATCGGAAAATAGACAATTTTTTTCGATTCTAATACCAATTCTGATATCCCAAACGCTTCTGATTTTCCGATTCCAGATTCCGATTAATCGTCCCAACACTAGTATGTTGGTACAATCTGGGACACAGAGAGCAAGAAGGAAATTCTAAGGGCAAGCGATCTGAGGAAAGAAACAGTTAAAGTAGAAAATTTATTTGTTTGGATTTTTTTTTTTTTTTTTGATGGGAACAAAATTCAGCAAAAATCAACAACGACAAAATTTTTTTTTTTTCTATTTAGCGTTTCAGTGAAGTTTTAATTTAATGTAAACAGACATCTTGCTGCTCAACTCAGCACAGTTCCCTGTTAAACACGATCTCAAATAGTAGTCCTTCCCTTGTATTCCAAGTGTCAATATGTCTTGTTTAGGGGTGGGGGTTTAAATAAAATGGATATTTCGTTCAAGCGTTAGAAAAAGAACAGTTATTTCAGGAAAATCACCGAGAATTTTATTTTAGAGATGATTGTTTTGACCTCCCATTGGAAGGCCCTTGTGATAATAAACCTGAAATAACCAAGGTATTTCCTGCTCGCCAAAGTGACACCTGTATACTTGTTGGCCCAGTTAAGAATTAAAGTTGGCTCATAATCACCGGCTTCAGTCTGACATTTTGTTTGAGACTAACTCCACATTATGGCATAACAGCATAAGGTCATTTTTAATAATCAGTCACAATTGACCTCTTTTGTTTCATTTCCTTTGGGGGTAATTTTTTTAAGTGGGGAAGGGGAGGGGGAATAATTTTTTTGTTATTCTATTATTTTGGAAAAAAAAAAACAACAAAAATAAGACACCTTTTGATCAACTAGTAGTGCAATTTTCCCAGGTGGCAGAATAACAGTCAATATGAATTCAAAATATTGTATGCAATATACAGGATGTTACAAAAAACATTTGCGCATAGATCGGTTTGAAAGTCAATTTTTTAAAACTATCCAATACACGCTAGCATGTAAAATGGACATTAAGCTAACTATTATAATAATGATGACTAGTGGGACCTGTGGAAATTCCACAGGGGACTAGTTCATATGTAATATAGTGATGTTAGCATTCTGTAGATGTTCAGTGTAAATGGAGATGCTCTGATATTATTGTAGCTTTATTGTTTAAACTGCAAAAGTATTTATCTAAGCTAGCATGAACGCCCAGTGAAGCCCGGTCGTAAAGTGCGCTTGAATATAATTCTTGCAGATTTCGTATATATTATTATAGAGTTAATGTTCTATCGATTTTTTATGTTATAAAGTTGCGATTTCAAAAATAAAAAAAATATATATTCATATGACTTGGGTGTATCAACTTGAATCGAAACCGAAATAAAAACTTATGAAAAAATTCTATCAGCCATAATCGAAACCGAAACCAAAACGTATGAAGAATTCTTGATAAAATTATTTATAAAAAAAATAGATGATTTAAGTGCCATCAACTATAATTGAAACCAAAACCGAAATTAAAACTTATGCAGAATTCTTGGTAAAATTATTTATGACAAGAAATAGAAGAACATAACAATTAAACAACCCGGATGTAAGCGTGACACACAAAAGAACACACACGTTATCGTATTAATATATAAATGATGATGATGATATATATATATATACATAAGATTACATACACATTAGCAAGTGAATGTTCTAGCTGATCTCATAAAGTAAGGGAGATAATTCCATATTTCTAATTTGAATCTTCTTTAATATATAAAATTAACTCGGTCAGATTCTTGACTTTTACCATCGATACTTTCCGTCCTATAAAACTAATATTTGATTTTAAAAGCATTTTATTTTGTTGAACGTTGGTTCATGTTGTTAAGAACAATTAAAAAGTAATTGGGGTTAATTCCTGCCAGAAAATAATTTATTCAGTCAGATTTATATTTGTATATGCGTTATGTGTTACGAAATTGAGGTGAATCTTACTTCGTCCAATGCCGGATTATTTCAATCTGTTTCGATTAGAAAAATTATTATTTTTTCTTTTTTTTTTTTTTTTGGTGGGGGGTATGTAAATCTTTCTTCATCAATAACAGATTTACTGAAGAAATTGCCAAACTAGGATTTTCGCTAGTCTTCATATGAGTTGTAATGGCCAACTACTCATAGCTAAGACCCAAGAGAATAGGTTAGTTTGAAGTCAATTTCTTAAAACCATACAATACATGCTAGCATGTAAAGTTGACGTTAAACTGATGATGATGAAGAAGAAGAAGAAGAAGAAGAAGAAGAAGAAGAAGAAGAAATATGTGAGAATATGTACACAGTGGTAATTCTGCATTCACGGAATTTTAATTGCCAGCATGTAAAAATGAACGCTAAACCAATTATTATTATTATTATTGTTATTATTTTATTATTCTTATTATATTCTTTAATTTTGGTATTATTATAATTATTATTATTATTATTATTATTATTATTATTATTATTATTATTACTACTACTACTACAACAACAACAACAATATCATCATCATCATCATCATCATCATCATCAAGTTACTTTATCCACTACACTACGGGTTCTTACACACAAATCTAGTGTTTACTTGGTAAAATTCAGTTGTAAGTTACAATTAATTGCAAATTACTTAAGACTTCTAGCCAATCAAGAACGAGAGCATGGTACTCTATTGATTATTTAAACGATTCTGTTCACAATTCTGTGCAGATTCTCGTGCTCAATCGAAAGATTCCAGAGTTCGACAAGATGCATCTGAAGAAGGCCGGAAGTTACACTAACTAAATAACACAAATAATTCCAATCTAAAAATTTCAGATACATGAATCGAATTAGTTTTAAAAATAAAAAAAATATCTCTACAGTAACGTCTTGTTAAAAGATTTACAATGAGGATAGAAAAACTATGTCTTAAAAAGATACTGAAAAGATAATTATTTAAACACTGGCAGATGTACCCGGCGTTGCCCAGTATTAAACATGAAGTTAAATTCCTTTAGAAAAATGAAGTAAAAAAACAGAAGGAAACTGAGACGTGTGCATGCGAGTATTATGTTTTTTCTAAACAGTTCACTTATTGTAATTAAAAATAAAAAAAGAAGATACTCGAGTTTAGATCGAAACCAAAAGACAGTGAGTCAAGTACGGTAACCATTAGGCCAGCTTGCCACGTTTAAAAAATGTTTTCAAGCCCACTTATTCTTAACATAACTAATCTGTCATGTGAACGATTCACGCATGTGCAGGCATGAAGCAGTTGAAAAAAACAGATAAAGTCTAATGACCCCCCCCCTAAATTTAATCCCCCCCCATGTTCCAATTTTTCAATTTTTACCCTTTAGTAGCCCTTTTTTAAAAAGTTTTCCACATGTCTGAATAACTTCAATAATTTCAAGTCTGTAGATCAAAAATTCGTTGAGTATATAGATTGAGAAGTGTCCTCACACGCACACACATACATACATTCTCACTTTTATAGATATAACTTTAAAAATTATAATCAGCGCTATAAAATAATCTATAATTTATATAACACTTTGCACCTGGTTTCATGGTTCTGAGAAACAGTAGTTAAGTGTACCTTTTGCTGTTAAAACTATAATTTGCTTGTCACCTAATCTATTCCTAGAAGTCACGGAAATAATCATTTATGTCTATTTACAAAATCTATATGAAGAGTACACTAGTACACTTCGTTATTGATCTTATATAACAAGTACTTGGTGGTTTGGGGTCTCTCACATCATATAACCTCTTTGCTGTAACATAAATATATATTCAACAATTAAATGTAACAATTTTCTTAGACCAAAAAAATGGGCAGTTAAGAATAAAGGCTCACAAGTCAAAGAGTTATATAATTACAAACTTCAAACCTTTAAGAAGGAGGGGTTAATATATTTGTTGAAATAAGAGATCTTCGAACTTTATAATTAGCTAGCGGAGGTGCCCGGCGTTGCCCGGGTGTTTGGAGATGTAAAAGAAAAAAAAGTGTTAGTAGGGAGGGAGACTCGAACCCATGAAAACCCGAAGGCGGAAAAGAAAGAAAACATGGCATCTTACCGCTACGAGGCCATAGGAAGTGAAACGTGTTACAATTTACTGATGCCAATCAAAAAGTTGACTTGCTAGCAGGTGCAGAAACGAATATTGGCTGTAGGCCAGTTCAGCTTTCCGCCGTTTCATTTATTTGTTTCCCCCCATGATGTTAGGGAAAGCTAACTTCCACAAAAAGGGAGTGTCCAAATGAATAGCAATTGTCTGATATGAGGGATTTTCCCCACATTGATCAAAGCTAATTGCTTTCTGAACATCCTGGCATGAAAGGCCAGGAAGCTGCCCTCACTTTCGATTAGTTTCGCTTGTATATGAAAAAGCCAAACAAAACAAGAAGGAATAGCATGAATTTTATAAAAGTCGATGTAAATAAATGTAGATACGTTCACAAATCGTAGAAAAAAGCCTTTGCTGGGCATAAAAAAAAATGTGCACGTCACTTTTGCCTTTTATATATATAGATAATAACTAGCAAAACCTGTGGAAATTTCACGGTAGTTGAAAATTTTTAAAACACATCATAAATAAAATAGAATAAAAAATAAAATAAATCAAACAACGATGAATTTAAAACAATTTTTTAGCTAATTCTTTTTTTTTTTTTAACCTTTTAAAGCTAAAAAGAATTGATTTAAAAAATTTAGATTTTTTTTCAATGAAAATTAATACACAACACATTGTTTTTATTTTTTGTTTTGTGAATACAATACCATGACTTATTTTTTAATTCTAAAATAAAATAGCCAATTTGAAAACAAACGGTTATATTTTATTTACTAATTTTTTTTTAAAATTATTAGAGAGGAAATGAGTTTAATGATTTTTAACTGATAAAGGGCGATTATAAAGGGAGGTAGTTCGTTTCTCATTAATGATGATATTTTTGTGATACTGGACATATTTAATATTTAGATTATAAACCATAACATTCAGCCGATTTTAAAGGCTTAAATGGAGAAAGCAAATATTGAGTTAAATAACACACATATGCAACAAAACAAATTTAATTAATAACAATTTTCTCATGCTTATACCTCTCTCTATATATATTAGTGATGGGACGATTCCAATAAGAAAAAGAGAAATTTTATATACTTAAAATCTTTCCATTATATATATCTCGCTTCACTGGAAACAGACACTCATTTTTCTGCTAATTTCAGAAAACATTCAGTATTATTTACTATACAAGCGTACAATTGTTTCGGCCCTTTACTGATATTTGTTATATATAGTTCTCTGCATATATGTTTTATTATTCTTATATCAGTGGGACATTCATCAGTGCTATATAAAAACATAACAAAAGCCATATCGAAGCACCAAAACAATTGTACGCTTGTATAGTAATTAAAACTGAACCTGGTTTTGAAATTAGCAGAAAATATTGAGTGTCTGTTCCCAGTGAAGCGGTATATTATAAAAGCATTTATAGCTCTAGTACTGCACTATCGAGCTATTTAAATAAAATTTGTGTTACTGATATCTATATTGAAATAAAAAAATTCCAATTTTATATTCAAACAGTGTGTATATATATATATATATATATATATATATATATATATATATATATGAGTATAGCTACATTCTAAGTATTTATTTTTCTTACCGAGCAATCCTTTCAGCATGTTAAATTTCGGCACATTTTTTTACAGATCTGTTTCATTAAGCAGAAAAATCATAATTATTTCAATATCGTATCTTTTTGTGCATAAACTCCTCATAAAAATAGAAAATGTTTCCTTTGAAAAAACACACATGACAATATAATGTCGGAAAAATGAATTCCCAGCATCGCATATTTATTTAAGTAGCCATTTAATATTCTATTTTATATATGCTCTATTGTTATATTTAACTAACATTGAGCTTCTAAACTAAAAGGATTGGTATACACAAAAGGTGAAATATAATTGAGAAAGCATAAATATATATATATATATACAGATATGATTAAAAAGCACAGAGTGTCTGATTATTCTCTTTTTGATTCTTTCTAATTTTCGTATCGCTCTTTTTGTATTTTCGTTGAATTGTTGCAAATAGGATCGGTATGTTCATTTTTTTTTATATTTCACAAGCACTTTCAACTGAATCGTCCAGTCGTCATTAGGCGGTTATGTCTGCTACGCTTAAAAATGTGTGTCAATTTATAGATTTTAAGAGTACATACGAGTATCGAATGTCATGTGTAAGATCGTGGTCACGTGTTAGAGGCGTGGCTGCATAAGTGTATGAACAGTATTTTAAAAGGGTCAATTTTAATATTTTCAAAATGGTAAAATCTAAAAAAATTTTTTTCCTCTTTCCCGCTTACTTATGGTCATCTACAAACCTACGAAATATTACGGCTGGATTTATAACTAATTTTATTAATTTTTTGGTTGTTTCATTTTTTTTATGTACAGCGCTTTTAGTATTTAAGCCTTTGCACGTTAGGATCACTATGTAAAATTTTATTATTTGCAATAATGATTTTTCGAAATTGTGTATAAGGGCAGCCATGTTTTTTCAGGTGTTGACGTATCGAACTAGAGTCAGAAAGGTGAAGTGTAAGCCTTCAGGACAGTGTGTTGGTAGTATGACCAATGTAACTATTAGTGTAAGGATTGTTCAAGAGACAGTTTTCCAATCACTAAATAAACTGATAGGTTACGTTGTTTTTTTTTTCTATTAAGTTTTTGGTTTGAGAAGTGTTTGTATTAATTGTTTTAATCAGACTATTGAGTGTTATTTGTGTAAAGTTTCAGTCGAGCATGTTGGTCGCCAACTTGAAAAAGAAAGGTGAAATTTATTGGCTTTGTGGATGGTTTCATATTCTTGCCTTTGGTAAAGTTTTTCATGTCTTTTCCTTTTTTTTTTTAATTATTTCAGAAAAAGATTTGAAAAGCTTTACCAAAAACTGGCAAGAATATGAAACCATCTACAGAACCAGTAACTTTTCTCCTTTTTTTTATCCAAGATGGCGACCAACATATCTGACAAAGGTCGAACCCTACATCGATCGAAACGTTGCCCAAATAACACTCAAGATTAGAACAATAGTTTGATTAAAACAAGTAATACAAACAATCATCTAAAAAGTTCAGAATTGAGGAGTTGTTGATATTGTTGTCAGGTTAGCAGTTTTTAGTTTTTTATAGTAAATAATAAACCTGATCTTTGTATTATTGACGGGAGATACATGCCTATGAATTATATTTTTAAGAACCTTTTCGTCGGATTTAAAGTTACCAGTTAACTGGTTAGGGTAGAATATGTTAACAGGGTGGAGATTGTTTTGTTTATATATACAGGTAGGAATGATACAATACTTGTCCTAAAGGAAACAACATCACAGAATTATTTAAAACCTTTTATTGAAAAAAAATCAATTTAGGTAACTTGATTATGTAGTAGAGCTGACATCTATTCGATGTAGCCACCTTCAGCTTCAGTCACTGGCTCGATATAGGTCCAAAACTGGGAGCACGCCTTTTTCACAAGCGCCAGTGGGAGCTCTGTGATCAGGCTGGTTTTGGTATTGTGGGAGGTCATGTTGGTGATGTTCTCAATGTATGACCTAACAAAGTAGTCCAGCGGCTTCAGGTCGGAGGACGAGGGAGGCCAGTGAGAGAAGGGTATCAAGTCATAGCACTCCTGAAGCCAAGCCTGGGTCTCTTTAGACTTGTGGGCCAAAGCAAAGTCCTGCTGCCACACCCAGGGTCTGTCAGCAACCACCTGATTGCACCAAGAGATCACCCCCCCCCAGCACATCCAGGTACACTTTGGTGTTGACTTTCAAGCCGACTTTGAAGATATGAGGTGGAATTATGTGGCCCTCTCTTGAAACGATATCAAAGACCATAACCGGGGCTGGAAACTTTTTCATCACCCTAGGCACGTCCTTAAGTGTTGAACCGTCAGGATTTGCATTTTGAGAGTGCTGGCAATGGTCCTATTGTCTTAACTTGGATTGGCAGAGAGCATGAATTGTACAACAGTGCATCTCCGATTTTGCTCGTTGAACATTGTGTCAGTTTCCGACATGATAGAAGGCTCCTATGGCTCTTGGGACTTGTACATAACTAGCCAACTAGTACATGGTTTACCACAACAACAACAAAAATCGGTTTTCATCAAACGGAAATGGAATCAGGCCGTCTTTTCTAGGGTAACAATTTTATTGTTGGCCCTGTATTATATACTTGTCCTCTCTCTAAAAAACACAAAAAAGAAAACTTGAGGCTTCTTAAAGTGTGGACGCGCTTATTTATATGGAAAACAACACAAGAGGCATTTGTTACAAAGATTATCTGTAAAATGTTAAAAATAACAAATGTACAATAATGGTTGGTTTCTGTATGGCACAGTTTCATTTGTGTTTTTGTTTTTTATATACAAACTGTTTGCTGTACGATTCCTATGACGATAGCAAATTAAAGTTCCTTTTCTTAATAAAAAACAAAAAACAAAAAAATAATAATGAGTTCATAAAAAGTTGGGCCATGCTCTGACATCACAGTAAGCAACCATGACATAATTTTACAGGCGGATTGTTGGGAGTGGCGTGTTCGTTGGTGACATGGAGGGTGGAGACTGGCAAGTGCAAGTTCCCGACTAACCTAAATCTGTTCATGCACAGGCGGTTCCTTCCATAAAGAAAAAGAATAAACGTCATCGTTTCTTTGGATAAAAGAAAACATGTTTTAGTTTGTAAGAGGCATTTACAATGGACCCTTTTCATTTAGTTATTTATTTTTTTATTTTAATTTGAATCATCTGACGATATGGACTGATAATTTTTATTCTGTCTATTGAAACAATTTGTAATGAATATATAGATACATTATATATATATATATATATATATATATATATATATATGTGTGTGTGTGTGTGTATGTAATATATATATATTACATATATATACACGTACATACATATATGTAGATACACATACACACATACATATATATACATACATACATATATATACATACATACATATACACATACATACATACATATACACACATACATATATATACACATACATACACACACATATATATACACATACATACATATACACACATACATATATATACACACATACATGCATATATATACACACACATACATACATATATATATACACACATACATACATATATATATACACACATACATACATATATATACACATATATATATGCACGTACATACATATATATATATACACACATACATACATACATACATGCATATATATATATATATATATATATATATATATATATATATATATACATATAATTATTTCACTTCATCTTAACAGCTGATAGCCATTTCATAATATTTCTCCACCGTCTTTTTCTTCATGAGTCAATTTTTAAACTAGCCTGGGTGCCTGGCGTTGGAGGGGTATATTGAGCAAAAAAAAAAAAAATAGTAGTAGGCAGGCAGCTTCGAACCCATACCACGAAGGAGGAAAAGAATGTGAAAAAAAAACTGTGACATCTTTGCTGTTGCGTCCATCACCAAACCGGAAGTAATGTAGGTTTAAATTAAGGCTAGAAAATCGAAAAAGAGGGGGACAACTTTCGAAAATATCGGCGAGAAAAGCGTCCCCTATATGTAGAAAAGTGCCCAGTTGAGGATGAAGGAATTAATTTTTTTAGCCAATTTTTTGTTATTTGTCGTCCGAAGGGACGAACTTCAAAACAATACCAATCTCGTGAAAATCCGTCCCCTTCGTCCAAAGTTTTAGACAGACATACAAACATACATACATTTAAACAGACAGGTGAGATTTATATTATAGACTAGTGAGGGGTACCCGGTGTTTCCCGGGTGTTTGGAGGTGTGTGTGGAAACTCCGTGGGTGGAGGGGGGTTAAAAAAATATTTTGGTAGGTAAGTATGAGGATCGAACCCGAACCGTTGAGGCAAAGTTGTAAATTAAAGTGTGAAAAAAAAACAAAAAAAACGTGCGACGTTAAAGATTGCCCCACCGCGAGATGCTAACAGGAGCACGTTTGAATTTATTTAATTACTTGGATTTGGCAGGTGCCCGTTTTAATGAGTTAATGAGGTCAAGTTTGACTGCGGGATTTTTATTTTCCCACGATGTTATAGGAAAAAGACTAACCCACATGGGGCAAGCGACAAATGTTGAATATTTATCTTCCCGAAATCGAGCAAATTAAATAGACAGGCGAGCTTCGTTGTTAACTGTGAGATATTACGATTTATATATGATATAAAAAGTTTTAAAAAGTTGTGAAACGACCGACCGCTTCTCTAAAAAAAGCCTTTTGTAGACATACAGAAAAAGCGAAACACGTACAAACATACATACATTTTCGCTTTTATATTTATAGACTAGCGAGGGGTACCCGGCGTTGCCCGGGTGTTTTTTGGGGTATGTGAAAAAAACACGAAAATGTGAAAAAAAAACGAAGCCTTCATGACGCGCAGTTGGAAAATAGTAAAGTGTTTTAAAAAAAACAGGTGCGCGTTTTTATTGACGTGACGGCGATAGGTATTCAGCCGTTAGCATTTTGTGCGGGACAGTTTTGAATGAGGTGAATAAATCGGTTTGTTTGTTTTTAAAAACCCGCTCCCTGTTTATTAGGAGGAGCGAAATGAAAGCTACTGTCTGATATGACGAAGTCGACATTGAACAAACGTTACTTAGCTCTCTTGAGACAACTGGCTTTCGGCCTGTGATTAGAGTCGAGTTTCGCTTTTTTTTTATACCGAAAACCGAATGTAACGCGTGCCGATGCGGGAAATGTCAAATAATTAACGTTTGAAAGTCAATAAAATTAAATAGACAGGCGAGCTCCGTGGATACTCTGAGATATTACAATTTATAGATGATATAAAAAGTTTTAAGAAGTTGTGAACCGAGCAAGCGCTTCTCTGAAAGAAGCCTTTTGTGGACATCGAGAAAAAGCGTACATACATACATACATACATACATTTTCGTTTTTATATATATAGATAACTCTGTGGACCATCCGAGCTTGCTTACTCGAATCTTTATCGGCCAATTCCATCTTATAAAAAAGGGATGACAGGTGAATTATAAATAAATTTGTATAGATAAATAAATAGGTATGATATGATTAGGTTGGTGCAAAAATAATATCGTTCCACTTCATGTAAAAAACAAAAACAAAAAAAAACTACATTATTTTTGCACCAACCTTATATAGCATTATAAAAAAGAAACGGAAAGAAAAACTGTGGTCTTTTTAGAAAATTCTCAACATTTCATACCCATTTTCGAGAGACTTCTTCAGGAGAATGATAAGGATGATTGAAGAAAATAAAATATACCAAAGATGAGAGGAGAATCCTATGAAAAGTGAGATATTTATATATTTTATGGACATATAGGGAAAGCGATTAAAAATGTAGGTGAGAAAATGTAAGTAAAAAATTAAAATGAATATCATAAGTTGGGGGAAAAGACAAAACTAATCATATCTATGTATTAATGAGGAAATCTGTTAAAAACGTATGTGAACGAAATTAAACATGAAATAGGCAAAGTGATTAAAAATTAAACATGAAATAGGCAAAGTGATTAAAAACTAAACATGAAATAGGCAAAGTGATTAAAAACTAAACATGAAATAGGCAAAGTGATTAAAAACTAAACATGATTAGAAACTTAACATGAAATAGGCAAAGTGATTAAAAACTAAACATGAAATAGGCAAAGTGATTAAAAACTAAACATGATTAGAAACTAAACATGAAATAGGCAAAGTGATTAAAAACTAAACATGATTAGAAACTAAACATGAAATAGGCAAAGTGATTAAAAACTAAACATGAAATAGGCAAAGTGATTAAAAACTAAACATGATTAGAAACTTAACATGAAATAGGCAAAGTGATTAAAAACTAAACATGAAATAGGCAAAGTGATTAAAAACTAAACATGATTAGAAACTAAACATGAAATAGGCAAAGTGATTAAAAACTAAACATGATTAAAAACTAAACATGAAATAGGCAAAGTGATTAAAAACTAAACATGATTAGAAACTAAACATGAAATAGGCAAAGTGATTAAAAACTAAACATGAAATAGGCAAAGTGATTAAAAACTAAACATGATTAGAAACTAAACATGAAATAGGCAAAGTGATTAAAAACTAAACATGATTAAAAACTAAACATGAAATAGGCAAAGTGATTAAAAACTAAACATGAAATAGGCAAAGTGATTAAAACGTATGTAAATGAAACTAATCAGGTTTCAAATTATGCTCCTTGATTATTAAATTACTTTTGATGGGTGTTAGAGTGTAGGACTCATTTCTTTGCTTTATTGTATTGGAATTTATGATTAGTGCCGACTCAAAAATTCTTTTTAAAGGTTTATCATGTGCGAATTTGATTATTCTTGCCTTTTGTAAAACTGAAGGAGTGATTATGATATAAAACATAGATAAAAAGTGCGTTCAGGGGATTGCCATTTTTTAAATTGTTTTTATATTCTGTAAGTCTTTTACTTAATTCTTGCAGAGTTTCTCCGGCATATATTTCAAGGATTCTTCATAAAGGTTTATCATGTGCGAATTTAATTATTCTTGCCTTTTGTACAACTGAAGGAGTGGTTATGATATGAAACATGGATAAAAAGTGCGTTCAAGGGGATTGCCATTTTTTTAAATCTCTTTTAATGCTCTGTAAGTCTTCTACTTAACTCTCACTGGGTTTCTCCTACATATTTGATGGCAATTAGTGCAGAAGATGGTGTAGATTCCAGCATTAGATGCGGAGGTTTTGGAAAGGCGCTTTGTTTTTAGTGTATTTGTAATATAGTTTAGTTCTTCGTCAAGATATTTAGGGCTACAAATTATGAAAGCCTGTAAAAAGAAACCTATTATCATTTCAGACTTTATTCTGTTGTTATAGTGTGAATAAAAGTGAATGTAGTTGTTTTTATGCGTGATTTTACGATGCACTTTAAATAGTAAATCACTTCCGGATTTTATAATGAGTATGTCTAAGAAAGGTAGCGAATTGTTTGCTCAGTTTCATGAGTAAATTTTATGGAAGTTTCAACAATATTTAATTTGTTTTTTTAGATCTTCTATTTGTGTACCTTCGGGGGGGGGGAGATGAGAATGTCATCAATGTACCTGAAATATTCTACATTTATTAGTAATCTAAAGTTGAATGAACCGGATTCTAAAAATCTAGGAATAAACAAAATAGTACCTCACTAAGAGGGTTCCCCATAGGGAGTCCAAATTTTTGTTTGTAGAAAGTATTGTTAAATTGAAAATAAGTCAGATCAGTGATAAGTTTGATTATCTGTAATATTGTATTAGGGGAAAAAGGTAAGTCTAAGTTAACTTTATTTAAGTGAATATGTAGCAAGTTTAATCATTTTTTTGATAGGTACATTAGTACATTATGTCCAAGCTATGTATAGATTTATTATGTATTTCATATTTTTTTATTTTGTTTCATAGGTCACCAGAGTTTTTTTTATACACGGTGTCCAAAAAGTCACTGAATGGTTTTGAACTTAAATAGATTCTTTATTTTTGCTGATATTTTTCTGTAATTTTAACACAATCTGACTAAGACATTAGAAATTTAAAAAAAAATGCAAAATTCAAACAATCTTTATTTATGAAAAATTATGTCTTTTAAATGTTGTCCATTTTCAGCTTCGCATATTTATGCTCTTTCAAAAACATTATTCATAACAAATTGCAGAATCTCTGGATTGCGATTTAACTCCCTTATTTAGTTCCTGATGTTTTCCTTCAATTCTTGCAGGATTTGGGGGTTTGTTAACAGACTCTTTCTTTAAGATATTCCCACAAGAAAAAGTCAGGGCTAGTCAAGTCTGCATGATGGCTATTTGACATTGTCATAGCAAGAGATAATGTTGTCACCAAAACATTGCTTGAGAAGCCCCTTGGTGTCTCTCGCTATGTGTGCTGTTGCCTCATCTTGTTGGAACCACAATCGGGCCTATTTTGAATTTGTGGACACAGGAAGTCTGTAATCATAGTCCGGTATCTCTCTTCAGTAACAGCATTTTTGTCTTGATCTTCAAAAATTAAGGTTCAATAATCTTCTCCATTACTGCAAACCATGCAGTGCACTTTATGGGATGCAACTGGTTTTGATGAATTTCCCATAGATTTTCCGAGTTCTCAAATCTATAATTTTGTTTGTTAAATCCATTCAAATGAAAATGGGCTTCATCTGACATAATCAACTTTTGCTGAAAATTGGAGTAATTTCAGACAAGTTCTTGTATTTGAACTGCATATTGAACCCTGGTTTGAAAATCTTCAGGCTTTAAGTGTTGAATAAGCTGCACTTTATAAGGAAAGAGTTTTAAACTGTGCAGAATATTGTGTAGTGGGCTTCGACATTTCCCAAGTTTTGTCGAACGTCGTCATATCGATGTTTCAGGATGCTGCTCCACACTCTCTCATAATTTTTTCCTATTTCGAGGTCTGCCAGCTTGCAGAAGATCAAGTACAGCGCACAATGTTTTGAATTATGTTGTGAATTGGGCTATCTTTTACATGAAAATGCCATCGATAAGCTCTTTGAGTCAAAACAATTCACCCCTGATTTTAGTAAAACTTATATTATAAACCCTTTTTCTAAGAATTCACAACACAACAACCATTGGTGTAAGCAACAGCCCGTTTTTTATTTCTCCTGTTGTTCTTGCTTATGGTAGATAGAGAGAGAGAGAGAGAGAGAGAGTGGGAGAGCGACAGAGAGAATTATCGTGGCGTCTACTCGGTTGACAATCAAATCTCCAACTGCTGTCTTTTTCCTTCTGTGAATTTTTCCTGTCAATCTTTTCAAAACATCCACGCAACCAGATTCCTTTCTGTTACATTTTTCATAACAATAATAAGTTTTTTTTATATTTGTGAGAAATATTGAAACAATTCCCGTTTAGCTTGTCAATTTCTGACATTTCATCCGCAGACGCGTGCCACATTTTCATTCATGAACATACATATATGTATATACACCTATACACATATATATACTAGCATGTCAACCCGGCTTAGACCGGGTCATTCGTGTAACAAAACAATTTCACAACTTGCGTACATTATTCAATGCTATATTTATCTTTAATAAATTTCCAACATATTATTTGTAAAATATCCGAAATAGAGAAAATGACAAAGATTTTCAACCCTTCAGTGACTTTTTGGACACCCTGTATGTGCGTTGCTAATAGTACCCATTAATGGGGTCAGGATGCTAGCAATGGTTTGTGTGATTTTATGTGTGACACTACCAATATTTGATATAATTGAGTGCATGGGAATGTTCGGTTTGTGTATTTTAAGGAGAGCATATAGTGTGGGGACTTACATTTTTAATCACTTTTCCTATATGTCCATAAAATATATAAATATCTCACTTTTCATAGAATTCTCCTCTCATCTTTTCCTCAATCATCCTTATCATTCTCCTGAGGAAGTATTCCAAAAATGGCAACGAAATTTGGAGAATTTTCTAAAAAGGCCACAGATTTTCTTTCCCTTTTGTCCATATATATATATATATATATATATATATATATATATATATATATATATATATATATATATGACTACTTCATTTAATCACATAAAGTTTACGCATAAAATTATACTTTCGTATAAGTATTTACTTCAACAGTACTCAATACATAGGTAGAGCTAGGTATGCACACACGTATGGGCATGCATGAGAGGCGAAAGAATGAGAATGGAGAGTTGTATGTTTGGTTTCGATTCTAGTTGATGCCACACAAGTCATATATATATTTATTTATTTAATTGTACAGAAGTTCAGAAAAACATTGGTACCGCCGGTTTCAAGCCCAACATAAAGGGGACCAGAAACAACATGGCCGATGAGAGCCTAACATAATTTACGTTTTATCCCTTTATGTTGGGCTTGAAACCGACGGTACCAATGTTTTTTCTGAACTTCTGTACAATTAATTAAATAAATATTAAGCTCTTATATCGAAAAAGTTTTTCTTTATAATCGAGCACTTTGTTGTAATTCTTCCCCCCCCCCAAAAAAAAATAGAAACAAATATATATATATATATATATATATATATATATATATAGTGAGATCAAAGCTTAATATATAATACGTTCAATATAATAATCATAATCGGCATGAATAAAATATCATATTTAAGCTCATTTTATGACCGGGCAATGCTAGGTAGCCTGCTAATATATATATATATATATATATATATATATATATATATATATATATATATGCGCTCATTTCAAAAGGGTTTTAGCTTTATTAACTATACATGTATACATTTTTTTTGTGCTAATCCACTTATTGATCCACGCTATTTTTTTAAACTAGTATTTTCAAGTTTAAAGTTTTATGATATCTGTTTTTATTAAATTGTAAGGTTAAAGTACAGAATAGGCACAAAACGCCCTCCCCATGTTAAGAATGGCTTTCTAAATAATAACATTATTATTTCAGCATGGATCAATAAGTGCAGTAGTACCGATTTTTATATATATATATATATATATATATATAGTAGTTCTCAAAATTGTGAATATGTTTTTTATTCTTATATCAGTAGGGGCATTCCTCAGCACAAAATATGCATAAAAAATAACGAGCACATCGACCTATATACATAATTCCTCTCATCGCCAGTTCGAAATATTCACAATTTTGGAAGTTCATTAATTTCAGTGCTTTTATTGGTATAAGAATAAAAAAAAAACAACATATGCAGAGAACTACTATGTATAAAAATATCCGTAATGGGCTGAAACAATTGTACACATGTATGGTTAATATATAACCCTAACCCCCATCTTCGTCTGGAGGCAGTGCCGCATCCGTCGCTAACCTGGTTCACGGGAGCATACTTGTGATGTACTCTCGGCCGTGTTCATCGCTCCCGGCTCGCAGGACCATAGATGCAACCCAACAGAGCTACATTCTTACTTGTCTAGTGGTGGACCCCTCAAGGGTGATCAGACTCTCACTGGTCACTGGAAAATATCTCTCTGCTGCTCAGGGCATGCGAAATGTGCATGACCCTAAGTCCGTG
Organism: Euprymna scolopes; assembly: GCF_053919585.1. Lineage (NCBI taxonomy): Eukaryota > Metazoa > Mollusca > Cephalopoda > Sepiida > Sepiolidae > Euprymna > Euprymna scolopes. The sequence continues at coordinate 30,340,994 of NC_136503.1, forward strand.
TGGCAACATTGTCCACTTCGGCCGTCACTCTGGCTTTGTGACTGTCTCCTTCATCATCTTGCGTCAAGGCATACCTGAAATAAACTGTATCCTCATTCAGCCGGCAATCGAGAAACAAAGAAAAACTCAGGGTCATTTTTATATAAACCAAACAATATAATTATTTATAAATCCTTTTAAGATATTTAGAGTACACTTGTTTTAAAGTCGAGTTCTTTGATCCGAGCTTCGTGATGCAGGTTGTATAATTTAAGTTCATCTAGTTAATTTCCCAGCTAAGAACAAGAGCTTTTCAACAGCATTTATGAGGGTTTCTGCCCCCCCCACCCCAGATGGGACGAAAGCGATGTGGACGTCTTGATGCCAGCTAGTAAAAAAGACCCTAATTCTAAAAAGACAATCGTTTTTATAAAACTGGCTTCTTCCCCTCCTCAGTCATTTGAAGATTACTTTTCTTTTTGTTTTCTCTGAACCACTTCTTTCTCTTTCCCATTATCTTATATTCTTTTTCTTTTCTCGTGAACTTCTTTCTCTCTCCCCTTATTTTATATTTGGTTGGCGACTTTTTTTTTACCTTAAATTTCCTATAGATATCAGCCAGTGAGATCGTATCCCTTACATACCTTTCAATAGAATATATTGTTTCCATAATATCTGAATTGTTCTTTCCAAACTCAACCAGAAAACGATCCTGTATTGTTTTTCTGCCAAACTCAAGAATCTCATTATCATATTTATTGTAGAGGGGTGTTTAAAATGATTTTTTTCTATTTAGAGTACAATTGAAGTATGATACTTGGTTTTTGCATTTTGAACTTTAATTAAAGCTATTATATATAAAATTATTTTATAAAATCAACAGTAGGCTCTCTACAGAGCAATGTAGATGACAAGGTATTGTGAACCACTTGACTGAGAAAGCATGTGAAACTTCCTCCTGATGCACCATAGTGGGTTCCAGACTAAAGCAGGCAATCTATCGATTTGATTGGAAAAAAAAAAAAAAAAAAAGGCAATTTCACTGATTTTGATTACAATAAAAATAGTGTACGTCTGGAATGACTTGATGATCCTTATTGAATTCCGAGCAACGACGAGTCTCTCTGCTCGTGTGTGTGCATATAATTATTTACTATAATAATTATTAAATATCTAGAGACACTAGTGTTTCATCCTTTTCGGAATCTTCAGTGCAGGGTGTCATGGATTAACACCAGTCGATAGATTCGAACCTGGCGACAGAAACCATCTCTGGCTTCGTTAGCAAGGACCATATCCATTCGACTACCGTGAAACCGCGAGAAATGCTGTTGAATTTTAAACATTTACTTCATTAAATGTTTTTAACGTCAGTCACAGTGATCTAATCATTATATGACGATTTGCGCATAAGAACTAAATTGACCGACTTTAATTCAACTGAAAGTGCTGAACGATAAGAAACAAGTTGTTTAAAGGGGCTGACATAATTATTTACTATAAAAATTATTAAATACACACACACACACATATATATATATATAAAATAAAATATGCATAGAGTGCGCTTGAAAACTGAACCCTTGACGTTATTCTCGCGTTGCCTACACACAGTTCAAACATTTCAAAACACAACCACTGGATACAACGCACCGTTCTTTACAGACTTCTCTTTCTCCAACTTTACAACATGGCAAGGAAGAAGAAAAGAAAAAAAAACCCCAAAAAACAACACACTGAAGATGGAATATATCTCTGAAATATATTTGTGATAAATTTCAAACAAGTAAAATATTTGTTCATTTTCCTCATATTATGTTGTGATTTGGCTTTCAAGCGCACTTGATTTTATTAAAATTAAATCGTTTCTACATAAACTCACACCCTTGACATATATATATATATATATATATTAGTTTGACAGAAATACGTCGGATCTCCCTGCTCGTGTGTGTTTATATATATATATATATATATATATATATATATATATATATATATATACATATATATATATATGTGTGTGTGTGTGTGTGTGTATCATCCACATACAGTACTGTTTCGCAGCTAATCAGTGCGGCGAGACAGGCAACTACTTCAAGCTAGGTTTGAAACCCGACCGTCTGTACGAGAGTCAAGGCTTCTAACCACTACGCTATCGGCGGCTGCTGTGTGAGTCATGAGTTTAACGATGTTTTGACATCGTCCGAACTACCTAAGCATATATATATATATATATATATATATATATATATATAGGGTGAAGCAGAATAAACTTTCAACTATATGCTGCTAATGAACTTATTGGCTAAATAAAAACATGGTTCGCATTTGCATAACTTACCATTTATTTTCATCAATCAACATGGTTTGGACTAGTGCACATCGTTCTTTTACTGAAGAAACGTTTTTGAAGAATAGTTAATCTGTTACTGCAACACAGAACTTTCCGAGTTCATTACAAGTTAGCACGGCATGATGCTGTTCCAGATAGAAAATCAATACAGCTGTGGGTTGCAAATTTCAGAGTTACAGGTTCGACACTTAAAAGAAAGCCACCTGGAAAGCCTCAAAGCGCTGGAACACCTGACAGTATTCAAGCTGTGAGACTTTCTGTTACGTTCAGCTGTGAGACTTTCTGTCACGTTCAGCTTGAAAACATGCTTTGGCTTTGGGAGTGTCTGATCAAATAATCAGAATTTTACACACGGATATGCAATTCTATGCATACAAATTAATGATTGCTCAGAAACTACATGAGCACGACTAGGAAGATCGCATGTCAAAATGTAGGCGATATTTCTGCCACACCCTGTGTGTGTGTGTGTGTGTGTGTGTATATTTAAGAACCCCGGGATACGGTGGCCCTAAGATACGTTTTTTAAAGGTTACGATGTGGAATACAATGTTTTTCTGGCCCCTGGTTACGGTAGTTTCCTCGCCTTACGGTGTTATTTGATTATATACATGTGTATTATATATTGTACTGTATTTTGTTACAAATTTTTAGTGGCGTATCCCGGGGTTCTACTGTATATATATATATATATATATATATATATATATATGCATAAATACATACAATATTAGATAGGATAATTTGGATCATACAAGATTGTCCACTTCATTAAGTTGAGAATATATATTAGTGTTAGAACGGTTAATCGAGGGGAAAAAAAAAAAAAAAAAAAAAAAAAAAAACGGAACTTTTTGGGTTATCGGAATCATAAAAATTTGTGCCAATTTCCCGATGTCAAAAACGATTCTTTTGTCTTTTTATTTGATTTTGTTCAAAACAAAATCTTCCACTATTGGTACTAATGATAAAATAAATATTTATTGATTTTAGACTACCAGTAAAATTAAAATCTATAGATCATCCCCCACACAATCGGTAATTCTATTGGAATCGGTAATTGTATAGGAATTGGGAAAATTCTGGAATCGACCCATCACTAATATATATATATATATATATATATATATAGTCATTCACATACAGTAATGTTTCGCTATTTCACAGCTCATCAGTGTGGCTAGACAAGCAACTACCTCAAGCCTAGATCGAAACCCGATCGTCCAAACAACAGTCGGAGCTTCTAACTATTGCACTATACGGCTGCTGCTATGTGGGCTGTGAATTAACAATGGTTTGGCATTGTCCAAAGTACCTAAGTTCAATTTGTCTAAACAAACAGCATCGCTTCATACACTAATGGTAATTTGTATATCACTTCCTAAATGCTCAACCTAAGATAGGCAGTATTATAGTCATCCACATACAGTACTGTTTTGCTGTTTCACAGCTCATCAGTGTGGCTAGACAAGCAACTACTTCAAGCCAGGATCATATAAGTGAATGGTTCCATTTATCTCAGCCCTAACACAAATAATATATATATATATATATATATATATATATATATATATATATATATATACACACACACACACAGTGAATATATATAGAGTGAATGATTTCATTTATCTTATCCCTAACACAAAGAAAGTTTTTATAAAATATTAGTTGTAAGGAATTTTTCAAGTAGAAAATATAGCGTTGTATGAAGATATTTTCTTGCGTAGACTTTATCTTTATATTTTCTTTGGGGGAGGGGGGGTCTTCCTAGGGGAAAAGCGGAGATGAAACGTGAGTATCATCTTGAAAGTCGTTTCATCCATTCAAGTTTGACTGCCTTGTTAAGTTTACAGCTCTTTCAAGATTCTTACCCCAAGAGAATATCGGGCTTTGAGAATCAGGAGAAACAGGCAGATCCACGAAGGAATCTTTAAACAATTTTTGTTTAGAAAAATTGTAAATTTCCTGCAACAGTGTAATCACACCGGCAATAAAATAAATGACGTATTTTTAAAAAATTTTTTTAATGGGCCAATTATTGGGGCATGAATATTCCGATTCTTGGATTTTATTACATTTTAGTAACAAAAGGAAGGTTTAAAAAAAAAGATTTAATTGTATCTTAAATATTATATATAACATGTTATGAGTCAGCTGTGTTATTCATATCAACAGGAAATGATAACTACGTTTCTGAATTTTTTTAGATGAGGAGTTGTTTATTCGTATGATTTGATTCTTTGAACTACTGTTCTCATCTTGGGTGTTATTTTCATAACGTTTTTGGTCGATGTAACCTCCGGCCTTTTTTTTAGGTGTATCTTGTTGAACTCGGGAATCTTTCTTTCAAACTCAGGAATCTGCACAGAATTTTGAATGGAACACTACAAAATACAATTGCGAATTATTTGGGACTTCTACCCAGTCATGGCTGATGGAATGAGAACATGCTACCTCTGTGGATTAAATAAACAGTTCGACAGGAAATTTTGTGCAGACACAGAAATTCAATGAGGACAGTAGTCCAAAAAATCCAAATAATATGAAACGATAATTATTTTTTGAAAGATCAGGTTCGTGAAGATATGCAGAGGTCAAAAATGTCAACTTTTTATACTTACAAGAAAAACACAAAAAGAAAAACAAAACAAACAAAAACAATTTCCGAAAGACTTTTTCAAATTCATTGTAAAACTCAAATTGATGACTCTTACACAAAGCTGCCTACTTCTATAAATAATACCTGCAACGAGACTGAAGAATTGGATGGTGTGGACATTCTGTTGCATCCAGCTTATAGTTTCAAGGTTACTGCGTCCGACTACAGTCTATTCTGATCAATGTAGCACTTTCTGAAGGTTTACTAATTTGAGACTTTTGGTGGATTCTTTGATTTCATAGAATGATAAAATTACTAAACATTCGTAAAGTGTTCCACTTACTAGCATAACTCATATGAGATGGGACAATGAATTTGATGGTATAAAGATTCTACTGTACCCATGTTATATTCTAGACATTGCTATGTCTATATTGTATTGATCAGATGATTGTTCTGCTCTTCAGAGAAATTTGTGCAACGTTTCGGTCGATCAGCTAGTCCTGATTTTTGCGATCTTTCACCGTGTCATGGCTTTAGAGTGTTCTTATAGCCTTACTTTTTTTAAAGGTAAAGCTAGAAGAAGTCGGAACTAGCTGATCACATATAGAAAAAAAAGGAACACAGTTCCCTTTGTTGAATGAGGTCAAAATAATTGACAGAGATATAAGGTGGAGGGTCAGGTGATTCAAGGAGGCAGCACATATGCTAAAAAAAGAAAAATTACTAAGCAGACTAAGCTTAGAGATTAATAGCATTTGGGAGCCTCTAATTGTAGAAAAAAAAATTGTACACCCTTAAAATTTCGTTGGTAGAAGGGAGATAATCCCCTGTTGATCTTTATTAGAGTTGCCTTCCCTTTGTCAACCAATTTTTGTTTTACACACAAAAACTCAAGTTTGCCCAGCTGGGCAAACATGGATATAAATATCACTAAAACATCTGCTGGGTGATAAGCTTCATTTCGGTACCTTACTTGCCTGGGTGGATTGCCTGTAGGCTGAGATAAACCGCGTCACACACACACACACACACACACCCACACAGGCATTAGGAAAATTTATAAGATATGGAACCATAGCCATAAAACAGAGATTAACTCAAAGAATATGAAAATATCTACAAAGCCAGTAACTTTTCTCAGTACTTATGCATTCTTGTTACTATGTTGAAACATTATTTTGAAAGCCATTCTTACCATGGGGAAGGGAGGGTGTATCCTAACACCTAGCAATTTAATAAAAAAAAAGAAAAAGAAGATATTGTGAAATTTGAATTTAACCAGAAAAAAAAAAACTTAAAAAATACTGCGGTAATAAAAGCGCATAAGTACCCTTTTCTTTTCTTCCAAACAACCACCAACATGCCTGGGGACGGTCAAAAGTCAAACTGAATTGTTGCACAAACAACACTCAAGACGAGAACAATAGTCTGATCAATAAAAGTAATATAAATAATCAGCCGTTATATAAAAAATTCAGAACATTGCTATGTTTGTCTACAGTCTATTCCGATCAATGCAACATTTTAAGAGTATTTCAAATTATTAAAATAATCCTTCATAAAGTGTCCATAGATCCACCTCACACCATTCAAATGTTCTTCAATCTTATCACTGAGTTTTTGAGGATATATACAGGGTGAGCTAAAAGTAGGTAAACAGTATAAAAAAACAAACAAACAAAACATTTTAGAGATCACGTATACGTAAAACTGTATGTAATAAGAATTATATTAATGAAAATTAAATGTTATTTATCAACGCAAGTGTTCAAACTGTTTTTCTTCTTGGTTTACACAGCTTTAAAGTTTGCCTCTTATGCTTTGACAAACATTTTCTACTTTTGGTTCACCCTGTATATATAATTTTAACACACCACCTTTTTCTCAACCTAGCTTTTATATTTGTACAATGCATTAACACTTAAATCATCCTTTTATTTCTGAAAATGGAACTGATTTTTTTTTTTATCTACAATGAAATAAAATTTAACTCATTTGTTAGTTTGTTTTATTTTAACTTTATTCATTTTTTTAAAACTTGAATATTTTAACATTTGAAATAAAAAAATTTCTTTTATTTACAAATAAGATTATTATTTCCACATGAAAATATTAAAACAAAGTAGAAAAATTGAAAATATTTTAAAATAACATTTGATCTCTTTTTTTAATTTTTTATTTTTTGAAAATCTGAACAGATTGGTAAAGAAAAAATATATATTTAAAGCAGGGATGACCAACAGGTACATTACATAAGTGATATTTTTGTTTGTCTAATATTGCAAGTTTTGGTTCATTCAAACTACAAGGAAAATAAATTCATAAATTGTGGGAAAGAAGGATGCAAGTGATGTAATCGATACCAACAGAAACTATGGCGGAGTTGGATCTATTGCAGTCACTACTGTTGTAGTGGTAGAATTGAGAAAGGTATGAATCACCCCACTTTTCCCACTTTGGGATAAAATAAAAATTTACATTAAGTTAATCATTATTCCACAATTAAATAATCTAAAAATGGTTGATATGCAGTAAAAGACATGAAACAAACAATAAATTCCAGAGAATAGAAATATCTAAGGTGGCACCAAATAGAGATACATCTGCTAAAACTGACAGACAGTAAAGAAAGACGATATAAAAAAAGAAAGACGATATAAAAAAAGAAAGGGAATATAAAAAGAAAGAGACACACCTGCCAGAATTGGTGCATTGCAAGATTATCACTTGTATTGCAGTGTGGCACTTAGAATCTTTATTTTTTTAAGTGTATTGTGTAATATGAGTTTTGTTTTGGTTGTTCGCCATTTAAGTTCGTTTTCAAGGGATTTCAGTAATTTGTTCCAAATGGGAATTAGAAAAGAAAGGGAAACAATGAGAGGAAGATAATATAGGAAGATAAGAAAGAAAGGGGTACAGTGCAAAAAATAGATGAAATATATGAAAAGAAAGAAAGGGCTATGGGAAAAGAAAAAGGGAGAGGATAGCAAAAGAAAGAGATATTTTATTTTTTTGATTGTTTCTCTTTGATTAAGTTCGTTTTCATAGGATTTTAGCAGTTTGCAAGTTATATTCTTACAAATACATATGCATCATATGCACCCTAAGCGGAGAGAGAGAGAGAGAGAGAGAGAGAGAGAACTTTCTATAAAAAATACAGAGAGATTTTGGTGAACATACCAAACTTAAACATCTGTAATACTAACGCTATGATAATCTTGCTGGGTTGATTGTTTGTAAACTATATCAGATAGAAGGAATAAAGGAAACAAGTAGTGGTGGTAGGAGGTGCTAATGAGAAGTGGTGAGAAGAGAAGGATAAGTGGGAGGGTGTATTAAACACAAAGGTCATAATCTGAACGTTGTGTGTTCGATCACTGAACAAACAATATTTTAACTTTATTCTTCAATCAAACCAAAAACTAAATTCTAGTTTTATAAAGAATGGAGTTGAGGCTAAAGGCAGGAAATTGTTAAAGTTTCTGTTAATAATAGTTAAATGTGTAAAGCAAGTATTATAATTAATGTTTCTCAAATATTCAATTCCTGCAAATCTAGTACAGTTTCCATAAACTATGAATAAATGAAGGTGCTTTTCAAATATCGATTCATAATCAGTTAAGGGCATTAAGTGTAACCACTACTGTACAGTGTACCAACGTTGACCCAACGTGTCACGGATCGTTTAATTGTCATAAAGCTGTATGATGCTGAAAAAAAAAAGGGGGGGAAAAAATGACAAAAGAATTTTAAAAGTTGGCCACCCCTGATTTAAATTTTTTTTTATTTCTCCGAAATTCTGAAATAACACCCCCATCAACTAAGGTCGGAAGCATCCATTAATTATTTTATACATTCCTGAAAACTCCCTGAAAAAAAAAAAAAAAAAATTCTTACGATCAAAATAAACTTTTGAAAAAAAAAATATGTGTGTTCACAAAATGAATTAAGCAGGGATTCGTTAAGGCTGCCAGATGTTATAATCACCAGTTGTTCGTCAAGTAAATATGCTGTTCACAACATTTTTATATCTCTCATCAGCACTGGTAATCCAATCAACAATAGACTTCCCAAGTTTTGTTGGTAATTTCCAAGAGTCATTCTGATTTTTTTCACACCTGGAAAAAAAAAAAATAAAAATAAAATAAAATTCAGTCTAAAACCATATAATTATGTCTGATGTTAACATTATTTGCTTGTTATGTTCCATTGGGTTAACAATCTTCTCGGTGCTTCTATATTATACAAACGAAAAAAATAGTGAATTCCAAGTAAAACAAATGGTTCCTACATAATTGTCATGTCGCAAAAAGTAACATATCCAAAAATTATGGAAAACGATAAGGTAGAAAAATAATTATTAATAAAAAACTGTTTTCAATAAAGATTATGCAGGGAATAAATTTTGTCCGACATTTTGAATTACGTTCGTCACAGGATGTAAACAACAGAACTTAATTATCTCCCCTGTCACCTTATCTCTTTTTTTTTAGTAAGCATAATATAGTGATTTCGTTTCCTTTCAAAAATTTATTTTTTCATTATTATTTTTCTACCTTGTCGCTTTTCGTAATTTATTGATATATTACTATTTGAGACCTGATTATGTAGGTACTATTTGTTTTACTTAAAATTCAATATTTTTCTTCGTTTGTCTAATATCATCTCAATTCAAATGTTAAAGAAGAAAAAAAAAAACATTTACAATCAAACTGACACTTACCAACATAAAGAGCTTCAATAGTTAATAAAAACAAACAAAACAAAAAAAACTCTTGCTTAAATTAAGCAATATTTACATAATAGATTATCCACAAATGGACATCCAATAGAGAATCGATTTGCTCATCTTAACATAATGAAATATTATAGCTTTCTTATGAAACCGTTTTCTAGTGTTTATTTCAGTTTATTTGTTTATAGTTTAACAAGTTCGACAGTTTAGTACTGATTACTAAATTAAAAAATGTATAAAACGGTTAGAATATTGGGGTACAGATCAATTGATTAGTTAAATATTTAACCTGATAGTTTCCAAAAATGTACCATTAATAAATTTTTATTTTTTGTACCATTATTTCTGAATTGATCTAATTCCATTTGAAAAAATGTTTTAGTGTTATAACTTAAGCTATTGCTGGTCTTGAAAAAGAACGTGGATGGCAGCTATATGCAAATAACCGAGCCGTGTGCGAAATGACATAAGGAAAAAGGAAAAGATTATAAAAAGAAGAACGTGTGCACAGATTGAGGATCATTATCACGTTAGAGATCAGGCTTATGTTAGAGACGTCACAGTTGAGATGAAAAGTCACACGTGGCTGGAGAATGAGAAATAAAAGTCTTTTCCTCAAACCTGAAACTTCTTCTCTAGGATTTCTAGACTTTGGAATTCCCTTCTGGGTTCCTGTTTTCCTGATTGTACTGCCATGCAGAAGTTCAAGTTTAATGTAAACAGACATCTTGCTGCTCAACTCCCTACATAGCACCCTGCAAATTATGTCCCAGATAGTAGCCCCCTACATCAAAGTGGCAGTGTGTCTTGTTTGAGGTGAAAATGCAAGAAAAAAATTTATATATTTTAAAGTTAGTTTTGGGAGTGTCAATAAGTTTTGCAACACTTCACAACAATTCGGGATTGTTTGCAAACATTTTACAACAGTTAGGGATTGTTTGTGATGGTTGAAAACAGAGTTGAGAAGAGTTGGGAGTTTGACTCGGTCCAAGGCAGATCATGGCTCAAAGTAGATTGCGATGAGCTGACAGCAACTAATGAACACGGCCTCAAGAGAGAAAAAAGTTGATCTTAGTATGTAGGTGTCAATAATGTCACACACACACACACACACACACACACACACACACACACACACACACACACAACGGCACCTTTTATTACCAGTAAGCAACTAGTATTAACGACTCGTGTGGTTAAATAATAAAATAAGTAAAATACTTCAAATTCTTGATAAACTAGGGAAAAGAGCTCAATTAGCTAGATCAAAGAACTAGAAAACTAATAACCCTTTACAGCACGTAAGGTTCTTTCGAATGATGACAGTGATCTACGATATGTAAAACGAAAAGAAGGGGGAAGAGGACTGTTAAGTATTTTAAATTACATGAATAATGCAACTAAAAGATGAGAAAAATGTATCAGGTACTTTTCCACCTAACCAAGTAAAATAAAAGTAGGAACAAGAAGCAAATCAGGAAACAAAAGACTATAATATGTGGTACTTACACCCTCATCCTTAAAAACAAACACAAACACCTACATGCATATTTATATATTAGAAAATAAAATGTGACCTGGTGGGTTTTTTTTTTTTTTTACATAGACGTCACCACTTATCAAGGCCGATAGGCCACTCAAGGATAAGGGTTAAAGAGTGTAGAGTAGTCAAAAGGACAATATAGTAATCGATAGTAATGGAAGTTCGGTAAATTTGTTAACTTAAGTGGAACGGCTCATCAGAAACTTGTTCACGTTGGACTTGAAGACAACCATATTATAGAAAGCTGGAAAGCAGGAAAACGGAAGACAATTCCACAGGCGTGCAGTTCTAAGGAAGAAGCTTTGATCATGGAATCTATGTTTAGGTTTAGGTACAGATAAAGAGTGGGGAAAATTATTGATAATGTTTTCAGCTAGTCTAGTATTTCTTGTGAAAGTTTGGCGAGGGGGGACCATAGATTGAAGCTCAGTCGAACACTTTCCATGAAAATAACGATAAAGCAGAGACAAACTCGCAACATCTCTTCTGTGAGACAGAGGTTGCAAGGAAGAGAAAAGGACATCTCCCACCAGGCCCCGAAGTCTATTTTGAACTCTATCAAGGCAGGACAAGTCTTTTCTAGCAGCTCCTGCCCATATGTGGCAACAGTACTCCATCCTTGGACGTATCTGGGTTTCCCATTAAGCTTAAGTTATATGGTTTGTATCAGACAGTTAAATGTAAAAAAAGAAAAGAAAGTCAAATTCCAAAATTAGTCTTTTTATTCTCTCTCTGAAACTACAGGTTAAATAATATTACTACTTGCTTTTATTTTTCTTCTATTCAGCACTTCTTGCTTCCTCTTCTTGCACACTCGACCCACTACTCCTCTCTCGTGCACACATCTCACACCAACAACCAACAACCACTTCTTCCGCCTTCTTCTCTTCTTGTATTCTTAACCCACCAATCCTCTCACTACACATCGCCTCAATCCTTTCTCTGGATTACCGTTCACGTTCTACTGTATAAAAGACTCAGTTTTCTTTTCAATAAAGCTTATTTACACCAAATGGTTAAGGTCGTTTGAATTGGTCGAAATATCTTGATTCTGCTTTAGTGTGTGTGTGTGTGCTTATTTCTACTAGTTTAGTGCCATGGTTATCCAACATTACACACACTAATATAAGATTTAAAAAAAAAAAATCCTTATACAGAGTGGAACGATAAAATTGACTCCTTAGAAAAGACAGGATTCCATTTCCGTTTGATGAAAACCGGTTTTCTTTTTTACTGGCAGACCATCTACTAGTTAGTCAGTTGTGTACAAATCGTAAAGCGATAAAAGCCTTCTACCATATCTGCTCCTGGATATGACCTTAAACTATATCCAGTGGTGAGGCCCATGCTTGTGGGCTTTGGGGAATGTGGAGCCACCCTTTAATTGCCATTGCTCCCAGGTCCACTCTGACCCGGAGTGGTAGTACCTGTTAGGGTCCCAACTATGGGTTAAATAGAAACCGACTTGAAAACAAATATATTCTATTAAAAAATTTTTCTTCAAAATCTTTGGATTCGGCATTCAATAACCTGAAAAGGATTGATATGCCGTAAAACAAAAACAACCAACCAACCATCTACGATACCTGAAAGTGACATAATGTTCAATGAGTGAGATCGGAGATGCGCCGCTGTACAACTTATGCTCTCTACCAATCCAAGGTATAACAACAGGACCATTGTTAGTTCCCTCAAAATGTGGTTCAACACTTGAGGGCTCCTCCTCCCCCAACCTGAACCCGCTGGACTATTTTGTTTGGTCATACATCGAGAACATAACCAATATGACACCTCACAACACCAAAGCCAGCCTGATTGCTGCCATCCCACCAACCTCCCACCGGCACTTGTGGAAAAGGTAATTTCCAGTTCCATATCTAGGTAATGATTGAGGCTGAAGGTGGCAACATTGAATAGATGTCAGCTCTACTACATAATCACGTTAACTGAATTGTTTTTTTTTTCAATAAAAGTTTTAAAATAAAACTGTAATGTTTTTTTAGGGTGACAAATATGTCATTCCATCCTGTACAATAATCTAGCTACAAATGAATAAGAAGAACAAATAAATATAACATTTTTATTTTTAATTTTATTGTATACCAGCCTGGGTGTCCGGCGTTGCCCAGGTGTTTTGAGGTGTAAAAAAAAAAAAAAGGTGGTAGTTGGAAGGCAGGCTCGAACCTGCGACACGAAGGCGAGGAAAAAATGTGAAAGAAAATCTGACGCCTTACCGCTACACCATGACACGACCAGAAGTGTAAAGCATTGAAATTTAACGTAGTCAAACAAAAGATGATTTGCAGAAATGGTGTTGCTTTTAAACCTCCCATGAAGGTCGTTTTTTTATGGGCAGGTGAGGGGAGGGGGTGAAACCAGCTCCCCCAAAAAGGGCTACTCTGGCAGTATCCAAATAAATAACAATTGTCTCAGTATAAAGGGTTTCCCCTATATTGACCAAGGACCAATTACAGAACAGATACTACCTGGCTGAAGGCCAGGCGCCAACGTTTGTGTCTGAATAGTTTCACTTTATTTATACAAAAAAGACAAACAGATGGCACGGTGAGAATTTTTTAAAACTCGATCAAAAAAAGAGATGATGTCCGTTTGCAAAAACTTTTCCTGGAATCCAACCGACATGAGAACCCCGACCCAAAAAGCCTTTTGTGGACATATACGAATGCTTGCGCCCATTTTGTACTTTAAGGAGGTAAAAAGAAGAAAGAATTTAGTCATGGCATGGATCGACTACAAAAACACATACGACAGAACCCCCCCCCCCCAAGCATGAATAATAGAATGCTTCAAAATGTATAAAATACCAAGCAGGATCATCAACATGATTGAAATTGCAATGAGAACAGACTAGAACTGACAGCTGATGGACAACACATAGCAGAAATTAACATAAAAAGAGGCATCTTCCAAGGAGATTCACTATTACCATTACCGTTCATAAGAGCCATGATGTTCCGGAACAATATACTGAGAAAGTGCCAAGCCGAATACAAGTTTTCTAATACAGCCGAAAAAATGAACCACCTGATGTACATGGACGATCTGAAACTTTTTGTAAGGACTGAAAAGGAACTAGAGACACCAATAAACACTATCAGGATCTTTAGCCAGGATATGCAAATGGATTTTTGGTATGGAAAAGTGCACATTACTATTTATAAGAAAGGGAAAACTTGGAGATGACTGAAGGCATGGGACTACCCAACCCAACAGAGATGAGAGCACTAGGGGAACGACGCCTATAAATAATGGGGAGTTCTGAAAGCAGACGCTATCAAAGCAACAGAAATGAAAGAGAATTGGAAAGGAATACCTCAGGAGAATAAGGAAACTCCTGGAAACTAAATTATATAGCAGAAACCTAATAAAAGGTATAAATACATGGGCAGTATCACTAGTAAGATACTCTAGGTCGTTCATAGGGTGGACAAAAGAAGAACTGAGACAGCTTGATCAGAAGACCAGGAAACTCATGACCATGCATAATGCACTACACCCAAAGAACGATATTGACAGATTTTACGTGAAAAGACGGCAGAAGACTGGTTAGTATAGAAGACTGTGAAGGACACAAAAAAAAAAAAAAAAACTAGAAAAATACATAATGCAAAACACTGAAAGGATAATTATGGCAGCGAGAGACACTAAAAAAAATCAACAAAACAAAGAGAAAGGATAAGATGAGAAAAGAAAACTGGGAAGAGAAACAACTACACTGAAGATTCATAAGAATGACAAAAGATGAGAATAATGAAAACACTTTGACATGGATGTGAAAAGGACACGTAAACTGAGAAACTGAATCCCTTATGACTACAGCACAAGATAACTCCATAAGAATCAAACACATCAAAGCAAAGACCAACAAAACACAAGAAAACAGCAAATGCAGACTGTGGACAAAGAGACGAAATGATAAATCATATAGTAAGCGAATGCAGCAAACTTGCCCAAAAGGAGTACAAGAATGGACATGACCAAGTGGGAAGGACAGTACATTGGGAATTATGCAAACAACTGCATCTCGAATGCACAGACAAATGGTACAAGCATAAACTAGCAACAGCACTTGAAAACGAGAATCACAAAATTCTATGGGACATGGACATACAAACAGATAAACCGGATGTCGTAATAATTAACAAGAAAGAAAAGTCCTGTCAAATTGTAGACTTTGCTGTTCTAGTGACCACAGGGTGAATATCAAAGAAAAAGAGAAACTGAGCAAATACACAGCTAGCCAGAGAGCTGAAAGGGATATGGATGATGAAGAAAATCAGGTTGGTTGGTTGGCTGGTTGGTTGTTTTACGGCATATCAACCCTTTTTGGGTTATTTAATGCCGAATCCAAAGATTCGGAAGAAAAATTTTTTTAATAGAGTATATTTGTTGTTTTCACATCGGTTTCTATTTAACCCATAGTTGGGACCCTAACAGGTACTACCACTCCGGGTCAGAGTGGACCTGGGAGCAATGGTAATTAAAGGGTTGCTCCACACTCCCCAAAGCCCACAAGCTGGGACCTCACCACTGGATATAGTTTAAGGTCATATCCAGGACCCCCATTGAGGGACTTTTACCCTCTGCAGGGGGACAGTCGGCGTATTCTAATGCCCCACCGATAGGGCTGAAGAAAATCAAGATAATACCTATAATAGTAGGAGCACTAGGAACAATTCCAAAAAGCTTTGAAAAATGAATGGAAGAAATTGGAATCACAGGAATGGCTGGAAAGATACAATGAATAACAAAAAACAGCTGAAATATTAAGAAAAACCTTTAAATATGGAGGCTGATAAACATGAGCGGGTTAGCTAAACTGCTGCAGAGACAAAACATGAAGAAGCCTTACATAGAGCCAAGAACATTACAGTTGCATATCTATAAGTTCTCTATCCCCTTCTCTTTCCTCATCCCCTCCCATTGCCTCCTCCCAAAAGTGATATCAAATAACCGAGAAGGGTCAAGGAGGATAGAAAGACTGAGACAGCATGGACCAGACCTCCACTGGACAAGTGCGAAAAGGTCTGGGACCTTGGTAAGGCTTATTGCCACTCAAATTCCAGTGGAGACCAATGGCCGCTGCCAGCGAGAAATCAATGGTAAGCAATAGTTGCGATAACACAAATTCATTTGTAAATGTTATCAAAAGAGGTGGAGAGTACTGGAAACCTGGGGAGACTTGTCACTCAGCTTCCAGGGAACAGCACAGGTTGTTTTCAAGGAGAGATCTTTGATGACCCAATAATAAAAAACAAATGAAAACTATCAAAACATCATTTGTTGATTCAAATAAATATTATTTTGTCCTTTATTAAGGGTAAACACGGAACTATCTTGGATGATAAATAATGAAAAGGCAAACCAAGTCTTTTTCGGTGCGTGTTAATTTGTATTTTCTTGGATGATGAATAAAAAAAAGAAAGCAGATAAAAATATTTTTTATGTATATCATATGTTTGTGTGTTGTGCACTGAAATATGTGTGAGTACTTAAATCAACAGTTCCTGTAATATTAAAAATGCCCGTGAAAATATTTACAAGAGTATATATACGTAAAAACAACAAAAAGAATTCTTCCGATAAAAAATTCCTTAAAAATGTTATTAAAAAAGGTTATAGTAACAATGCTAAGTGCAACAGCTACGTTTGGATATAAATCAGTAAACGTGCGTTTCATTACATAACTTACACATTCAATAGCGGAAAATGTAGTACACTTCTTACTGTTCATAAGGTTGACGAACTTGATAATCTCTCATGTTCTAACAGTCGATATCACCCTCTCCAACACATTTTGTCAAAGCAGTGTAGCATGAGCACAACGGTAACATGTTAGAGATTATTCTAGCTTTCATTTGTGCCACACAAAAGCCCGTACTTTGATTTAAAGTTATTTATGTTTTCAAACAGTTTCTGGGGAGTTTTTGAAATTGTATCCATGAGCGAGAAAAATTACCGGCGAACTGCTTCTCCATCAGTGTGATGATCTGACTCATCTGCCGATTCGTATCTGAGGAGACATTATTTCTTTCTCCTTGATTCTAACTAACCACGATCCACTTCAAGTTCATCAGCTAACTCTCTTGCTTTAACTTCGACTGCTGCAGGTCCTTTCCACTTGCATTATGAAACAAATAAACATGCCAGCCTCGACGTAAGAAACCTGGTCATCGATATATATTGAAGGACTCTGTAGCGGTTTACCTGTGTTTATTTGAAACAGCAAGGTAATCAAACAAATTAAACAGGTAATCAAACATCATCTCCTGATTTCCGTGGCTAAAGCTCAACATTCCGTGCAGAGAAATTCACCTTGACAATCCAGAGACATTCATTCTAATTCTTCGATCAACAATTTCTGTTGTTTGAAAACGCAACGACTTAACAGCTTCCACTTTTGCTTCCCATCTTGTGCCTGGAAAACCTTTAATGGTGACGTGCTTCTTCAGAATAGCCCATCGCTCGTTGACGCAGAAAATAAATTGTACATGTTACAGATAATCAAAAAATAAATGGAAGTAACTGACGACCTTGTAGCATCATCAATTGCCAGATTAAGTCGATAACTTGCGCATGGCATGTATACAGATTTTTTTGACTTACAAGAAACGCGCCGCCATACCATAATTTTTTCCTCACATGTTAGATTTGTTATCGTATTTCTGACTGGGACAGTCTTCTATAGCAATGCCATACTTGAATAGGAAGTTGATCATGCCGTTGAAAAGGCATTTTCCGGTTGTACCACACACATCAAGAAACTCAATGAAGTGTTAAAAATTTTTTGCTCCACATCCTTGTGTAAATTCCACTCCTTAAAGAGCAATACTTAGTTGCACTGTGACTGATATTAGGTATGCAATCTAGTATTATGCTATAATGTTTTGATTCAAGAACTTTGGTAATGACTTTTGCTCGGTATCGACTTAGCAAGATGATCGATAAGTTAGTTCTGCATAGGGTTGCCGAGATAATGATCACTAGCGCTAGGACAACAGCATATTCTTTTCATTGTGTTGATTCGAGTATGTATCCGTTCATATCTTATATGTTTTTATAAAGAGTGATGTGATTTTCGGTTGATTAACTGTCTGTGTTGGATATATACTTGAGAGTCAAAACAATGAAAAGAATATGCTGTTGTCATAGCCCTAATGATCACTCAGTTCACAACTCTAAATTCATCCGACATGTTCAGAGGAGACTGGATCCAATTTTGCTATTAGCTCCACTTCTCCAAGAAAATTTTCATTTCTGCTGTCAGTGAGCTTTTCATTTGTGCCATAGAAGGCCAAATTTCTCTCAGCCAAAAACTGAAATATATTAATCAAGCAAAAAAAAACAAAACTGCCCTCGAGTATGACTGCTCTTCTTGAATCAGTTTATTTGATCGTAAGTCAACAGAGTTGTCCAACCGTTTATCATGTCACACTATCATACATTTCTCATGAGTTGATTGTTTACATATCTTCAGAGTTTTAGACAGACGGCTCTAATGATTACCAAATCCTATGAGCGAAGACAGGCCCTCATGACTTGCTTTCGCTGCTGAACAAACGACAGGCAAAACAGAAAACTTGGTCAATTGACTTTGAGTAGACAACAAAACTGTTGTTCTTGACTTATTTTTTGGTGTCAAATAATCATCCTTTTCCCATGAAACTAGGAAAACCCACTGCAGAAATTTTCAGAAATCATAATCCGTAAGTTGAACTGGACCCTTCAAAACCAAATCAATATACATGTTGCACTTAATTCTCTTCAACCAGCAGAGATACAACAAAGCAGAACATACCTTCGATCAGTATGCTCGAACGTTTACCGAGTCAGCCGATGCTCAACTACATGCTCAGAATCAGAAACGAATTGTGTGTTAACGCCAGGGTTATCACATGTTTAACTACAAGTTGGTAGAAGAGAAGAAATCTAGATATCGTGTAAGTCTTTTCAACAACATTTGCTATTCTCTAAATTCAATTTCCTTTTCTGGGCCTTACATTTAGGATTAGACTAAGTATCCAATAATAATCAAACGACGATTCATCAAAACAAAATAACTTACGATCAGCATTGAAAGCGACCTGGTAATCCTTAATTAACGATGTTAAACAAATGTTACTTATGTCACAAGTAACAAATTTACTCACAAAAGTGTACCGTTACTAGTGTTACAGACCGAATGTTTAATTGAGGTACGTATATGCATGCAATTCCAAATTCTATGTAAAAAAGAACAGCATGCAGAAAAGTGTATGCAAGAACGGGACGTAAAGTTGTAAATAAGATTTCAAACAGCAATATAGGAGGTACATATGCATATGTGACCGGAGATTTTCATTGAATATTCAAATAAACACGTCAATAAAAAAGGCCTCGTTCTTGGCAAAAAGGACGCCTACTTCCAGTATTTAATCTTTAATTTGTTTTATAAAATACATTTTACATTTCTTTTAAATAAAAAGAAAAGAAAAAAATTCATTTACGATTATGTTGGAAGTCAAATTTATTTTGTTTTTCAATTTCTGAAAGAAGTTGACTATTAGAATAACAAATGAAGCATGCATGCCCCACCCCCGTGAGTGCACAGTAAACGAGGCATAACAAAATGACTAATTCAGCATCCCCCCCCCCATTTAGCCCCAAAAGGTTTCCAGGGGACGTCAAATCCTGGTGAAAATGAACAAACGGTGTAGCTTTAGGCCTTAACATATGTAAATTTGAGTTCTGCACCATGCAAAAAAAAATAACTAAGTACATCATTTGCCCCCCGGACAAGGATGAATTTACAGGTCTACCCTGCTTTTGTCAGGGGACCAAAAATGTAACCGTTCGAATAATAACCAAAAATGTTATCTTTAAGTAATTTGATTTTATGGCATTTTGCACTCACCCTTTCTATATTTGGAACATTCTTTTCGGTACCAATTCAGACACAAAATTAAAAAGAAAGAACTGATATTATTGTCTTGGATTAGTCACAAACATGAAAAACTTTGAAATCAAGTAGATACTAAAATAAAAAACTAAGAAGAGGGGGGGGTTAACTTGTAATATACTTAACTAGTATGGACACCCGGCGTTGCCAGGGTTCACATGTAGTTCTGTTTGAACACAGTTTATACTAAGGATGTTGAGAAGTTTTTCATTATTATATGTCAACTCCATTGTTACCCCGATGCCAATTTAAAAAAATAGAAGTACAGGTAAAAAACATGAAAATGTAATCGCCTCCAAAAAAGAAGTACGTGACAACCTCCCCATCAGTTATTTCGGCAGAATTGATACAAAAAGAAGCTATTCTCCAGATATTGACCACTTTTGCTACCCGTGCGTTGGACCCCCCTCCCGCAATAAAAATAAATCAATCAATCAAAACAACTTTTCTATGAATCAAGATAGCAGGGAGTGTCCGTGTGACCGAAAAAAAAAAAAATAAGTAAAAAAAATGAGCCGCGGTGGACGGGTTCAAACATGAAACGGTCTAAATTGATCAACATCCATCAGACAACACTTTTGTTTTTGTGAGAAAAGTTTTACAAACAAAAACGTGATTCCACTTATTTAATCAAAAGTGTAACACACATAAGTAGGTACGTAAATAATTACTACAATATTAATATGTAGATCACTACCTTTCTTGTTCACTGCAAGTTGTTTATTTTAGGATCAAGCCTTACACAAATCTCAATAGATAATTACTACAATATTAATATGTAGATCACTACCTTTCTTGTTCACTGCAAGTTGTTTATTTTAGGATCAAGCCTTACATAAATCTCAATAGATAATTACTACAATATTAATATGTAGATCACTACCTTTCTTGTTCACTGCAAGTTGTTTATTTTAGGATCAAGCCTTACACAAATCTCAATAAATAATTACTACAATATTAATATGTAGATCACTACCTTTCTTGTTCACTGCAAGTTGTTTATTTTAGGATCAAGCCTTACATAAATCTCAATAGATAATTACTACAATATTAATATGTAGATCACTACCTTTCTTGTTAAGTGCAAGTTGTTTATTTTAGGATCAAGCATTACATAAATCTCAATAGATAATTACTACAATATTAATATGTAGATCATTACCTTCCTTGGTCAGTGCAAGTTGTTTATTTTAGGATCAAGCATTACATAAATCTCAATAAATAATTACTACAATATTAATATGTAGATCACTACCTTTCTTGTTAAGTGCAAGTTGTTTATTTTAGGATCAAGCCTTACACAAATCTCAATAGATAATTACTACAATATTAATATGTAGATCACTACCTTTCTTGTTCACTGCAAGTTGTTTATTTTAGGATCAAGCCTTACATAAATCTCAATAGATAATTACTACAATATTAATATGTAGATCACTACCTTTCTTGTTCACTGCAAGTTGTTTATTTTAGGATCAAGCCTTACACAAATCTCAATAGATAATTACTACAATATTAATATGTAGATCACTACCTTTCTTGTTCACTGCAAGTTGTTTATTTTAGGATCAAGCCTTACACAAATCTCAATAGATAATTACTACAATATTAATATGTAGATCACTACCTTTCTTGTTCACTGCAAGTTGTTTATTTTAGGATCAAGCCTTACATAAATCTCAATAGATAATTACTACAATATTAATATGTAGATCATTACCTTCCTTGTTAAGTGCAAGTTGTTTATTTTAGGATCAAGCATTACATAAATCTCAATAAATAATTACTACAATATTAATATGTAGATCACTACCTTTCTTGTTCACTGCAAGTTGTTTATTTTAGGATCAAGCCTTACATAAATCTCAATAGATAATTACTACAATATTAATATGTAGATCATTACCTTCCTTGTTAAGTGCAAGTTGTTTATTTTAGGATCAAGCATTACATAAATCTCAATAAATAATTACTACAATATTAATATGTAGATCACTACCTTTCTTGTTAAGTGCAAGTTGTTTATTTTAGGATCAAGCCTTACACAAATCTCAATAGATAATTACTACAATATTAATATGTAGATCACTACCTTTCTTGTTCACTGCAAGTTGTTTATTTTAGGATCAAGCCTTACACAAATCTCAATAGATAATTACTACAATATTAATATGTAGATCACTACCTTTCTTGTTCACTGCAAGTTGTTTATTTTAGGATCAAGCCTTACATAAATCTCAATAGATAATTACTACAATATTAATATGTAGATCACTACCTTCCTTGGTCAGTGAAAGTTGTTTATTTTAGGATCAAGCCTTACACAAATCTCAATAGATAATTACTACAATATTAATATGTAGATCACTACCTTTCTTGTTAAGTGCAAGTTTTTTATTTTAGGATCAAGCCTTACATATATCTCAATAGATAATTACTACAATATTAATATGTAGATCACTACCTTTCTTGTTAAGTGCAAGTTTTTTATTTTAGGATCAAGCCTTACATATATCTCAATGTGATAATTACTACAATATTAATATGTAGATCACTACCTTTCTTGTTAAGTGCAAGTTTTTTATTTTAGGATCAAGCCTTACATATATCTCAATGTGATAATTACTACAATATTAATATGTAGATCACTACCTTTCTTGTTAAGTGCAAGTTTTTTATTTTAGGATCAAGCCTTACACAAATCTCAATAGATAATTACTACAATGTTAATATGTAGATCACTACCTTTCTTGTTAAGTGCAAGTTGTTTATTTTAGGATCAAGCCTTACACAAATCTCAATAGATAATTACTACAATGTTAATATGTAGATCATTACCTTTCTTGTTCACTGCAAGTTGTTTATTTTAGGATCAAGCCTTACATATATCTCAATAGATAATTACTACAATATTAATATGTAGATCACTACCTTTCTTGTTAAGTGCAAGTTTTTTATTTTAGGATCAAGCCTTACACAAATCTCAATAGATAATTACTACAATGTTAATATGTAGATCACTACCTTTCTTGTTAAGTGCAAGTTGTTTATTTTAGGATCAAGCCTTACACAAATCTCAATAGATAATTACTACAATGTTAATATGTAGATCATTACCTTTCTTGTTCACTGCAAGTTGTTTATTTTAGGATCAAGCCTTACATATATCTCAATAGATAATTACTACAATATTAATATGTAGATCACTACCTTCCTTGTTAAGTGCAAGTTTTTTATTTTAGGATCAAGCCTTACACAAATCTCAATAGATAATTACTACAATATTAATATATAGATCACTACCTTTCTTGTTCACTGCAAGTTGTTTATTTTAGGATCAAGCCTTACACAAATCTCAATAAATAATTACTACAATATTAATATGTAGATCACTACCTTTCTTGTTAAGTGCAAGTTGTTTATTTTAGGATCAAGCCTTACACAAATCTCAATAGATAATTACTACAATATTAATATGTAGATCACTACCTTTCTTGTTAAGTGCAAGTTGTTTATTTTAGGATCAAGCCTTACACAAATCTCAATAGATAATTACTACAATATTAATATGTAGATCACTACCTTTCTTGTTAAGTGCAAGTTGTTTATTTTAGGATCAAGCCTTACACAAATCTCAATAGATAATTACTACAATATTAATATGTAGATCACTACCTTTCTTGTTAAGTGCAAGTTGTTTATTTTAGGATCAAGCCTTACACAAATCTCAATAGATAATTACTACAATATTAATATGTAGATCACTACCTTTCTTGTTAAGTGCAAGTTGTTTATTTTAGGATCAAGCCTTACACAAATCTCAATAGATAATTACTACAATATTAATATGTAGATCACTACCTTTCTTGTTCACTGCAAGTTGTTTATTTTAGGATCAAGCCTTACACAAATCTCAATAAATAATTACTACAATATTAATATGTAGATCACTACCTTTCTTGTTAAGTGCAAGTTGTTTATTTTAGGATCAAGCCTTACACAAATCTCAATAGATAATTGCTACAATATTAATATGTAGATCACTACCTTTCTTGTTCACTGCAAGTTGTTTATTTTAGGATCAAGCCTTACACAAATCTCAATAAATAATTACTACAATATTAATATGTAGATCACTACCTTTCTTGTTAAGTGCAAGTTGTTTATTTTAGGATCAAGCCTTACACAAATCTCAATAGATAATTACTACAATATTAATATGTAGATCACTACCTTTCTTGTTAAGTGCAAGTTGTTTATTTTAGGATCAAGCCTTACACAAATCTCAATAGATAATTACTACAATATTAATATGTAGATCACTACCTTTCTTGTTAAGTGCAAGTTGTTTATTTTAGGATCAAGCCTTACACAAATCTCAATAGATAATTACTACAATATTAATATGTAGATCACTACCTTTCTTGTTAAGTGCAAGTTGTTTATTTTAGGATCAAGCCTTACACAAATCTCAATAGATAATTACTACAATATTAATATGTAGATCACTACCTTCCTTGTTAAGTGCAAGTTGTTTATTTTAGGATCAAGCCTTACACAAATCTCAATAGATAATTACTACAATATTAATATGTAGATCACTACCTTTCTTGTTAAGTGCAAGTTGTTTATTTTAGGATCAAGCCTTACACAAATCTCAATAGATAATTACTACAATATTAATATGTAGATCACTACCTTTCTTGTTAAGTGCAAGTTGTTTATTTTAGGATCAAGCCTTACACAAATCTCAATAGATAATTACTACAATATTAATATGTAGATCACTACCTTTCTTGTTAAGTGCAAGTTGTTTATTTTAGGATCAAGCCTTACACAAATCTCAATAGATAATTACTACAATATTAATATGTAGATCACTACCTTCCTTGTTAAGTGCAAGTTGTTTATTTTAGGATCAAGCCTTACACAAATCTCAATAGATAATTACTACAATATTAATATGTAGATCACTACCTTTCTTGTTAAGTGCAAGTTGTTTATTTTAGGATCAAGCCTTACACAAATCTCAATAGATAATTACTACAATATTAATATGTAGATCACTACCTTTCTTGTTAAGTGCAAGTTGTTTATTTTAGGATCAAGCCTTACACAAATCTCAATAGATAATTACTACAATATTAATATGTAGATCACTACCTTTCTTGTTAAGTGCAAGTTGTTTATTTTAGGATCAAGCCTTACACAAATCTCAATAGATAATTACTACAATATTAATATGTAGATCACTACCTTTCTTGTTAAGTGCAAGTTGTTTATTTTAGGATCAAGCCTTACACAAATCTCAATAGATAATTACTACAATATTAATATGTAGATCACTACCTTCCTTGTTAAGTGCAAGTTGTTTATTTTAGGATCAAGCCTTACACAAATCTCAATAGATAATTACTACAATATTAATATGTAGATCACTACCTTTCTTGTTAAGTGCAAGTTGTTTATTTTAGGATCAAGCCTTACACAAATCTCAATAGATAATTACTACAATATTAATATGTAGATCACTACCTTTCTTGTTAAGTGCAAGTTGTTTATTTTAGGATCAAGCCTTACACAAATCTCAATAGATAATTACTACAATATTAATATGTAGATCATTACCTTTCTTGGTCAGTGCAAGTTGTTTATTTTAGGATCAAGCCTTACACAAATCTCAATAGATAATTACTACAATATTAATATGTAGATCACTACCTTTCTTGTTAAGTGCAAGTTGTTTATTTTAGGATCAAGCCTTACACAAATCTCAATAGATAATTACTACAATATTAATATGTAGATCATTACCTTTCTTGTTAAGTGCAAGTTGTTTATTTTAGGATCAAGCCTTACACAAATCTCAATAGATAATTACTACAATATTAATATGTAGATCACTACCTTTCTTGTTAAGTGCAAGTTGTTTATTTTAGGATCAAGCCTTACACAAATCTCAATAGATAATTACTACAATATTAATATGTAGATCACTACCTTTCTTGTTAAGTGCAAGTTGTTTATTTTAGGATCAAGCCTTACACAAATCTCAATAGATAATTACTACAATATTAATATGTAGATCACTACCTTCCTTGTTAAGTGCAAGTTGTTTATTTTAGGATCAAGCCTTACACAAATCTCAATAGATAATTACTACAATATTAATATGTAGATCACTACCTTTCTTGTTAAGTGCAAGTTGTTTATTTTAGGATCAAGCCTTACACAAATCTCAATAGATAATTACTACAATATTAATATGTAGATCACTACCTTTCTTGTTAAGTGCAAGTTGTTTATTTTAGGATCAAGCCTTACACAAATCTCAATAGATAATTACTACAATATTAATATGTAGATCATTACCTTTCTTGGTCAGTGCAAGTTGTTTATTTTAGGATCAAGCCTTACACAAATCTCAATAGATAATTACTACAATATTAATATGTAGATCACTACCTTTCTTGTTAAGTGCAAGTTGTTTATTTTAGGATCAAGCCTTACACAAATCTCAATAGATAATTACTACAATATTAATATGTAGATCATTACCTTTCTTGGTCAGTGCAAGTTGTTTATTTTAGGATCAAGCCTTACACAAATCTCAATAGATAATTACTACAATATTAATATGTAGATCACTACCTTTCTTGTTAAGTGCAAGTTGTTTATTTTAGGATCAAGCCTTACACAAATCTCAATAGATAATTACTACAATATTAATATGTAGATCACTACCTTTCTTGTTAAGTGCAAGTTGTTTATTTTAGGATCAAGCCTTACACAAATCTCAATAGATAATTACTACAATATTAATATGTAGATCACTACCTTTCTTGTTAAGTGCAAGTTGTTTATTTTAGGATCAAGCCTTACACAAATCTCAATAGATAATTACTACAATATTAATATGTAGATCACTACCTTTCTTGTTAAGTGCAAGTTGTTTATTTTAGGATCAAGCCTTACACAAATCTCAATAGATAATTACTACAATATTAATATGTAGATCACTACCTTTCTTGTTCACTGCAAGTTGTTTATTTTAGGATCAAGCCTTACATATATCTCAATAGATAATTACTACAATATTAATATGTAGATCATTACCTTTCTTGTTCAGTGCAAGTTGTTTATTTTAGGATCAAGCCTTACACAAATCTCAATAGATAATTACTACAATATTAATATGTAGATCATTACCTTTCTTGGTCAGTGCAAGTTGTTTATTTTAGGATCAAGCCTTACACAAATCTCAATAAATAATTACTACAATATTAATATGTAGATCACTACCTTTCTTGTTAAGTGTAAGTTGTTTATTTTAGGATCAAGCCTTACACAAATCTCAATAGATAATTACTACAATATTAATATGTAGATCACTACCTTTCTTGTTCACTGCAAGTTGTTTATTTTAGGATCAAGCCTTACACAAATCTCAATAGATAATTACTACAATATTAATATGTAGATCACTACCTTTCTTGTTAAGTGCAAGTTGTTTATTTTAGGATCAAGCCTTACACAAATCTCAATAGATAATTACTGCAATATTAATATGTAGATCACTACCTTTCTTGTTCAGTGCAAGTTGTTTATTTTAGGATCAAGCCTTACACAAATTTCAATAGATAATTACTACAATATTAATATGTAGATCACTACCTTCCTTGTTAAGTGCAAGTTGTTTATTTTAGGATCAAGCCTTACACAAATCTCAATAGATAATTACTACAATATTAATATGTAGATCACTACCTTTCTTGTTAAGTGTAAGTTGTTTATTTTAGGATCAAGCCTTACACAAATCTCAATAGATAATTACTACAATATTAATATGTAGATCACTACCTTCCTTGTTAAGTGCAAGTTGTTTATTTTAGGATCAAGCCTTACACAAATCTCAATAGATAATTACTACAATATTAATATGTAGATCACTACCTTTCTTGTTAAGTGTAAGTTGTTTATTTTAGGATCAAGCCTTACACAAATCTCAATAGATAATTACTACAATATTAATATGTAGATCACTACCTTTCTTGTTCACTGCAAGTTGTTTATTTTAGGATCAAGCCTTACACAAATCTCAATAGATAATTACTACAATATTAATATGTAGATCACTACCTTTCTTGTTCACTGCAAGTTGTTTATTTTAGGATCAAGCCTTACACAAATCTCAATAAATAATTACTACAATATTAATATGTAGATCACTACCTTTCTTGTTCACTGCAAGTCGTTTATTTTAGGATCAAGCCTTACACAAATCTCAATAGATAATTACTACAATATTAATATGTAGATCACTACCTTTCTTGTTCAGTGCAAGTCGTTTATTTTAGGATCAAGCATTACAGAAATCTCAATAAATAATTACTACAATATTAATATGTAGATCACTACCTTTCTTGTTAAGTGCTAGTTGTTTATTTTAGGATCAAGCCTTACACAAATCTCAATAAATAATTACTACAATATTAATATGTAGATTACTACCTTTCTTGTTAAGTGTAAGTTGTTTATTTTAGGATCAAGCCTTACACAAATCTCAATAGATAATTACTACAATATTAATATGTAGATCACTACCTTTCTTGTTAAGTGTAAGTTGTTTATTTTAGGATCAAGCCTTACACAAATCTCAATAGATAATTACTACAATATTAATATGTAGATCACTACCTTTCTTGTTCACTGCAAGTTGTTTATTTTAGGATCAAGCCTTACACAAATCTCAATAGATAATTACTACAATATTAATATGTAGATCACTACCTTTCTTGTTCACTGCAAGTTGTTTATTTTAGGATCAAGCCTTACACAAATCTCAATAAATAATTACTACAATATTAATATGTAGATCACTACCTTTCTTGTTCACTGCAAGTCGTTTATTTTAGGATCAAGCCTTACACAAATCTCAATAGATAATTACTACAATATTAATATGTAGATCACTACCTTTCTTGTTAAGTGCAAGTCGTTTATTTTAGGATCAAGCATTACAGAAATCTCAATAAATAATTACTACAATATTAATATGTAGATCACTACCTTTCTTGTTAAGTGCTAGTTGTTTATTTTAGGATCAAGCCTTACACAAATCTCAATAAATAATTACTACAATATTAATATGTAGATTACTACCTTTCTTGTTAAGTGTAAGTTGTTTATTTTAGGATCAAGCCTTACACAAATCTCAATAGATAATTACTACAATATTAATATGTAGATCACTACCTTTCTTGTTCACTGCAAGTTGTTTATTTTAGGATCAAGCCTTACACAAATCTCAATAGATAATTACTACAATATTAATATGTAGATCATTACCATCCTTGGTCAGTGAAAGTTGTTTATTTTAGGATCAAGCCTTACACAAATCTCAATAGATAATTACTACAATATTAATATGTAGATCACTACCTTTCTTGTTCAGTGCAAGTTGTTTATTTTAGGATCAAGCCTTACACAACTCTCAATAAATAATTACTACAATATTAATATGTAGATCACTACATTTCTTGTTAAGTGCAAGTTGTTTATTTTAGGATCAAGCCTTACACAAATCTCAATAGATAATTACTACAATGTTAATATGTAGATCACTACCTTTCTTGTTCACTGCAAGTTGTTTATTTTAGGATCAAGCCTTACACAAATCTCAATAAATAATTACTACAATATTAATATGTAGATCACTACCTTTCTTGTTAAGTGCAAGTTGTTTATTTTAGGATCAAGCCTTACACAAATCTCAATAGATAATTACTACAATATTAATATGTAGATCACTACCTTTCTTGTTCAGTGCAAGTTGTTTATTTTAGGATCAAGCCTTACACAAATTTCAATAGATAATTACTACAATATTAATATGTAGATAACTACCTTCCTTGTTAAGTGCAAGTTGTTTATTTTAGGATCAAGCCTTACACAAATCTCAATAGATAATTACTACAATATTAATATGTAGATCACTACCTTTCTTGTTAAGTGTAAGTTGTTTATTTTAGGATCAAGCCTTACACAAATCTCAATAGATAATTACTACAATATTAATATGTAGATCACTACCTTCCTTGTTAAGTGCAAGTTGTTTATTTTAGGATCAAGCCTTACACAAATCTCAATAGATAATTACTACAATATTAATATGTAGATCACTACCTTTCTTGTTAAGTGTAAGTTGTTTATTTTAGGATCAAGCCTTACACAAATCTCAATAGATAATTACTACAATATTAATATGTAGATCACTACCTTTCTTGTTCACTGCAAGTTGTTTATTTTAGGATCAAGCCTTACACAAATCTCAATAGATAATTACTACAATATTAATATGTAGATCACTACCTTTCTTGTTCACTGCAAGTTGTTTATTTTAGGATCAAGCCTTACACAAATCTCAATAAATAATTACTACAATATTAATATGTAGATCACTACCTTTCTTGTTCACTGCAAGTCGTTTATTTTAGGATCAAGCCTTACACAAATCTCAATAAATAATTACTACAATATTAATATGTAGATTACTACCTTTCTTGTTAAGTGTAAGTTGTTTATTTTAGGATCAAGCCTTACACAAATCTCAATAGATAATTACTACAATATTAATATGTAGATCACTACCTTTCTTGTTCACTGCAAGTTGTTTATTTTAGGATCAAGCCTTACACAAATCTCAATAGATAATTACTACAATATTAATATGTAGATCATTACCATCCTTGGTCAGTGAAAGTTGTTTATTTTAGGATCAAGCCTTACACAAATCTCAATAGATAATTACTACAATATTAATATGTAGATCACTACCTTTCTTGTTCAGTGCAAGTTGTTTATTTTAGGATCAAGCCTTACACAACTCTCAATAAATAATTACTACAATATTAATATGTAGATCACTACATTTCTTGTTAAGTGCAAGTTGTTTATTTTAGGATCAAGCCTTACACAAATCTCAATAGATAATTACTACAATATTAATATGTAGATCACTACCTTTCTTGTTAAGTGCAAGTTGTTTATTTTAGGATCAAGCCTTACACAAATCTCAATAGATAATTACTACAATATTAATATGTAGATCACTACCTTTCTTGTTAAGTGCAAGTTGTTTATTTTAGGATCAAGCCTTACACAAATCTCAATAGATAATTACTACAATATTAATATGTAGATCACTACCTTTCTTGTTCACTGCAAGTTGTTTATTTTAGGATCAAGCCTTAAATATATCTCAATAGATAATTACTACAATATTAATATGTAGATCACTACCTTTCTTGTTAAGTGCAAGTTGTTTATTTTAGGATAAAGCCTTACACAAATCTCAATAGATAATTACTACAATATTAATATGTAGATCACTACCTTTCTTGTTCAGTGCAAGTTGTTTATTTTAGGATCAAGCCTTACACAACTCTCAATAAATAATTACTACAATATTAATATGTAGATCACTACCTTTCTTGTTAAGTGCAAGTTGTTTATTTTAGGATCAAGCCTTACACAAATCTCAATAGATAATTACTACAATATTAATATGTAGATCATTACCATCCTTGGTCAGTGAAAGTTGTTTATTTTAGGATAAAGCCTTACACAAATCTCAATAGATAATTACTACAATATTAATATGTAGATCACTACCTTTCTTGTTAAGTGCAAGTTGTTTATTTTAGGATCAAGCCTTACACAAATCTCAATAGATAATTACTACAATATTAATATGTAGATCACTACCTTTCTTGTTCACTGCAAGTTGTTTATTTTAGGATCAAGCCTTACACAAATCTCAATAGATAATTACTACAATATTAATATGTAGATCACTACCTTTCTTGTTCACTGCAAGTTGTTTATTTTAGGATCAAGCCTTACACAAATCTCAATAGATAATTACTACAATATTAATATGATGATCACTACCTTTCTTGTTAAGTGCAAGTTGTTTATTTTAGGATCAACCCTTACACAAATCTCAATAGATAATTACTACAATATTAATATGTAGATCACTACCTTTCTTGTTAAGTGCAAGTTGTTTATTTTAGGATCAAGCCTTACACAAATCTCAATAGATAATTACTACAATATTAATATGTAGATCACTACCTTTCTTGTTCAGTGCAAGTTGTTTATTTTAGGATCAAGCCTTACATAAATCTCAATAGATAATTACTACAATATTAATATGTAGATCACTACCTTCCTTGGTCAGTGCAAGTTGTTTATTTTAGGATCAAGCCTTACACAAATCTCAATAGATAATTACTACAATATTAATATGTAGATCATTACCTTTCTTGTTCAGTGCAAGTTGTTTATTTTAGGATCAAGCCTCACACAAATCTCAATAGATAATTACTACAATATTAATATGTAGATCATTACCTTGTTCACTGCAAGTTGTTTATTTTAGGATCAAGCCTTACACAAATCTCAATAGATAATTACTACAATATTAATATGTAGATCACTACCTTCCTTGGTCAGTGCAAGTTGTTTATTTTAGGATCAAGCCTTACACAAATCTCAATAGATAATTACTACAATATTAATATGTAGATCACTACCTTTCTTGTTAAGTGCAAGTTGTTTATTTTAGGATCAAGCCTTACACAAATCTCAATAGATAATTACTACAATATTAATATGTAGATCATTACATTTCTTGTTAAGTGCAAGTTGTTTATTTTAGGATCAAGCCTAACACAAATCTCAATAAATAATTACTACAATATTAATATGTAGATCACTACCTTTCTTGTTCAGTGCAAGTTGTTTATTTTAGGATCAAGCCTTACACAAATCTCAATAGATAATTACTACAATATTAATATGTAGATCATTACCTTTCTTGTTAAGTGCAAGTTGTTTATTTTAGGATCAAGCCTTACACAAATCTCAATAAATAATTACTACAATATTAATATGTAGATCATTACCTTGTTCACTGCAAGTTGTTTATTTTAGGATCAAGCCTTACACAAATCTCAATAGATAATTACTACAATATTAATATGTAGATCATTACCTTGTTCACTGCAAGTTGTTTATTTTAGGATCAAGCCTTACACAAATCTCAATAGATAATTACTACAATATTAATATGTAGATCACTACCTTCCTTGGTCAGTGCAAGTTGTTTATTTTAGGATCAAGCCTTACACAAATCTCAATAGATAATTACTACAATATTAATATGTAGATCACTACCTTTCTTGTTAAGTGCAAGTTGTTTATTTTAGGATCAAGCCTTACACAAATCTCAATAGATAATTACTACAATATTAATATGTAGATCATTACATTTCTTGTTAAGTGCAAGTTGTTTATTTTAGGATCAAGCCTAACACAAATCTCAATAAATAATTACTACAATATTAATATGTAGATCACTACCTTTCTTGTTCAGTGCAAGTTGTTTATTTTAGGATCAAGCCTTACACAAATCTCAATAGATAATTACTACAATATTAATATGTAGATCACTACCTTTCTTGTTCACTGCAAGTTGTTTATTTTAGGATCAAGCCTTACACAAATCTCAATAGATAATTACTACAATATTAATATGTAGATCATTACCTTTCTTGTTAAGTGCAAGTTGTTTATTTTAGGATCAAGCCTTACACAAATCTCAATAAATAATTACTACAATATTAATATGTAGATAATTACCTTTCTTGTTAAGTGCAAGTTGTTTATTTTAGGATCAAGCCTTACACAAATCTCAATAGATAATTACTACAATATTAATATGTAGATCATTACCTTTCTTGTTCAGTGCAAGTTGTTTATTTTAGGATCAAGCCTTACACAAATCTCAATAGATAATTACTACAATATTAATATGTAGATCACTACCTTTCTTGTTAAGTGCAAGTTGTTTATTTTAGGATCAAGCCTTACACAAATCTCAATAGATAATTACTACAATATTAATATGTAGATCACTACCTTTCTTGTTAAGTGCAAGTTGTTTATTTTAGGATCAAGCCTTACACAAATCTCAATAAATAATTACTACAATATTAATATGTAGATCACTACCTTTCTTGTTCAGTGCAAGTTGTTTATTTTAGGATCAAGCCTTACACAAATCTCAATAGATAATTACTACAATATTAATATGTAGATCATTACCTTTCTTGTTAAGTGCTAGTTGTTTATTTTAGGATCAAGCCTTACACAAATCTCAATAAATAATTACTACAATATTAATATGTAGATCACTACCTTTCTTGTTCACTGCAAGTTGTTTATTTTAGGATCAAGCCTTACACAAATCTCAATAAATAATTACTACAATATTAATATGTAGATCACTACCTTTCTTGTTAAGTGTAAGTTGTTTATTTTAGGATCAAGCCTTACATAAATCTCAATAAATAATTACTACAATATTAATATGTAGATCATTACCTTTCTTGTTAAGTGCAAGTTGTTTATTTTAGGATCAAGCCTTACATAAATCTCAATAAATAATTACTACAATATTAATATGTAGATCACTACCTTTCTTGTTCACTGCAAGTTGTTTATTTTAGGATCAAGCCTTACACAAATCTCAATAAATAATTACTACAATATTAATATGTAGATCACTACCTTTCTTGTTAAGTGTAAGTTGTTTATTTTAGGATCAAGCCTTACACAAATCTCAATAAATAATTACTACAATATTAATATGTAGATCATTACCTTTCTTGTTAAGTGCAAGTTGTTTATTTTAGGATCAAGCCTTACATAAATCTCAATAAATAATTACTACAATATTAATATGTAGATCACTACCTTTCTTGTTCACTGCAAGTTGTTTATTTTAGGATCAAGCCTTACACAAATCTCAATAAATAATTACTACAATATTAATATGTAGATCACTACCTTTCTTGTTAAGTGTAAGTTGTTTATTTTAGGATCAAGCCTTACACAAATCTCAATAAATAATTACTACAATATTAATATGTAGATCATTACCTTTCTTGTTTACTGCAAGTTGTTTATTTTAGGATCAAGCCTTACACAAATCTCAATAGATAATTACTACAATATTAATATGTAGATCACTACCTTCCTTGGTCAGTGCAAGTTGTTTATTTTAGGATCAAGCCTTACACAAATCTCAATAGATAATTACTACAATATTAATATGTAGATCATTACCTTTCTTGTTAAGTGCAAGTTGTTTATTTTAGGATCAAGCCTTACACAAATCTCAATAAATAATTACTACAATATTAATATGTAGATCACTACCTTCCTTGGTCAGTGCAAGTTGTTTATTTTAGGATCAAGCATTACACAAATCTCAATAGATAATTACTACAATATTAATATGTAGATCACTACCTTTCTTGTTCAGTGCAAGTTGTTTATGTTAGGATCAAGCCTTACACAAATCTCAATAGATAATTACTACAATATTAATATGTAGATCACTACCTTTCTTGTTCAGTGCAAGTTGTTTATTTTAGGATCAAGCATTACACAAATCTCAAAAGATAATTACTACAATATTAATATGTAGATCATTACCTTTCTTGTTAAGTGCAAGTTGTTTATTTTGGGATCAAGCCTTACACAAATCTCAATAAATAATTACTACAATATTAATATGTAGATCACTACCTTTCTTGTTCAGTGCAAGTTGTTTATTTTAGGATCAAGCCTTACACAAATCTCAATAGATAATTACTACAATATTAATACGTAGATCACTACCTTTCTTGTTCACTGCAAGTTGTTTATTTTAGGATCAAGCCTTACACAAATCTCAATAAATAATTACTACAATATTAATATGTAGATCACTACCTTTCTTGTTAAGTGTAAGTTGTTTATTTTAGGATCAAGACTTACACAAATCTCAATAGATAATTACTACAGTATTAATATGTAGATCACTACCTTTCTTGTTAATTGCTAGTTGTTTATTTTAGGATCAAGCCTTACATATATCTCAATAGATAATTACTACAATATTAATATGTAGATCATTACCTTTCTTGTTTACTGCAAGTTGTTTATTTTAGGATCAAGCCTTACACAAATCTCAATAGATAATTACTACAATATTAATATGTAGATCACTACCTTCCTTGGTCAGTGCAAGTTGTTTATTTTAGGATCAAGCCTTACACAAATCTCAATAGATAATTACTACAATATTAATATGTAGATCACTACCTTTCTTGTTAAGTGCAAGTTGTTTATTTTAGGATCAACCCTTACACAAATCTCAATAGATAATTACTACAATATTAATATGATGATCACTACCTTTCTTGTTAAGTGCAAGTTGTTTATTTTAGAATCAAGCCTTACACAAATCTCAATAGATAATTACTACAATATTAATATGTAGATCATTACCTTTCTTGTTCAGTGCAAGTTGTTTATTTTAGGATCAAGCCTTACACAAATCTCAATAGATAATTACTACAATATTAATATGTAGATCACTACCTTTCTTGTTAAGTGCAAGTTGTTTATTTTAGGATCAAGCCTTACACAAATCTCAATAGATAATTACTACAATATTAATATGTAGATCATTACCATCCTTGGTCAGTGAAAGTTGTTTATTTTAGGATCAAGCCTTACACAAATCTCAATAGATAATTACTACAATATTAATATGTAGATCACTACCTTTCTTGTTCAGTGCAAGTTGTTTATTTTAGGATCAAGCCTTACACAAATCTCAATAAATAATTACTACAATATTAATATGTAGATCACTACCTTTCTTGTTAAGTGCAAGTTGTTTATTTTAGGATCAAGCCTTACACAAATCTCAATAGATAATTACTACAATATTAATATGTAGATCACTACCTTTCTTGTTAAGTGCAAGTTGTTTATTTTAGGATCAAGCCTTACACAAATCTCAATAGATAATTACTACAATATTAATATGTAGATCACTACCTTTCTTGTTCAGTGCAAGTTGTTTATTTTAGGATCAAGCCTTACACAAATCTCAATAAATAATTACTACAATATTAATATGTAGATCACTACCTTTCTTGTTCACTGCAAGTTGTTTATTTTAGGATCAAGCCTTACACAAATCTCAATAGATAATTACTACAATATTAATATGTAGATCACTACCTTTCTTGTTCACTGCAAGTTGTTTATTTTAGGATCAAGCCTTACACAAATCTCAATAAATAATTACTACAATATTAATATGTAGATCACTACCTTTCTTGTTAAGTGCAAGTTGTTTATTTTAGGATCAAGCCTTACACAAATCTCAATAGATAATTACTACAATGTTAATATGTAGATCACTACCTTTCTTGTTCACTGCAAGTTGTTTATTTTAGGATCAAGCCTTACATAAATCTCAATAGATAATTACTACAATATTAATATGTAGATCACTACCTTCCTTGGTCAGTGCAAGTTGTTTATTTTAGGATCAAGCCTTACACAAATCTCAATAGATAATTACTACAATATTAATATGTAGATCACTACATTTCTTGTTAAGTGCAAGTTGTTTATTTTAGGATCAAGCCTTACACAAATCTCAATAGATAATTACTACAATATTAATATGTAGATCATTACCTTGTTCACTGCAAGTTGTTTATTTTAGGATCAAGCCTAACACAAATCTCAATAAATAATTACTACAATATTAATATGTAGATCACTACCTTTCTTGTTCAGTGCAAGTTGTTTATTTTAGGATCAAGCCTTACACAAATCTCAATAGATAATTACTACAATATTAATATGTAGATCACTACCTTTCTTGTTCAGTGCAAGTTGTTTATTTTAGGATCAAGCCTTACACAAATCTCAATAAATAATTACTACAATATTAATATGTAGATCACTACCTTCCTTGGTCAGTGCAAGTTGTTTATTTTAGGATCAAGCCTTACACAAATCTCAATAGATAATTACTACAATATTAATATGTAGATCACTACCTTTCTTGTTCAGTGCAAGTTGTTTATTTTAGGATCAAGCCTTACACAAATCTCAATAGATAATTACTACAATATTAATATGTAGATCACTACCTTCCTTGGTCAGTGCAAGTTGTTTATTTTAGGATCAAGCCTTACACAAATCTCAATAGATAATTACTACAATATTAATATGTAGATCACTACCTTTCTTGTTCAGTGCAAGTTGTTTATTTTAGGATCAAGCCTTACACAAATCTCAATAGATAATTACTACAATATTAATATGTAGATCACTACCTTCCTTGGTCAGTGCAAGTTGTTTATTTTAGGATCAAGCCTTACACAAATCTCAATAGATAATTACTACAATATTAATATGTAGATCACTACCTTCCTTGGTCAGTGCAAGTTGTTTATTTTAGGATCAAGCCTAACACAAATCTCAATAAATAATTACTACAATATTAATATGTAGATCACTACCTTTCTTGTTCACTGCAAGTTGTTTATTTTAGGATCAAGCCTTACACAAATCTCAATAGATAATTACTACAATATTAATATGTAGATCACTACCTTTCTTGGTCAGTGCAAGTTGTTTATTTTAGGATCAAGCCTTACACAAATCTCAATAGATAATTACTACAATATTAATATGTAGATCACTACCTTCCTTGGTCAGTGCAAGTTGTTTATTTTAGGATCAAGCCTAACACAAATCTCAATAAATAATTACTACAATATTAATATGTAGATCACTACCTTTCTTGTTCAGTGCAAGTTGTTTATTTTAGGATCAAGCCTTACACAAATCTCAATAGATAATTACTACAATATTAATATGTAGATCACTACCTTCCTTGGTCAGTGCAAGTTGTTTATTTTAGGATCAAGCCTAACACAAATCTCAATAAATAATTACTACAATATTAATATGTAGATCACTACCTTTCTTGTTCAGTGCAAGTTGTTTATTTTAGGATCAAGCCTTACACAAATCTCAATAGATAATTACTACAATATTAATATGTAGATCACTACCTTCCTTGGTCAGTGCAAGTTGTTTATTTTAGGATCAAGCCTTACACAAATCTCAATAGATAATTACTACAATATTAATATGTAGATCACTACCTTCCTTGGTCAGTGCAAGTTGTTTATTTTAGGATCAAGCCTAACACAAATCTCAATAAATAATTACTACAATATTAATATGTAGATCACTACCTTTCTTGTTCAGTGCAAGTTGTTTATTTTAGGATCAAGCCTTACACAAATCTCAATAGATAATTACTACAATATTAATATGTAGATCACTACCTTCCTTGGTCAGTGCAAGTTGTTTATTTTAGGATCAAGCCTAACACAAATCTCAATAAATAATTACTACAATATTAATATGTAGATCACTACCTTTCTTGTTCAGTGCAAGTTGTTTATTTTAGGATCAAGCCTTACACAAATCTCAATAGATAATTACTACAATATTAATATGTAGATCACTACCTTCCTTGGTCAGTGCAAGTTGTTTATTTTAGGATCAAGCCTTACACAAATCTCAATAGATAATTACTACAATATTAATATGTAGATCACTACCTTCCTTGGTCAGTGCAAGTTGTTTATTTTAGGATAGAGCCTAACACAAATCTCAATAAATAATTACTACAATATTAATATGTAGATCACTACCTTTCTTGTTCAGTGCAAGTTGTTTATTTTAGGATCAAGCCTTACACAAATCTCAATAGATAATTACTACAATATTAATATGTAGATCACTACCTTCCTTGGTCAGTGCAAGTTGTTTATTTTAGGATCAAGCCTTACACAAATCTACATTGATAATTACTACAATATTAATATGTAGATCACTACCTTCCTTGGTCAGTGCAAGTTGTTTATTTTAGGATCAAGCCTAACACAAATCTCAATAAATAATTACTACAATATTAATATGTAGATCACTACCTTTCTTGTTCAGTGCAAGTTGTTTATTTTAGGATCAAGCCTTACACAAATCTCAATAGATAATTACTACAATATTAATATGTAGATCACTACCTTCCTTGGTCAGTGCAAGTTGTTTATTTTAGGATCAAGCCTTACACAAATCTCAATAGATAATTACTACAATATTAATATGTAGATCACTACCTTTCTTGTTCACTGCAAGTTGTTTATTTTAGGATCAAGCCTTACACAAATCTCAATAGATAATTACTACAATATTAATATGTAGATCACTACCTTCCTTGGTCAGTGCAAGTTGTTTATTTTAGGATCAAGCCTTACACAAATCTCAATAGATAATTACTACAATATTAATATGTAGAACATTACCTTTCTTGTTAAGTGCAAGTTGTTTATTTTAGGATCAAGCCTTACACAAATCTCAATAAATAATTACTACAATATTAATATGTAGATCATTACCTTTCTTGTTAAGTGCAAGTTGTTTATTTTAGGATCAAGCCTTACACAAATCTCAATAAATAATTACTACAATATTAATATGTAGATCACTACCTTTCTTGTTCAGTGCAAGTTGTTTATGTTAGGATCAAGCCTTACACAAATCTCAATAGATAATTACTACAATATTAATATGTAGATCACTACCTTTCTTGTTAAGTGCAAGTTGTTTATTTTAGGATCAAGCCTTACACAAATCTCAATAAATAATTACTACAATATTAATATGTAGATCACTACCTTTCTTGTTCAGTGCAAGTTGTTTATTTTAGGATCAAGCCTTACACAAATCTCAATAGATAATTACTACAATATTAATATGTAGATCACTACCTTCCTTGGTCAGTGCAAGTTGTTTATTTTAGGATCAAGCCTTACACAAATCTCAATAAATAATTACTACAATATTAATATGTAGATCACTACCTTTCTTGTTCAGTGCAAGTTGTTTATGTTAGGATCAAGCCTTACACAAATCTCAATAGATAATTACTACAATATTAATATGTAGATCACTACCTTTCTTGTTCACTGCAAGTTGTTTATTTTAGGATCAAGCCTTACACAAATCTCAATAGATAATTACTACAATATTAATATGTAGATCACTACCTTTCTTGTTCAGTGCTAGTTGTTTATTTTAGGATCAAGCCTTACACAAATCTCAATAGATAATTACTACAATATTAATATGTAGATCACTACCTTCCTTGGTCAGTGCAAGTTGTTTATTTTAGGATCAAGCCTTACACAAATCTCAATAAATAATTACTACAATATTAATATGTAGATCACTACCTTTCTTGTTCAGTGCAAGTTGTTTATGTTAGGATCAAGCCTTACACAAATCTCAATAGATAATTACTACAATATTAATATGTAGATCACTACCTTTCTTGTTCACTGCAAGTTGTTTATTTTAGGATCAAGCCTTACACAAATCTCAATAGATAATTACTACAATATTAATATGTAGATCACTACCTTTCTTGTTCAGTGCAAGTTGTTTATGTTAGGATCAAGCCTTACACAAATCTCAATAGATAATTACTACAATATTAATATGTAGATCACTACCTTTCTTGTTCAGTGCAAGTTGTTTATGTTAGGATCAAGCCTTACACAAATCTCAATAGATAATTACTACAATATTAATATGTAGATCACTACCTTTCTTGTTCACTGCAAGTTGTTTATTTTAGGATCAAGCCTTACACAAATCTCAATAGATAATTACTACAATATTAATATGTAGATCACTACCTTTCTTGTTCAGTGCAAGTTGTTTATTTTAGGATCAAGCCTTACACAAATCTCAATAGATAATTACTACAATATTAATATGTAGATCACTACCTTCCTTGGTCAGTGCAAGTTGTTTATTTTAGGATCAAGCCTTACACAAATCTCAATAAATAATTACTACAATATTAATATGTAGATCACTACCTTTCTTGTTCAGTGCAAGTTGTTTATTTTAGGATCAAGCCTTACACAAATCTCAATAGATAATTACTACAATATTAATATGTAGATCACTACCTTCCTTGGTCAGTGCAAGTTGTTTATTTTAGGATCAAGCCTTACACAAATCTCAATAAATAATTACTACAATATTAATATGTAGATCACTACCTTTCTTGTTAAGTGCAAGTTGTTTATTTTAGGATCAAGCCTTACATAAACCTCAATAGATAATTACTACAATATTAATATGTAGATCACTACCTTTCTTGTTCAGTGCAAGTTGTTTATTTTAGGATCAAGCCTTACACAAATCTCAATAGATAATTACTACAATATTAATATGTAGATCATTACCTTTCTTGTTAAGTGCTAGTTGTTTATTTTAGGATCAAGCCTTACACAAATCTCAATAAATAATTACTACAATATTAATATGTAGATCACTACCTTTCTTGTTCAGTGCAAGTTGTTTATTTTAGGATCAAGCCTTACACAAATCTCAATAAATAATTACTACAATATTAATATGTAGATCACTACCTTTCTTGTTAAGTGTACGTTGTTTATTTTAGGATCAAGACTTACACAAATCTCAATAGATAATTACTACAATATTAATATGTAGATCACTACCTTTCTTGTTAATTGCAAGTTGTTTATTTTAGGATCAAGCCTTACATATATCTCAATAGATAATTACTACAATATTAATATGTAGATCATTACCTTTCTTGTTTACTGCAAGTTGTTTATTTTAGGATCAAGCCTTACACAAATCTCAATAGATAATTACTACAATATTAATATGTAGATCACTACCTTCCTTGGTCAGTGCAAGTTGTTTATTTTAGGATCAAGCCTTACACAAATCTCAATAGATAATTACTACAATATTAATATGTAGATCATTACCTTTCTTGTTAAGTGCAAGTTGTTTATTTTAGGATCAAGCCTTACACAAATCTCAATAGATAATTACTACAATATTAATATGTAGATCACTACCTTCCTTGTTCAGTGCAAGTTGTTTATTTTAGGATCAAGCCTTACACAAATCTCAATAGATAATTACTACAATATTAATATGTAGATCATTACCTTTCTTGTTAAGTGCAAGTTGTTTATTTTAGGATCAAGCCTTACACAAATCTCAATAAATAATTACTACAATATTAATATGTAGATCACTACCTTTCTTGTTCAGTGCAAGTTGTTTATTTTAGGATCAAGCCTTACACAAATCTCAATAGATAATTACTACAATATTAATATGTAGATCACTACCTTCCTTGGTCAGTGCAAGTTGTTTATTTTAGGATCAAGCCTTACACAAATCTCAATAGATAATTACTACAATATTAATATGTAGATCATTACCTTTCTTGTTAAGTGCAAGTTGTTTATTTTAGGATCAAGCCTTACACAAATCTCAATAAATAATTACTACAATATTAATATGTAGATCACTACCTTTCTTGTTCAGTGCAAGTTGTTTATTTTAGGATCAAGCCTTACACAAATCTCAATAGATAATTACTACAATATTAATATGTAGATCACTACCTTCCTTGGTCAGTGCAAGTTGTTTATTTTAGGATCAAGCCTTACACAAATCTCAATAAATAATTACTACAATATTAATATGT
This sequence comes from Euprymna scolopes, assembly GCF_053919585.1. Lineage (NCBI taxonomy): Eukaryota > Metazoa > Mollusca > Cephalopoda > Sepiida > Sepiolidae > Euprymna > Euprymna scolopes. The sequence goes on from NC_136503.1 coordinate 30,384,722, forward strand.
AGATCACTACCTTTCTTGTTAAGTGCAAGTTGTTTATTTTAGGATCAAGCCTTACACAAATCTCAATAGATAATTACTACAATATTAATATGTAGATCACTACCTTCCTTGGTCAGTGCAAGTTGTTTATTTTAGGATCAAGCCTTACACAAATCTCAATAAATAATTACTACAATATTAATATGTAGATCATTACCTTTCTTGTTAAGTGCAAGTTGTTTATTTTAGGATCAAGCCTTACACAAATCTCAATAGATAATTACTACAATATTAATATGTAGATCACTACCTTCCTTGTTCAGTGCAAGTTGTTTATTTTAGGATCAAGCCTTACACAAATCTCAATAGATAATTACTACAATATTAATATGTAGATCATTACCTTTCTTGTTAAGTGCAAGTTGTTTATTTTAGGATCAAGCCTTACACAAATCTCAATAAATAATTACTACAATATTAATATGTAGATCACAACTTTTCTTGTTCAGTGCAAGTTGTTTATTTTAGGATCAAGCCTTACACAAATCTCAATAGATAATTACTACAATATTAATATGTAGATCACTACCTTTCTTGTTCACTGCAAGTTGTTTATTTTAGGATCAAGCCTTACACAAATCTCAATAAATAATTACTACAATATTAATATGTAGATCACTACCTTTCTTGTTAAGTGTAAGTTGTTTATTTTAGGATCAAGACTTACACAAATCTCAATAGATAATTACTACAATATTAATATGTAGATCACTACCTTCCTTGGTCAGTGCAAGTTGTTTATTTTAGGATCAAGCCTTACACAAATCTCAATAGATAATTACTACAATATTAATATGTAGATCACTACCTTTCTTGTTAAGTGCAAGTTGTTTATTTTAGGATCAAGCCTTACACAAATCTCAATAAATAATTACTACAATATTAATATGTAGATCACTACCTTTCTTGTTAAGTGTAAGTTGTTTATTTTAGGATCAAGACTTACACAAATCTCAATAGATAATTACTACAATATTAATATGTAGATCACTACCTTCCTTGGTCAGTGCAAGTTGTTTATTTTAGGATCAAGCCTTACACAAATCTCAATAGATAATTACTACAATATTAATATGTAGATCATTACATTTCTTGTTAAGTGCAAGTTGTTTATTTTAGGATCAAGCCTAACACAAATCTCAATAAATAATTACTACAATATTAATATGTAGATCACTACCTTTCTTGTTAAGTGCAAGTTGTTTATTTTAGGATCAAGCCTTACACAAATCTCAATAGATAATTACTACAATATTAATATGTAGATCACTACCTTCCTTGGTCAGTGCAAGTTGTTTATTTTAGGATCAAGCCTTACACAAATCTCAATAGATAATTACTACAATATTAATATGTAGAACATTACCTTTCTTGTTAAGTGCAAGTTGTTTATTTTAGGATCAAGCCTTACACAAATCTCAATAGATAATTACTACAATATTAATATGTAGATCATTACCTTTCTTGTTCAGTGCAAGTTGTTTATTTTAGGATCAAGCCTTACACAAATCTCAATAGATAATTACTACAATATTAATATGTAGATCATTACCTTTCTTGTTCAGTGCAAGTTGTTTATTTTAGGATCAAGCCTTACACAAATCTCAATAGATAATTACTACAATATTAATATGTAGATCATTACCTTTCTTGTTAAGTGCAAGTTGTTTATTTTAGGATCAAGCCTTACACAAATCTCAATAGATAATTACTACAATATTAATATGTAGAACATTACCTTTCTTGTTAAGTGCAAGTTGTTTATTTTAGGATCAAGCCTTACACAAATCTCAATAGATAATTACTACAATATTAATATGTAGATCATTACCTTTCTTGTTCAGTGCAAGTTGTTTATTTTAGGATCAAGCCTTACACAAATCTCAATAGATAATTACTACAATATTAATATGTAGATCATTACCTTTCTTGTTAAGTGCAAGTTGTTTATTTTAGGATCAAGCCTTACACAAATCTCAATAAATAATTACTACAATATTAATATGTAGATCACTACCTTCCTTGGTCAGTGCAAGTTGTTTATTTTAGGATCAAGCCTAACACAAATCTCAATAGATAATTACTACAATATTAATATGTAGATCATTACCTTTCTTGTTAAGTGCAAGTTGTTTATTTTAGGATCAAGCCTTACACAAATCTCAATAGATAATTACTACAATATTAATATGTAGAACATTACCTTTCTTGTTAAGTGCAAGTTGTTTATTTTAGGATCAAGCCTTACACAAATCTCAATAGATAATTACTACAATATTAATATGTAGATCATTACCTTTCTTGTTCAGTGCAAGTTGTTTATTTTAGGATCAAGCCTTACACAAATCTCAATAGATAATTACTACAATATTAATATGTAGATCATTACCTTTCTTGTTAAGTGCAAGTTGTTTATTTTAGGATCAAGCCTTACACAAATCTCAATAAATAATTACTACAATATTAATATGTAGATCACTACCTTCCTTGGTCAGTGCAAGTTGTTTATTTTAGGATCAAGCCTAACACAAATCTCAATAGATAATTACTACAATATTAATATGTAGATCATTACCTTTCTTGTTAAGTGCAAGTTGTTTATTTTAGGATCAAGCCTTACACAAATCTCAATAAATAATTACTACAATATTAATATGTAGATCACTACCTTTCTTGTTCAGTGCAAGTTGTTTATGTTAGGATCAAGCCTTACACAAATCTCAATAGATAATTACTACAATATTAATATGTAGATCACTACCTTTCTTGTTAAGTGCAAGTTGTTTATTTTAGGATCAAGCCTTACATAAACCTCAATAGATAATTACTACAATATTAATATGTAGATCACTACCTTTCTTGTTCAGTGCAAGTTGTTTATTTTAGGATCAAGCCTTACACAAATCTCAATAGATAATTACTACAATATTAATATGTAGATCACTACCTTCCTTGTTAAGTGCAAGTTGTTTATTTTAGGATCAAGCCTTACATAAATCTCAATAGATAATTACTACAATATTAATATGTAGATCATTACCTTTCTTGTTTACTGCAAGTTGTTTATTTTAGGATCAAGCCTTACACAAATCTCAATAAATAATTACTACAATATTAATATGTAGATCACTACCTTTCTTGTTCAGTGCAAGTTGTTTATTTTAGGATCAAGCCTTACACAAATCTCAATAAATAATTACTACAATATTAATATGTAGATCACTACCTTTCTTGTTCACTGCAAGTTGTTTATTTTAGGATCAAGCCTTACACAAATCTCAATAAATAATTACTACAATATTAATATGTAGATCACTACCTTTCTTGTTAAGTGCAAGTTGTTTATTTTAGGATCAAGCCTTACACAAATCTCAATAGATAATTACTACAATATTAATATGTAGATCATTACCTTTCTTGTTAAGTGCAAGTTGTTTATTTTAGGATCAAGCCTTACACAAATCTCAATAAATAATTACTACAATATTAATATGTAGATCACTACCTTTCTTGTTCAGTGCAAGTTGTTTATGTTAGGATCAAGCCTTACACAAATCTCAATAGATAATTACTACAATATTAATATGTAGATCACTACCTTTCTTGTTCACTGCAAGTTGTTTATTTTAGGATCAAGCCTTACATAAATCTCAATAGATAATTGCTGCAATATTAATATGTAGATCACTACCTTCCTTGGTCAGTGCAAGTTGTTTATTTTAGGATCAAGCCTTACAATAAATCTCAATAGATAATTACTACAATATTAATATATAGATCACTACCTTCCTTGGTCAGTGCAAGTTGTTTATTTTAGGCTCAAGCCTTACATAAATCTCAATAGATAATTACTACAATATTAATATGTAGATCACTAGCGACAATAGCGACAGCTAAGAGGGAATTTACGGAAACCACTAAAAAAACGCATCGAAGCACAAAAACTAGGAACTCGTGACTTCTGGAAAATCTACAACAGTGTAGTAAATAATAGGCAATCAACAATTCCTCCACAAACCAACAATCACGAGGTTCTTTGCTCAGCAACCGAGAAGGCTAACGTGCTTGCCAGTCGGTTTGCCTCAAACTCCACACTGGACCCTCTAAACCACCCCCTACCTCAATTTCCTATGCGGACAGACGCCACGCTTGACGATCTAATAATCACCCCTGCTCAGGTGCATGCTATCATAAAAAACCTTGACACTTCAAAAGCATGTGGACCCGACCTCATCCCAGCTGTGCTATTAAAAAAGTGCTCAGCCGAAGTAGCTCCAGTTCTCTCCAAACTCTACAACAAATGCCTTAATGGATCTTGCTTTCCGGGCTGCTGGAAAACTGCTTCTGTGGTACCAGTATTCAAGAAGTCTAGCGAAAGAACTGACCCATTAAATTATCGCCCTATTAGCCTCCTCCCACTTTTTGCCAAAATATTTGAGACCTTAATTAACCATGCTCTAGTCCAGCACCTTACAGATTCTAAACTTCTGACCGACCAACAATATGGATTTAGACAAGCCCGTTCCACGGCAGACATCCTCACTGTAATCTCTGAACGCATATACCATTCACTGGACAAAGCGGGAGAGGGCAGAGCGGTAGCTCGAGATATATCCAAGGCTTTTGACAGGGTATGGCATGAGGGTCTCCTCAGGAAGATTAGATCATACGATATCACTGGTAGAATACTTAACATAATTAAATCCTTCTTAGATAAGAGAAAAATCCAGGTTGTCCTCGACGGTCGTACATCTAAACAATATGATATAAATGCGGGAGTGCCCCAGGGATCTATCCTTGGACCTCTGCTGTTCCTGATATTCATAAATGACCTCCCTGACAAAATTAACTCTGAGATGGGTATATATGCTGATGACACCACACTATAGCAGGCACGACAGAAAAACAAATGAACATATATCTAAAGTAATGGCAGAAACACCAGAGGATGACCTCCAATCAGTAGTGGAATGGGGACAAAAATGGATGGTCACGTTCAATGCTGCCAAGACAAAACTGGTTTCATTCAATAATTACAAGAAACCTTCTCTACTACCTATAGCAATGGCCAATGACTCTTTATCTGAGAGTACGTCTCTCAAGCTCCTTGGCCTAACGTTCACAGGAAACATGAGCTGGAACAATTACATCGAGAGCATTGCCAGGGCCGCTGCGAGGAAGGTAGGCTCTCTCTACCGTGCTAGAAAACTTCTAACACCCGAAAGTATCCTGTACCTCTACAAGGCCACTATTCGCCCATGTATGGAATATTGCTGTCATGTTTGGGCTGGTGCATCGGCTACTAGTCTCTCGCTCCTTGACAGGGTTCAAAAGAGAATCGCAAATCTGATAGGCCCTGAACTGGCATCTAAGCTTCAACCTCTTTCCCATCGACAAAACGTTGCATCTCTCTGCCTGTTCTACAAGTATTATAATGGTGAATGCTCTGATGAACTGCAATCACTTGTGCCCCCACGACGTAAACACCCTCGAGAGACCCGACTAGCTGCAAAATCCCACCCCCACACTGTAGAGATCCCTAGATGTAAAAGATCTTTCTACTCCAGTAGTTTCTTCCCCAGAACTGCTAGACTTTGGAATTCCATTCCAGGTAACTGCTTCCCAAACTGTAATGACTTGCATAAGTTCAAGTGCAACGTGAACCAACATATCGCTGCCCAAATCCCTACATAGTACCCCAGTAGATGTTTCCCCTGATAGTAGCCCCCTACACCAAAGTGGCAATGTGCCTTGTTTGGGGTGAAAATGTAATAAAAAAAAAAACAAAAAAAAAAACTAACTTCCTTGGTCAGTGCAAGTTGTTTATTTTAGGATCAAGCCTTACATAAATCTCAATAGATAATTACTACAATATTAATATGTAGATCATTACCTTTCTTGTTCAGTGCAAGTTGTTTATTTTAGGATCAAGCCTTACACAAATCTCAATAGATAATTACTACAATATTAATATGTAGATCATTACCTTTCTTCTTCAGTGCAAGTTGTTTATTTTAGGATCAAGACTTACATAAATCTCAATAGATAATTACTACAATATTAATATGTAGATCACTACCTTCCTTGGTCAGTGCAAGTTGTTTATTTTAGGATCAAGCCTTACATAAATCTCAATAAATAATTACTACAATATTAATATGTAGATCACTACCTTCCTTGGTCAGTGCAAGTTGTTTATTTTAGGATCAAGCCTTACATAAATCTCAATAAATAATTACTACAATATTAATATGTAGATCACTACCTTCCTTGGTCAGTGCAAGTTGTTTATTTTAGGATCAAGCCTAACACAAATCTCAATCAATAATTACTACAATATTAATATGTAGATCACTACCTTCCTTGGTCAGTGCAAGTTGTTTATTTTAGGATCAAGCCTTACACAAATCTCAATAAATAATTACTACAATATTAATATGTAGATCACTACCTTCCTTGGTCAGTGCAAGTCGTTTATTTTAGGATCAAGCCTTACACAAATCTCAATAGATAATTACTACAATATTAATATGTAGATCACTACCTTCCTTGGTCAGTGCAAGTCGTTTATTTTAGGATCAAGCCTTACACAAATCTCAATAAATAATTACTACAATATTAATATGTAGATCACTACCTTTCTTGTTAAGTGCAAGTTGTTTATTTTAGGATCAAGCCTTACACAAATCTCAATAGATAATTACTACAATATTAATATGTAGATCACTACCTTCCTTGGTCAGTGCAAGTTGTTTATTTTAGGATCAAGCCTTACACAAATCTCAATAGATAATTACTACAATATTAATATGTAGATCACTACCTTCCTTGGTCAGTGCAAGTTGTTTATTTTAGGATCAAGCCTTACACAAATCTCAATAGATAATTACTACAATATTAATATGTAGATCACTACCTTCCTTGGTCAGTGCAAGTCGTTTATTTTAGGATCAAGCCTTACACAAATCTCAATAAATAATTACTACAATATTAATATGTAGATCACTACCTTTCTTGTTAAGTGCAAGTTGTTTATTTTAGGATCAAGCCTTACACAAATCTCAATAGATAATTACTACAATATTAATATGTAGATCACTACCTTTCCTGTTCACTGCAAGTTGTTTATTTTAGGATCAAGCCTTACACAAATCTCAATAGATAATTACTACAATATTAATATGTAGATCACTACCTTTCCTGTTCACTGCAAGTTGTTTATTTTAGGATCAAGCCTTACACAAATCTCAATAGATAATTACTACAATATTAATATGTAGATCACTACCTTCCTTGGTCAGTGCAAGTTGTTTATTTTAGGATCAAGCCTTACACAAATCTCAATAAATAATTACTACAATATTAATATGTAGATCACTACCTTTCTTGTTCACTGCAAGTTGTTTATTTTAGGATCAAGCCTTACACAAATCTCAATAGATAATTACTACAATATTAATATGTAGATCACTACCTTCCTTGGTCAGTGCAAGTTGTTTATTTTAGGATCAAGCCTTACACAAATCTCAATAAATAATTACTACAATATTAATATGTAGATCACTACCTTTCTTGTTCACTGCAAGTTGTTTATTTTAGGATCAAGCATTACAGAAATCTCAATAAATAATTACTACAATATTAATATGTAGATCACTACCTTCCTTGGTCAGTGCAAGTTGTTTATTTTAGGATCAAGCCTTACACAAATCTCAATAGATAATTACTACAATATTAATATGTAGATCACTACCTTCCTTGGTCAGTGCAAGTTGTTTATTTTAGGATCAAGCATTACACAAATCTCAATAGATAATTACTACAATATTAATATGTAGATCACTACCTTTCTTGTTCACTGCAAGTTGTTTATTTTAGGATCAAGCCTTACACAAATCTCAATAGATAATTACTACAATATTAATATGTAGATCACTACCTTTCTTGTTAAGTGCAAGTTGTTTATTTTAGGATCAAGCATTACAGAAATCTCAATAGATAATTACTACAATATTAATATGTAGATCACTACCTTTCTTGTTCAGTGCAAGTTGTTTATTTTAGGATCAAGCCTTACACAAATCTCAATAGATAATTACTACAATATTAATATGTAGATCACTACCTTTCCTGTTCACTGCAAGTTGTTTATTTTAGGATCAAGCCTTACACAAATCTCAATAGATAATTACTACAATATTAATATGTAGATCACTACCTTTCCTGTTCACTGCAAGTTGTTTATTTTAGGATCAAGCCTTACACAAATCTCAATAGATAATTACTACAATATTAATATGTAGATCACTACCTTCCTTGGTCAGTGCAAGTTGTTTATTTTAGGATCAAGCCTTACACAAATCTCAATAAATAATTACTACAATATTAATATGTAGATCACTACCTTTCTTGTTCACTGCAAGTTGTTTATTTTAGGATCAAGCCTTACACAAATCTCAATAGATAATTACTACAATATTAATATGTAGATCACTACCTTCCTTGGTCAGTGCAAGTTGTTTATTTTAGGATCAAGCCTTACACAAATCTTAATAAATAATTACTACAATATTAATATGTAGATCACTACCTTTCTTGTTCACTGCAAGTTGTTTATTTTAGGATCAAGCATTACAGAAATCTCAATAAATAATTACTACAATATTAATATGTAGATCACTACCTTCCTTGGTCAGTGCAAGTTGTTTATTTTAGGATCAAGCCTTACACAAATCTCAATAGATAATTACTACAATATTAATATGTAGATCACTACCTTCCTTGGTCAGTGCAAGTTGTTTATTTTAGGATCAAGCATTACACAAATCTCAATAGATAATTACTACAATATTAATATGTAGATCACTACCTTTCTTGTTCACTGCAAGTTGTTTATTTTAGGATCAAGCCTTACACAAATCTCAATAGATAATTACTACAATATTAATATGTAGATCACTACCTTTCTTGTTAAGTGCAAGTTGTTTATTTTAGGATCAAGCATTACAGAAATCTCAATAGATAATTACTACAATATTAATATGTAGATCACTACCTTTCTTGTTAAGTGCAAGTTGTTTATTTTAGGATAAAGCCTTACACAAATCTCAATAGATAATTACTACAATATTAATATGTAGATCACTACCTTTCTTGTTAAGTGCAAGTTGTTTATTTTAGGATCAAGCATTACACAAATCTCAATAGATAATTACTACAATATTAATATGTAGATCACTACCTTTCTTGTTAAGTGCAAGTTGTTTATTTTAGGATCAAGCATTACACAAATCTCAATAGATAATTACTACAATATTAATATGTAGATCACTACCTTTCTTGTTAAGTGCAAGTTGTTTATTTTAGGATCAAGCATTACAGAAATCTCAATAGATAATTACTACAATATTAATATGTAGATCACTACCTTTCTTGTTAAGTGCAAGTTGTTTATTTTAGGATCAAGCATTACACAAATCTCAATAGATAATTACTACAATATTAATATGTAGATCACTACCTTTCTTGTTAAGTGCAAGTTGTTTATTTTAGGATCAAGCATTACAGAAATCTCAATAGATAATTACTACAATATTAATATGTAGATCACTACCTTTCTTGTTAAGTGCAAGTTGTTTATTTTAGGATCAAGCATTACACAAATCTCAATAGATAATTACTACAATATTAATATGTAGATCACTACCTTTCTTGTTAAGTGCAAGTTGTTTATTTTAGGATCAAGCATTACAGAAATCTCAATAGATAATTACTACAATATTAATATGTAGATCACTACCTTTCTTGTTAAGTGCAAGTTGTTTATTTTAGGATCAAGCATTACACAAATCTCAATAGATAATTACTACAATATTAATATGTAGATCACTACCTTTCTTGTTAAGTGCAAGTTGTTTATTTTAGGATCAAGCATTACAGAAATCTCAATAGATAATTACTACAATATTAATATGTAGATCACTACCTTTCTTGTTAAGTGCAAGTTGTTTATTTTAGGATCAAGCATTACACAAATCTCAATAGATAATTACTACAATATTAATATGTAGATCACTACCTTTCTTGTTAAGTGCAAGTTGTTTATTTTAGGATCAAGCATTACAGAAATCTCAATAGATAATTACTACAATATTAATATGTAGATCACTACCTTTCTTGTTAAGTGCAAGTTGTTTATTTTAGGATCAAGCATTACACAAATCTCAATAGATAATTACTACAATATTAATATGTAGATCACTACCTTTCTTGTTAAGTGCAAGTTGTTTATTTTAGGATCAAGCATTACACAAATCTCAATAGATAATTACTACAATATTAATATGTAGATCACTACCTTTCTTGTTAAGTGCAAGTTGTTTATTTTAGGATCAAGCATTACACAAATCTCAATAAATAATTACTACAATATTAATATGTAGATCACTACCTTTCTTGTTAAGTGCAAGTTGTTTATTTTAGGATCAAGCATTACACAAATCTCAATAGATAATTACTACAATATTAATATGTAGATCACTACCTTTCTTGTTAAGTGCAAGTTGTTTATTTTAGGATCAAGCATTACACAAATCTCAATAAATAATTACTACAATATTAATATGTAGATCACTACCTTTCTTGTTAAGTGCAAGTTGTTTATTTTAGGATCAAGCATTACACAAATCTCAATAGATAATTACTACAATATTAATATGTAGATCACTACCTTTCTTGTTAAGTGCAAGTTGTTTATTTTAGGATCAAGCATTACACAAATCTCAATAGATAATTACTACAATATTAATATGTAGATCACTACCTTTCTTGTTAAGTGCAAGTTGTTTATTTTAGGATCAAGCATTACACAAATCTCAATAAATAATTACTACAATATTAATATGTAGATCACTACCTTTCTTGTTAAGTGCAAGTTGTTTATTTTAGGATCAAGCATTACACAAATCTCAATAGATAATTACTACAATATTAATATGTAGATCACTACCTTTCTTGTTAAGTGCAAGTTGTTTATTTTAGGATCAAGCATTACACAAATCTCAATAAATAATTACTACAATATTAATATGTAGATCACTACCTTTCTTGTTAAGTGCAAGTTGTTTATTTTAGGATCAAGCATTACACAAATCTCAATAGATAATTACTACAATATTAATATGTAGATCACTACCTTTCTTGTTAAGTGCAAGTTGTTTATTTTAGGATCAAGCATTACACAAATCTCAATAGATAATTACTACAATATTAATATGTAGATCACTACCTTTCTTGTTAAGTGCAAGTTGTTTATTTTAGGATCAAGCATTACACAAATCTCAATAAATAATTACTACAATATTAATATGTAGATCACTACCTTTCTTGTTAAGTGCAAGTTGTTTATTTTAGGATCAAGCATTACACAAATCTCAATAGATAATTACTACAATATTAATATGTAGATCACTACCTTTCTTGTTAAGTGCAAGTTGTTTATTTTAGGATCAAGCATTACACAAATCTCAATAAATAATTACTACAATATTAATATGTAGATCACTACCTTTCTTGTTAAGTGCAAGTTGTTTATTTTAGGATCAAGCATTACACAAATCTCAATAGATAATTACTACAATATTAATATGTAGATCACTACCTTTCTTGTTAAGTGCAAGTCGTTTATTTTAGGATCAAGCATTACAGAAATCTCAATAAATAATTACTACAATATTAATATGTAGATCACTACCTTCCTTGGTCAGTGCAAGTTGTTTATTTTAGGATCAAGCATTACACAAATCTCAATAGATAATTACTACAATATTAATATGTAGATCACTACCTTTCTTGTTAAGTGCAAGTCGTTTATTTTAGGATCAAGCATTACAGAAATCTCAATAAATAATTACTACAATATTAATATGTAGATCACTACCTTTCTTGTTAAGTGCAAGTTGTTTATTTTAGGATCAAGCCTTACATATATCTCAATAGATAATTACTACAATATTAATATGTAGATCATTACCATCCTTGGTCAGTGCAAGTTGTTTATTTTAGGATCAAGCATTACAGAAATCTCAATAAATAATTACTACAATATTAATATGTAGATCACTACCTTCCTTGGTCAGTGCAAGTTGTTTATTTTAGGATCAAGCATTACACAAATCTCAATAAATAATTACTACAATATTAATATGTAGATCACTACCTTCCTTGGTCAGTGCAAGTTGTTTATTTTAGGATCAAGCCTTACACAAATCTCAATAGATAATTACTACAATATTAATATGTAGATCACTACCTTCCTTGGTCAGTGCAAGTTGTTTATTTTAGGATCAAGCCTTACACAAATCTCAATAGATAATTACTACAATATTAATATGTAGATCACTACCTTTCTTGTTAAGTGCAAGTCGTTTATTTTAGGATCAAGCATTACAGAAATCTCAATAAATAATTACTACAATATTAATATGTAGATCACTACCTTCCTTGGTCAGTGCAAGTTGTTTATTTTAGGATCAAGCCTTACACAAATCTCAATAGATAATTACTACAATATTAATATGTAGATCACTACCTTCCTTGGTCAGTGCAAGTTGTTTATTTTAGGATCAAGCCTTACACAAATCTCAATAGATAATTACTACAATATTAATATGTAGATCACTACCTTCCTTGGTCAGTGCAAGTTGTTTATTTTAGGATCAAGCCTTACACAAATCTCAATAGATAATTACTACAATATTAATATGTAGATCACTACCTTCCTTGGTCAGTGCAAGTTGTTTATTTTAGGATCAAGCCTTACACAAATCTCAATAGATAATTACTACAATATTAATATGTAGATCACTACCTTTCTTGTTAAGTGCAAGTTGTTTATTTTAGGATCAAGCATTACACAAATCTCAATAGATAATTACTACAATATTAATATGTAGATCACTACCTTTCTTGTTAAGTGCAAGTTGTTTATTTTAGGATCAAGCCTTACACAAATCTCAATAGATAATTACTACAATATTAATATGTAGATCACTACCTTTCTTGTTCAGTGCAAGTTGTTTATTTTAGGATCAAGCATTACAGAAATCTCAATAGATAATTACTACAATATTAATATGTAGATCACTACCTTTCTTGTTCAGTGCAAGTTGTTTATTTTAGGATCAAGCATTACACAAATCTCAATAGATAATTACTACAATATTAATATGTAGATCATTACCTTTCTTGTTAAGTGCAAGTTGTTTATTTTAGGATCAAGCCTTACACAAATCTCAATAGATAATTACTACAATATTAATATGTAGATCACTACCTTTCTTGTTAAGTGCAAGTTGTTTATTTTAGGATCAAGCATTACACAAATCTCAATAGATAATTACTACAATATTAATATGTAGATCACTACCTTTCTTGTTAAGTGCAAGTTGTTTATTTTAGGATCAAGCATTACACAAATCTCAATAGATAATTACTACAATATTAATATGTAGATCACTACCTTTCTTGTTAAGTGCAAGTTGTTTATTTTAGGATCAAGCATTACACAAATCTCAATAGATAATTACTACAATATTAATATGTAGATCACTACCTTTCTTGTTCAGTGCAAGTTGTTTATTTTAGGATCAAGCATTACACAAATCTCAATAGATAATTACTACAATATTAATATGTAGATCATTACCTTTCTTGTTAAGTGCAAGTTGTTTATTTTAGGATCAAGCATTACAGAAATCTCAATAGATAATTACTACAATATTAATATGTAGATCACTACCTTTCTTGTTAAGTGCAAGTTGTTTATTTTAGGATCAAGCCTTACACAAATCTCAATAGATAATTACTACAATATTAATATGTAGATCACTACCTTTCTTGTTAAGTGCAAGTTGTTTATTTTAGGATCAAGCATTACACAAATCTCAATAGATAATTACTACAATATTAATATGTAGATCACTACCTTTCTTGTTAAGTGCAAGTTGTTTATTTTAGGATCAAGCCTTACACAAATCTCAATAGATAATTACTACAATATTAATATGTAGATCACTACCTTTCTTGTTAAGTGCAAGTTGTTTATTTTAGGATCAAGCATTACACAAATCTCAATAGATAATTACTACAATATTAATATGTAGATCACTACCTTTCTTGTTCAGTGCAAGTTGTTTATTTTAGGATCAAGCATTACAGAAATCTCAATAGATAATTACTACAATATTAATATGTAGATCACTACCTTTCTTGTTAAGTGCAAGTTGTTTATTTTAGGATCAAGCATTACACAAATCTCAATAGATAATTACTACAATATTAATATGTAGATCACTACCTTTCTTGTTCAGTGCAAGTTGTTTATTTTAGGATCAAGCATTACAGAAATCTCAATAGATAATTACTACAATATTAATATGTAGATCACTACCTTTCTTGTTAAGTGCAAGTTGTTTATTTTAGGATCAAGCATTACACAAATCTCAATAGATAATTACTACAATATTAATATGTAGATCATTACCTTTCTTGTTAAGTGCAAGTTGTTTATTTTAGGATCAAGCATTACAGAAATCTCAATAAATAATTACTACAATATTAATATGTAGATCACTACCTTTCTTGTTAAGTGCAAGTTGTTTATTTTAGGATCAAGCATTACAGAAATCTCAATAGATAATTACTACAATATTAATATGTAGATCACTACCTTTCTTGTTCAGTGCAAGTTGTTTATTTTAGGATCAAGCATTACAGAAATCTCAATAGATAATTACTACAATATTAATATGTAGATCACTACCTTTCTTGTTAAGTGCAAGTTGTTTATTTTAGGATCAAGCATTACAGGAATCTCAATAGATAATTACTACAATATTAATATGTAGATCACTACCTTTCTTGTTCAGTGCAAGTTGTTTATTTTAGGATCAAGCATTACAGAAATCTCAATAGATAATTACTACAATATTAATATGTAGATCACTACCTTTCTTGTTCAGTGCAAGTTGTTTATTTTAGGATCAAGCATTACACAAATCTCAATAGATAATTACTACAATATTAATATGTAGATCACTACCTTTCTTGTTAAGTGCAAGTTGTTTATTTTAGGATCAAGCATTACAGAAATCTCAATAAATAATTACTACAATATTAATATGTAGATCACTACCTTTCTTGTTAAGTGCAAGTTGTTTATTTTAGGATCAAGCATTACAGAAATCTCAATAAATAATTACTACAATATTAATATGTAGATCACTACCTTCCTTGGTCAGTGCAAGTTGTTTATTTTAGGATCAAGCCTTACACAAATCTCAATAGATAATTACTACAATATTAATATGTAGATCACTACCTTTCTTGTTAAGTGCAAGTTGTTTATTTTAGGATCAAGCCTTACACAAATCTCAATAGATAATTACTACAATATTAATATGTAGATCACTACCTTCCTTGGTCAGTGCAAGTTGTTTATTTTAGGATCAAGCATTACACAAATCTCAATAGATAATTACTACAATATTAATATGTAGATCACTACCTTTCTTGTTAAGTGCAAGTTGTTTATTTTAGGATCAAGCATTACAGAAATCTCAATAGATAATTACTACAATATTAATATGTAGATCACTACCTTTCTTGTTAAGTGCAAGTTGTTTATTTTAGGATCAAGCATTACACAAATCTCAATAGATAATTACTACAATATTAATATGTAGATCACTACCTTTCTTGTTAAGTGCAAGTTGTTTATTTTAGGATCAAGCCTTACACAAATCTCAATAGATAATTACTACAATATTAATATGTAGATCACTACCTTTCTTGTTAAGTGTAAGTTGTTTATTTTAGGATCAAGCATTACACAAATCTCAATAGATAATTACTACAATATTAATATGTAGATCACTACCTTTCTTGTTAAGTGTAAGTTGTTTATTTTAGGATCAAGCATTACAGAAATCTCAATAGATAATTACTACAATATTAATATGTAGATCACTACCTTTCTTGTTAAGTGCAAGTTGTTTATTTTAGGATCAAGCATTACACAAATCTCAATAGATAATTACTACAATATTAATATGTAGATCACTACCTTTCTTGTTAAGTGCAAGTTGTTTATTTTAGGATCAAGCATTACACAAATCTCAATAGATAATTACTACAATATTAATATGTAGATCACTACCTTTCTTGTTAAGTGCAAGTCGTTTATTTTAGGATCAAGCATTACAGAAATCTCAATAAATAATTACTACAATATTAATATGTAGATCACTACCTTCCTTGGTCAGTGCAAGTTGTTTATTTTAGGATCAAGCCTTACACAAATCTCAATAGATAATTACTACAATATTAATATGTAGATCACTACCTTTCTTGTTCAGTGCAAGTTGTTTATTTTAGGATCAAGCATTACACAAATCTCAATAGATAATTACTACAATATTAATATGTAGATCACTACCTTTCTTGTTCAGTGCAAGTTGTTTATTTTAGGATCAAGCATTACAGAAATCTCAATAGATAATTACTACAATATTAATATGTAGATCACTACCTTTCTTGTTAAGTGCAAGTTGTTTATTTTAGGATCAAGCATTACACAAATCTCAATAGATAATTACTACAATATTAATATGTAGATCACTACCTTTCTTGTTCACTGCAAGTTGTTTATTTTAGGATCAAGCCTTACACAAATCTCAATAGATAATTACTACAATATTAATATGTAGATCACTACCTTTCTTGTTAAGTGCAAGTTTTTTATTTTAGGATCAAGCATTACACAAATCTCAATAGATAATTACTACAATATTAATATGTAGATCACTACCTTTCTTGTTAAGTGCAAGTTGTTTATTTTAGGATCAAGCATTACAGAAATCTCAATAGATAATTACTACAATATTAATATGTAGATCACTACCTTTCTTGTTAAGTGCAAGTTGTTTATTTTAGGATCAAGCCTTACACAAATCTCAATAGATAATTACTACAATATTAATATGTAGATCACTACCTTTCTTGTTAAGTGCAAGTTGTTTATTTTAGGATCAAGCATTACACAAATCTCAATAGATAATTACTACAATATTAATATGTAGATCACTACCTTTCTTGTTAAGTGCAAGTTGTTTATTTTAGGATCAAGCCTTACACAAATCTCAATAGATAATTACTACAATATTAATATGTAGATCACTACCTTTCTTGTTAAGTGCAAGTTTTTTATTTTAGGATCAAGCATTACAGAAATCTCAATAGATAATTACTACAATATTAATATGTAGATCACTACCTTTCTTGTTAAGTGCAAGTTGTTTATTTTAGGATCAAGCCTTACACAAATCTCAATAGATAATTACTACAATATTAATATGTAGATCACTACCTTTCTTGTTAAGTGCAAGTTTTTTATTTTAGGATCAAGCATTACACAAATCTCAATAGATAATTACTACAATATTAATATGTAGATCACTACCTTTCTTGTTAAGTGCAAGTTGTTTATTTTAGGATCAAGCATTACAGAAATCTCAATAGATAATTACTACAATATTAATATGTAGATCACTACCTTTCTTGTTAAGTGCAAGTTGTTTATTTTAGGATCAAGCCTTACACAAATCTCAATAGATAATTACTACAATATTAATATGTAGATCACTACCTTTCTTGTTAAGTGCAAGTTGTTTATTTTAGGATCAAGCATTACACAAATCTCAATAGATAATTACTACAATATTAATATGTAGATCACTACCTTTCTTGTTCACTGCAAGTTGTTTATTTTAGGATCAAGCCTTACACAAATCTCAATAGATAATTACTACAATATTAATATGTAGATCACTACCTTTCTTGTTAAGTGCAAGTTGTTTATTTTAGGATCAAGCATTACACAAATCTCAATAGATAATTACTACAATATTAATATGTAGATCACTACCTTTCTTGTTAAGTGCAAGTTTTTTATTTTAGGATCAAGCATTACACAAATCTCAATAGATAATTACTACAATATTAATATGTAGATCACTACCTTTCTTGTTAAGTGCAAGTTGTTTATTTTAGGATCAAGCCTTACACAAATCTCAATAGATAATTACTACAATATTAATATGTAGATCACTACCTTTCTTGTTCAGTGCAAGTTGTTTATTTTAGGATCAAGCATTACACAAATCTCAATAGATAATTACTACAATATTAATATGTAGATCACTACCTTTCTTGTTAAGTGCAAGTTGTTTATTTTAGGATCAAGCCTTACACAAATCTCAATAGATAATTACTACAATATTAATATGTAGATCACTACCTTTCTTGTTAAGTGCAAGTTGTTTATTTTAGGATCAAGCATTACACAAATCTCAATAGATAATTACTACAATATTAATATGTAGATCACTACCTTTCTTGTTAAGTGCAAGTTTTTTATTTTAGGATCAAGCCTTACACAAATCTCAATAGATAATTACTACAATATTAATATGTAGATCACTACCTTTCTTGTTCAGTGCAAGTTGTTTATTTTAGGATCAAGCATTACAGAAATCTCAATAGATAATTACTACAATATTAATATGTAGATCACTACCTTTCTTGTTAAGTGCAAGTTGTTTATTTTAGGATCAAGCATTACACAAATCTCAATAGATAATTACTACAATATTAATATGTAGATCACTACCTTTCTTGTTAAGTGCAAGTTGTTTATTTTAGGATCAAGCATTACACAAATCTCAATAGATAATTACTACAATATTAATATGTAGATCACTACCTTTCTTGTTAAGTGCAAGTTTTTTATTTTAGGATCAAGCATTACACAAATCTCAATAGATAATTACTACAATATTAATATGTAGATCACTACCTTTCTTGTTAAGTGCAAGTTGTTTATTTTAGGATCAAGCCTTACACAAATCTCAATAGATAATTACTACAATATTAATATGTAGATCACTACCTTTCTTGTTCAGTGCAAGTTGTTTATTTTAGGATCAAGCATTACAGAAATCTCAATAGATAATTACTACAATATTAATATGTAGATCACTACCTTTCTTGTTCAGTGCAAGTTGTTTATTTTAGGATCAAGCATTACAGAAATCTCAATAGATAATTACTACAATATTAATATGTAGATCACTACCTTTCTTGTTAAGTGCAAGTTTTTTATTTTAGGATCAAGCATTACACAAATCTCAATAGATAATTACTACAATATTAATATGTAGATCACTACCTTTCTTGTTAAGTGCAAGTTTTTTATTTTAGGATCAAGCATTACACAAATCTCAATAGATAATTACTACAATATTAATATGTAGATCACTACCTTTCTTGTTAAGTGCAAGTTTTTTATTTTAGGATCAAGCATTACACAAATCTCAATAGATAATTACTACAATATTAATATGTAGATCACTACCTTTCTTGTTAAGTGCAAGTTGTTTATTTTAGGATCAAGCCTTACACAAATCTCAATAGATAATTACTACAATATTAATATGTAGATCACTACCTTTCTTGTTAAGTGCAAGTCGTTTATTTTAGGATCAAGCATTACAGAAATCTCAATAAATAATTACTACAATATTAATATGTAGATCACTACCTTCCTTGGTCAGTGCAAGTTGTTTATTTTAGGATCAAGCCTTACACAAATCTCAATAGATAATTACTACAATATTAATATGTAGATCACTACCTTCCTTGGTCAGTGCAAGTTGTTTATTTTAGGATCAAGCATTACAGAAATCTCAAGTTGCTTGGCGCCAAATTTCTTGTTTATAAATTATGAAGTGGCTAGATTTTCTTAAATGTTTATGACATCTTGAAAATTTGAATATACATGTTCTGATCTTATTTCTCAAGTTTATATTTTTAATTACAAATGATTAGTGACCTCTTCGCTCCTCCCTCCACTTTAAGGCACCTATCAAAAATAAAGAAATACGTTACAACAAAATATATAAATGTTAACATGTAATACCAAACGTAATTAAAAAAAAAAAAAATGTAATTTTAAGAACCTAAATGACATAATCTGCCTGAATATTATGGAAATGTTCCAGTCGAAAGCGCTCACTATGCAAAACAAACACAGTAATACTTTTTTGGCATGCCAGCACGCCATCTCGCCAAAAAGTATGCCACGTTCCAAATTTCATTCCATCATAAAACAACTTTCTACAGAAAAAACAAACAAACTTATTTTTATCTAGCAAATAAACATAAAATTTTATATAAAAAAACGCATTTATTTTTTTAAATCCAACAACGGAGTTGAAGTCAATGTTTTCGATTGTAAAACAAAACTAATTTTTTTTTTTTATAAATCTGTGTGGCATTCCATTGAATTATTTTTTTTCTAAAGAATAAAATTGAATACAGTTTATTTTTACAAGAATGTTTAGACATTTACCTAGTGAATAAGCATAAAAATATATATATAAAACAACATTATCAAATTTATGCACCGAGTATAAAGTTGGCTTTTTTTTTTCTTAAATGGAACTGACTTTGGTTTGGTAAAATTGTGTTTGGCGTACCCTGAATTATTTTTTTCTAAAGAATAAAATTGAATAAAGTTTATTTTTACAAGAATGTTTAGACATTTATCTAGCAAATAAACATAAAAATATATATGAAAATGAAAAAAAAAAAAAGCGTTTAATATTTAAAATTTTTTTTAGAGGTGTCTTTTCAGGACCTGTAAGTTACACGGTTGTGCAAATTCACAGAAAGGGCTAACAAAACCATCTAACATAAAAAATAAATTCATAAATTTAGGAAATGACGGTAGTCAACAGAAGACATTGAATTGCTGAGTTATTGTAATATATAAACATTTATTTATCAAATGTAAAAGTGTTGCCTAACATGTTAGGTGAAAGTCGTATCGATTCAAAGGGTGTCCAACGTGTTAAGTCAAAGTGTCCAACAAAAGTATTTTCTAGTGTTCTGGAAGAATGAATATTATATGAATTTTATGTGTTTAACACAAGGTTGGAAACTCATGATTTTTTTAAATAGAGGCGCTGCGGGAAGGATTGAAGTTGCTATCATTTTCTGATAAGAACAGTTGTTCTGGTATGTAGTGTGTCACTACACATTTAGTGAATAAATATAAAATTACACATGGAAATTACTTTGATTACTTTTACTTTTTTATTGAAAGCATTAGCAGAAGTCCATCAGGAAGTGTGTAATTCTTTTTTTTGGTATGCATAGTACTTTCATAATACTTGTTTTCCATGAAAATTTGATGTTTCATTTAACATGTCCTCATTGAATCTACAATAGCATTACACTGGTTTTATAAAGTAGTTTGTCTCATTCAAGTTCGAACTCAAAACATAGCTGATTATCTTATCACATTATTCACTGGAAAATATATTCAATGTAATACAAAAGAAATATATTTCCATACTTACCAAACGCTTTCCTCATGATAGTACTAGAAAAATCAGTATTTCTAATGAAAAAAAATAGCTTTAAATGCTAATAGGTAATCAATTGTCATATAAGTGTTACTTTGAATTTGACATCCTCAGAACTTAAAATTATTTCTGGATAAAATATTTCAATTCCCTATCAACTTCACAGAAGTCAAAATATTTTTTATCAGTTTTTGCAGTTGATTTTTTTCCCACTGATTCTACTTCTCGGTTTACAGTTTTTGTTTATAAAGGATTTTTATTATCGAAATTAGATTTTGATGAAATAAATTTCATATTAAAATGTTGTATAGAAATAAGTTGGACTTGTAGTTTATTTTATATAAAATTCACCCGATTTTTTATTATATGCAAAACACAAAGATAAATTCTTTGTTTCTAGTCTTGGTCGACTTTACCCGTTTCTTTGAACCAGGTTTACGTGCTAAATGTTTTAATGCTTCATCAATTTCAAAGTTCCCATCACTCGATATCAATTTTCCAAGTTTTCCATTTAGAAGATTTTCATATATAGTTTTCTTTTGTTTTTCTGAAAAAGTATTCCATTCGTTTATTGGAATAAATTTTTCTATATAGATATGTGATTTTTCCTTTAAATGCCTAGCACATAAGTACCGTGTTGCATTACCAAACACTGCATCCAATGCTTTTACGATGTCTTTCTCTTGATCTGATCCAATCTGAATTTGATCAGAAAGATTTTAAAAAAATATATTTTATTTTTGCCATCTTAGATGCTATATGGCTAAAAAAAATGTGTGGTAGACTTCATAATTTTACTTCCTACGTAAGACTATTGGGCCAATGAATACTAGATTATTCTTGGTTGTTCTTTTAGATATTTTTGTATTTTTAAAGCTCATCAATGTCAGAAAATAAGGACCTAAGTTGAATGTTCTGTCAATCCCGATTATAGACTTGTCATCCATACAAGAGCAAAGATCCTTAATTTGGTCATCTGTGTAAAGTATTAGAGCTGGAATATCAGCATCTATTTTAACAACCATCCTAACGAATCTATCACCAATTAAGGTTAAACATTTTTGTAGCTGATCAGATAAGTTTGTACTTGTTGGTTGAGAGTTTTTTTTTTTTTTAATCTTTTCTTTGTATTTCAGATTTGTAATGACTTTGTAGTCAGCAATCTCAGTTGGCATATCTATGTTTTCTTTGATGCTTTCTAGAGTTCCAGGATTGGTTCTTATTTTTTGGGCTGCTCAAAGGTTGGATACCATTATATTGGTAGAACATACGCTCATCTACATGTGGGTTTTGTGTATCAGAAATAACTTTAATCCGTCTTTTAAAGGTTTTATCAAGTTTATGAAGAACTTCATATCTAATTATTGTTATTATTTCTGCATTGTGAGGCTGTGGTTCCATCAAGATGAACTTTCATTTAGTATTGTTTTTCTTAAAAAGAATTTGCTGTTTCTTTTATATATTACTTGGAAACTTTTCCGAATATAATAGTCAAAATGGTATACCTTTTTATGAAGATCCCATTTACCACAATCGTCATAAAATGATCTTTTTATACCTATGTTTTTTATTTTTTCTATTAAATCTCAACATAAATTGGCAATTATTTTTAAGGCCACTTGGAAAATTATTTAAATTTTTTTTTTGTATTTAAAAAAATACTGATACAGCCTTTTTAACTAAATTTATGTCATGAATTGAAAAACCCCTTCCATATGCAAATTTATTGATTGGCTGATCAAAATGTTTAATCTCAATTTGATTTGGAATTTCACATGAAACTGGAGCATCATTTAGAATTTCATCTTCATTGGTAACGCTTCCTGAATCACTACTGCTTGAATCAATGCTAATAGGGACATTTCCTTGAGTAGACTCTTTCAATGAAACAAAATGGTTTCATCTCCAATATATATTCCCACAAGGTCCTGTCCACATTATATATATATATATATATATATATATATATATATATATATATATATATATATACCTTTCTTTGCTCTTATATCTGTACCTGCGCTTAATGCAATATACAATGTATCAGTTAATCCATTTAAATGGTGGATGTATAGAATGTATGTAGAAGTAAGGTATAAAAATTTAATACCTTACTTTGTAAATCGTATAAAAGTGCACTTTGAAGATAAATAAATTTCAAATTGAATCTTGTACCTTTATTTTTAAAGCCTATAGTAAAAACATTTTGTTTAACAATTTCTATGCCTTGGATGAAATGCTTTTCTAACTTGTATCGTATCTTTTAAAAATTATATTTTATTTAATTTATTAATTTGGATTTTTAAAAAAATGAATGTGGTTTTGCATGTATTTATAAAAACTCTCCTACTCTCTATTTCAGTTTGTATTTCTCCTCACACCACAATTCATGTTTGCAACCCCCTCTTTGTATTATTACAGGTCTGAATATTCTGTTTCAGTTCGTATTTCTCCTCACACAACTCTTTTTTGCAACTCCCTCTTTGTCATACATGTCTGAATAATGAGAAAATCTGAATTATTTTAACAAAAACTTTAAAATAACTTTTTTAGATTAAATTTTTTTTAAACTTCTTTCAGAATAGAAAATCTTTACAATTTAATAAGGAACATATTTCATATAGATTTCATTAACAAATATTCAGTAGATAACGAGAAAAATAGAGATGAAAATTTCAAAAGGACTGTATAACTGGTTACGCTCAATAGTAGTCCTTGCCAGCGAAAGTCTTTGTTATTGTTATTCTATTATTATTATTTAAAACATTTTGTCTCCTGCTCTTTCGCACGAGAACTAATTCTGACAACCAGAGCGCAATCTGCATTGCAAAAAACTATCACAAATCAGCGGGTAAAATACAGACATAAAATATCACTACATACGGGACAAAATAAACAATAGTACGATCGAACTGAACTATGTGCCTACTGACAAAAATACAGTAGACTACTTCACAAAACCCCTAGTGAGGACCCACATGGACTGTGTAAAATTAAAATTATCAGGATGTAAAGTTTAAGCAGGGGTGTTAAGAGAGTAAACATTAGCATCCTGAGGTATGCCCCTTTAGTTGTAGAACTCTCTCCTTAAGGAGTCAATTTTCTTTCTTTCCGGTGTTAACTTTCTTAAGATAAAGACGTTGATAACCTGTCTCCGTGTGTGGACCTTCCTTCTTTTACTGATATCAACCGCCACATACATTTAACAATTTTATCTTCTTCAATTAAGCTATTTTGAATTTTAAAGATATTTATAGATTTTAAATTAATACTTTCTATTTTAGCAATATTGATAAGTTTTTCATTATCTTTCAATGATTCTTTTAGTCTTGTCAGAAAAACCTTTGGATTATCTATGCAGACTGGGCACAAAAATTTTCCCACAGTGGATTTAATAAGTGTAGCTCTTTAGTGCTCATTTAGTTTTAGGCAGTCAAAGTGAATCCATTTTTCGCAACACTCACATTGTATACATTGGTCAATTAATTAAAAATTTTGCATACTTCTTTGTGTGAATTCAAAAAGTTTCCATAGTATTTAACTTTAATGAAAGAATCTTTATGGTTATTTATGACAATGCAATATTACAAAATCAGAGAGTACAAGGATTCAAAGTCATGTAAAAACGTGTTATAATGAATATATTTTTAGTGAGATAAAAATACTTCCAAGAAATAACAAAATATATAGTTTTTAGTGAAAAATACTAAGTGTAATGACTGAGTCACTTAATAATTACTTGAGTTGACTTGGCTCAACACTCACAAATTTTACTTCTAATATTTACCTTTAAGAATAATAATCAAATGATTTGTACGAATCCAGATAGAATCCAAAAAGTCTTTGGTTTAATTCAATTAAAATAAAACTAAATAATTTTTTTTATCAAATATTAATACAAAATATTATAGATTATTTTTTACAAATAACTTAATGTTGGTTTTCCAAGTAAATGTTGGCGAAATTAAACATTGAAAGCAAATCAGTCTCAAGATACAGGATCAGACGTGAAAAATTGTAAAAATAAATTTTATTCATTTTTATATATATTTTTATGTTTATTTGCTGGATAAATGTATAAAGATCAGTGTAAAAATAATTTTTATTCAATTTTATTCTTCAGAAAAAAATAATTCAGCTGTACGCCAGACACAATTTTATCAGACCAAAATCAGTTTCATTAAAGAAAAAAATAAAGCCAACTTCATAGTCAGTGCATAATTTTGATTTTTTTTAAATAATAAATGTTTTTTTCATATATATTTTTATGCTTATTCACTAGGTAAATCTCCAAACATTCTTGTAAAAAATAAACTTTATTCAATTTTATCCTCTAGGAAAAAATAATTCAGTGGTACGCCACACAGAGATTTATAAAAAAAAATTAGTTTTGTTTTACAATCAAAAACATTGACTTCAACTCCGTTGATGGATTTTAAAAATAATAAATGCGTTTTTTTCACATATAATTTTATGTTTATTCGCTAGATAAAAACGTAAAAATAAGTTAGAAGGTTGTTTTTATGAGAGAATGAAATTTGGCACGTGGCATACATCCCCCCCCCAATTCTGATACAATTACAGATTCCGATTCTTTTTAAATTTCTACATATTCAATTGGATATTTGTTTTTTTATTTTTTGGTTCTTTTTAATTACTGTAAAACCTTCATGTTATGCAAGCATAAAAAAAACATTGCAAAAGTATCAACATATCTAACATACGTTGTGGGTTTAGTTCCTGAACTGAAAAGAACGGACTTATAATAACCGACGAAAATATCAGCTAGAGTTAGGGCCAATGGGCTCCCCATTGAGACCTGGTCGACCTGACTGTACATAATATCAGCAAAGCTAAACTCCACTGATTTAATACACATTAATACGAGTTCAGTGAATATCTCCTTAGAAAACTGGAGCGGAGTCGGGCAACCACCATAGAGTGCGTTGTAGCAAATACATATAGTTTCATTCAATGGTAAAAAAACTAAAAACATCAAAAGAACACATAAAAGATGTCTCAGAACCCAAATCTAACCTACGCAAATACTCAACAAACCGGAAAGAATCAGGTATACAGTGCATAGTATATAACTCATGCACAGGTTGCAAAATTTCTAAAAGCTACTGAGCCAAATAATGTTGAGCGGAGCCTATCATACATAGGATAGGTCTCAGTGGGGTATCTTGCTTATGTATTTTAGGTAGACCGTAAAGTCTAGGACGTAAAAGTATTATCCACCAACTCGATAGAACCAAGTTTACAGAACTTAGATGCATTGTTCAGAATTAATAACACTTTCTCAATGTAGTCTGAATGAGCCATGATCACGACTCCCGCACCTTTGTCTGGTTTACACATAAATACTAGAATTTGATTTTAATTCTTTAATGGTTTTAAAATGTGTTTTGTTCCAGACAAAGTCCCCGTAATCAATAGGAGCATTATTGTATCGGTGTGCCAAATCAACTAACCCGGATAAGGAAATATTGTTGTGAACCACATCATAAAAAATTAAATATGCTTGCTTCCAAGAACCATGTTAACAGACACCGAAATTATAGTCTTATCAAAAGGGTTATATTTTTGTGTTCCCCCTATTATTATAAATAAAGAGAGAATCCTTGCTGAGTTCGAGAGTCTGTTTTCTCAAATTATACATCATACCCCTACTTCCCTGGATAATATTCCTACAATGAAATCCAGTTTTTGGCAGACATACAAACACGCACACACCCATTTTGCTTTTTATATAATAAACTAGCATGGCTACCCGGCGTATTAGTATATAAAAATAAAAGAAACAGAGCATTGAGGTTGGAGTTGGAAGTAGAACTGTTATTGCTTTTTTATGGGCAACCAATAATATGGTTTCATGTCTAACGTTAAGTAATGTGTCCCTGTCTTTAAATCTTATAATCTCAAGTTTCTCATTAAGACATAAAACAAGAAGAGTTAAGGGATCTACAGGTTTTCACTTTCTTAATTATTCCCCATTTAATTATTGATGTTTTTATCCTTAATTAATTTCCAGAAGTGTGGGATAGTGAAGTGTGTTTCTCATATCTTTCATGCTTGAATGACAATTTATGTCTTAAAAGCCTATCTTTAAAATCCATTGACATGAACTCTATATAGAACTTCCCAGTTCTTGGTTTTCTACTGTATATAATTTTGATTAGCATATTACTTAGGCAGTAAGACTATTGTTTTGTAAGGGAATTTGTTCGGCCTTTAGAAATTAAAGTTATTTGTGGCTCAATTATTTATATCAATGTTTGTGTCATCACTTTTTAGTATTTTATTATTGCATTTCTTTGTAATTCTTTCTAGGTTGCCAGAAATTTAGCTCAATTTTAATGTGGCTTTATTAAATAGTTTGTGTTGTGTGCTACCTGATGAAAATGTTTATGAGTTGTAAAAATTTATTACCTACACACAAGTTTAGGAATGTGCAGGTATATTGATAAGTAACTATGTTTAAATGAATATATACCTTGCTCTCCACTAAAGTGATATGCAAGAATGTGATTTATCTATTTTTTTTTTTTAGTTTTGTTGAAATATATATATATATAGAGAGAGAGAGAAAGAGAGAGAGAGTCATCCACGTACAGTATTATTTTGCTGTATCACAGCACATCAGTGCAGTTAGACTAGCAACTACCTTAAGCCAGGACTGAAATCAACTGCCTAGACGCCTAGATTATGCTATTCAGCTGTTGCTATGAGGGGCATGTGAATTAACAATATTCAAACATTGTCTAAATGCCTAAGCTCTATTTATTTACACAAAGAGCATCGCTTAATATGCAAATAGTAGTTTGTTTATCACTTCCCAATATGCTCAACCCAAGATAGGGAGCATTATAGTAATCTACATACAGTACTGTTTTGTTGTATCACAGCTCATTGGTGCAGCTAGACAAGCAACTACCTCAAGCCTGGATTGAAACGACTGTCTAGATGACAGTCGGCGCTTCTAACTGTTATGCTATTCAGCTGAAGTTCCTTATATACATTTTTTATATATTTTCAAATTTATGTTAAACAATGATGCATTTTTTACTAATGTTTATCCTCAATGAAAAGAGCTCGTCTTTGAAAATCCATGGGTTAAGGATTTTTCATGGTTATAATTCCTTGTTTTAATTTTTGATGAATCAATAAATATTATAATTAAATCATTATCTTGATAGGTTTCAGTTTTAAGATAAAGTTTATATTTGTAATTTTCCCTCACCACTTATCAAGGCCTAGAGGCCACTCGAGGATAAAGGTTAAGGAGTGTACAGTAGTCAAAGGGACAATATTGTAGTAATCGTTAGTAGTGGAAATTTGATAAATTGGATTACTTAAGGGAACGGCTCATCAAGAACTTGTTTACGTTGGACTTGAAGACGACCATATTGTAGTCAACTGGAAAGCAGGAAAACGGAAGACAGTTCCACAGGCGTGCAGTTCTAAGAAAGAAGCTTTGTCCATGGAATTTACATTTAGGTTTAGGCACAGATAAAGAGTGTAAGAAATTATTGATAGTGCTTTCAGTTAGATAAGTGTTTCTCGTGAATGCTTGGTGACGGGGGGGGGGGGGTGAACCATTGATTGGAGCGCAGACGAGCTATATATATATATCTCTCCAAAGAAACAGATACGGAACCGATACAAACCAAATAAGAAATTATTTAATAATTATGTAAAGATTAATACTGTGCCATATAAATAATTCATTTTATCTTTAAGGCAATGTTGTTTATTTAAGAACAAAATTTAACAAATTTGAAACAAAAAATATGAATTATTTGGATTCTTTGAACCACTGTTCTCATCTTGAGTGTTATTTTCATGACGGTTCAATCAATGTAACCTCCAACCTTCTTCAGGTGTATCTTGTAGAACTCTGGAATCTTTGTCAAACTTGAGAAATCTGCTCAGAATTTCCTTTATTTAATCTACGAAGTTAGCATGCTCTCGTTCTGTCAGACATGACTGGGTAGAAATCCTAATTAATTTGTAATTGTATTCTTTTGTGAGTATCACCTACACTAGGGATTGAACCATCAACCTCCAGAAGAATAACTTTACAACTGAATTTTACCACTACTTTATGGACAAAAAATTCAGAAATGTAATGAAGAAAATACTCTTCAATAATTTTAGAAGAAATTATCAAAAAGAAAAATATATTGCCTTCCATTAGATTTTTTTATTTAAAGAGCACAAAATAGTTTCAATGTTTACAGCTTTTGAATTTTCATTGAATTTCTCACATATCAAGACACACTTCTTAGTTTAGTTATATAAATATACTGAATTATCTCTCTTAGTATGTTACAAGTAAGGACTTAGCTATTTACACAGATATTAAATAAGAGGCAAGGAAAATTATGTATTAGAGATCCACTGCATTATGTAAGCAACGCCAGAAATCCCAGTTAATATGGCTGGTATTTTGTGTTTTGTTATTATAACCTTTCATACACATGTCAGACAACAACTCCTCAGGAATTTTCCTTGAACTATTGTTTAATAAACATCTTTTGTCTATCACAAAAGATTTTTTTTTGCCTTGCTTTGTGCTCATTTATCTATTCTCTTGAATTCTTAACTATTGACAATTCTAGAAGGAATTACAAAAACAAAAATCACCAAAATATTTACTTTCTTTTTCATTTAAATGTTTGTCTTCACGCTTAGATAGATTATCATGAAACTGAAGAAATAATTGTAAGGATTTTCTTCGTTAATATAATTTTTATTTCTGCTAAAATAATCTTTATTTATATAAACACTAGGGGGGGGTACCCGGCGTGGCCCGGGTGTTTGTAGGTGTGTGTGTTTGGAGGTGTAAAAGGAAAAAAAAAGTTTTAGTAGAAAAGTAGACTTGAACCCCGAACCTTTTACGTGGAGATGGAAATGAAATGGAAAAAAACCCTGGGACCTAACCATCTCGGTCACGAGAGAAGAGGAATGAAAAACCTCTTAATTTAACGATTATAAAATGAAATTAACAGGTGCGAGAACCTTAAGTCGCGTGATGTTTGACCTTGAAACATGATGCGTCTGCAAGCCAGTTTTTGCTTGTTTTATACTGAAAAGCGAAAGATACACGGGACGCTCTAAAAATCTGGAAAAAATAACGCGTGAAAGTCGGGCAAATTGAATAGACAGGCGACCCCTGTTCGTAACTCATAAATATTATTATTTAGACATGATATAAAAAGTTTTAAGAAGGAATGAGCTGACCGAAAAGTCCAGCGAAAAAAGCCTTTTACAGACATACACAAAAAGCGAACACACATACATACATACACACATTTTCGCTTATATATATATATATATATATATATATAGATTAATCAACAATAATGTATAAAGGTAGATATATGGGTAGGGTATATGTTCATATATTTGTACTGTATTCGTTCCAAATCTAATTAACCAATCACTGTAACTTTTGGTTATTTTGTTTTACAACATTAACCTTTTCCAGGTTATTTAATGCCGGATCTGGTAATTTTAGAAAAAAAGGTTTTCTGCTTCAAGCTCTTTATATCTTCAAATATTTATTTATAGTGTTTAATTTGGTTGTTGGTTTATGTTTCATTTTTTTTTTGTTTGTTTTGTTTTCTTTTTTTACAGCATATCAATCCTTTTCAGATTCGATCATTTTGGCAAACGTCTTTATGCTTGAAGCTCTTTATATCTTCAAACATTTATTCATGGTGTTTGGTTTGGTTGTGAATTTGAAAACTGCTAGGCATAAGGAGTTGTAATATTGGCTATATTTAGTTTTAGTTTTATGCAAAGGGGGTAAAAATGAGATGAAAGACTTTCATGAAAATTCATATTTGTGATAAGTATTCCCCAAATTTCATTCATTTTCTAGAATCAAAATCATGTATTGAATTTTGATCAAAATTGAAATAAGAATTCTAGATATTAGTTTTAGTATCATGAAATCTTGATTTTAATTTTAAAAAGGGGACATAAATATTGCCAAACTGCTTTGTTCAGAAATGAATTTATATATATATATATATATATATATATATATATATATATATATATATATATATAAATGAAGCTAGCAAAAAAAGTATACATTATACAATGCAAATTTATCAAGACAGAAAAAGTTCAACACTTAAGAGGAGCAATTAAAAATGTCATGGCATAAGGAGTTTTCTCTCCCTTATTGATCTGATGTTATAATAAAGTTATATGTAACCTTTATTCCTCATCTTTTGGTTAATATATATATATATATATATATATATATATTTCTATCGAAATATATTTTATTTCGTTATAAAATATACCGATCCTTATTTAAGAAGCTCAATGTAATTACAGAGCAATATAGTGAATAAATGACAAAAGACTATATTTCAACATTTCTTTAATTCAATTGACATTTACAATTCTTGACATTATCTGTTTTGTAGCGCAAAATCAATCACTTAATTATTATATCAATTAGTGAATCTATTTTGCCCTTAACTCATCAGAAAAAAATAGCAACAATCAATTCGCCAAAAGGAAATGAAGTGCGTTTTGACATGATTAAAATATATATATATATATATATATATATATATATATATGTGTTCGTTACAACTCTACGTTCAACCGAGTCGTTGTTTGTTTCGTTCACCACACTCTTTTCTTCTACCTCTTCTTTTACACACGTCCGTTCGCTTTAGTGACTGAAAATCGTCTGTCCTCCCGCTTTCCTTTCCTCGTTATTTATGGAATCAGGGTACGAGATTCCCCGAGATTCCACAAGACTTTTTTCCACATAAACGCATGCGGGCGCCATCTTGATTCTCAATTTGTGCTTTGCATGCACAAACGCGCAGCCGCTTTAACGGTAAGCCACTTCTTTCTCCACAATATATATGATGATTGCTACTTCTTGACAGAAGTTCGCCATCTCTTCAGTTGAGCTTGTTTTATATAAATATTGTTTTGGACTTTGCAGAACATGATTGAGTTTTGCAAAGAGAAGGGGAAAAAAACATCAATGTTTAGTGCATTTTTGGTCAGGAAGTCAGCATCTTAAGACAATCTGTTCTGGTAGTACCAGATGCCCAAACAAGTATTACCACTCCGAGCCAAAGTGGACTTGGGAGCAATGGTAACTAAGGGTCAACTCTATATTTTCCACAGTTCTCAAATGGAACATTATCACTGGATGTCTTAAGGTCGTTATTGAAGGAGGAGGAAATAGCTTGGAGGGTGCACATCTTCAATCAAGCAGAACCCTATCTTATAATAAAAAAGAGGTGTGGATCTTATAGTTCAAGTCAGTTCCTAGATTGTTAGAATGATGCAAAGAAACATTTAGTACGACTGGCAAACCATCTCTTGCATACAGTCTAAAAGAAAATGATCTTACCCTAATTGGTCCCAAAGTCAGGGTCCAGTATTCAGATTTAAAAGTGATCAATGTCACAAGGGGAAGCATGTTAGTTTCAGTGTTTTATTTTGCTCAGTGTTGAAAGATTTATTAATTGAGATGGGTTTTACGTTTACATT
This sequence comes from Euprymna scolopes, assembly GCF_053919585.1. Classification (NCBI taxonomy): domain Eukaryota; kingdom Metazoa; phylum Mollusca; class Cephalopoda; order Sepiida; family Sepiolidae; genus Euprymna; species Euprymna scolopes. The sequence continues at coordinate 30,417,787 of NC_136503.1, forward strand.
TGGTTGAGAAAGTAAACTGTGGATAGACGGACAATTTTTGTGTTTTATATATGAAGAGTTTGAAGGCAACATGCAATCAATGACAAACAAACGACTTATTACACAATTTTATTTTTACTTATTTTATTTTTATTTAATTTAATTTAAAAAAAAATCCATTTGATTCTGGCATCTTAAGTAGGACGACCGCCGGTGTGTTTGCGGTATTGCGGTGAATGATAATCCTAGCTAAAACTAGCATAGACCAACAAAAGGTACAGTGATGAGAATGACCAAAGACCTCCATTCCCCAATTTCTGAGTGACCTTGTGCCAAATTTTGTTTTTTATTATGTTTTTATACATTTCAGAAAATAAAAAATATATAACTGAAATTGAGAAATTAGACTATGCAAAGATGACAAACATTTTAAATATGGAATTTGACTGAATTAAAAACAAGAAAATTAGGAAATATCGCATTAACAATTAAGTAAATAAGAGTTTTAAATCCAACAGCAAATATTGCATTAAATGGGTATTTCCATGTCAAATCAACCAATACTTGAAGATCATATCCTCAGATCTTTTTGTTGCAATTTGCATTCACAGATGGAAATCATAAAAACTAAGAAAATCTTTAAAATTTGAGCATGTAACTCCAAGTGGTTTCCGATTTAGAACATTTTCATGCAAGGCATCATCTCTACGACATTTTAATAATTACATTAAAAATGAAAAAGATTTACAAAAAAAAAAAAAAAAAATGAAGCGTTCCTATGTGATTTTATTAGATTTTAGAAAATTTTCCCATGCATACCAATATGAGGCAAAAAATGTGGTTTACAAAAAGATAGAAAATACTCAAAATCGGAAACTGGTTGGAGTTAGATGTTCAAATTTTCAGGATTTTCTTAGTTTTTATGATGTCCATCTGTTATGAAAGACGGAAAAAAATCTGATCTCATGAGTTTAAAAATCCTAAATTTCTGTATGATTGTACATAGAATTACCCAATAAAACCTACAAGAAGAAAAACTAGACTTAGACATTATAATCTGTGTTTTATATTGTAGCATGGATGGCGTACAGATGATGTTCAGGTCTTAGAAAGTACCAATAACCATGCTGCCATGTGTGCATGTATGCCTGGTGACATTTGTTAATGTGTGTGGGGGTGGTGGTGCCATTTGTTAATGTGTGTGGGGGTGGTGGTGCCATTTGTTAATGTGTGTGGGGGTGGTGGTGCCATTTGTTAATGTGTGTGGGGGTGGTGGTGCCATTTGTTAATGTGTGTGGGGGTGGTGATGTAATTTGTTAATGTGTGTGGGGGTGGTGGAGCCATTTGTTAATGTGTGTGGGGGTGGTGATGTAATTTGTTAATGTGTGTGGGGGTGGTGGAGCCATTTGTTAATGTGTGTGGGGGTGGTGATGTAATTTGTTAATGTGTGTGGGGGTGGTGGAGCCATTTGTTAATGTGTGTGGGGGTGGTGGAGCCATTTGTTAATGTGTGTGGGGGTGGTGGTGCCATTTGTTAATGTGTGTGTGTGGGGGTTGTGACATTTTTTGTGTGTGTGAATAGTGCTATTTGATAGAGTGTGTGATGCCATTTGTTGGTGCGAGTGTGCGTTGTGCCATTTGTTAGTGTGAGTGTGCATTGTGCCATTTGTTGGTGTGAGTGTGCATTGTGCCATTTGTTGGTGTGAGTGTGCATTGTGCCATTTGTTGGTGCGACTGTGCGTGGTGCCATTTGTTAGTGTGAGTGTGCGTGGTGCCATTTGTTGGTGTGAGTGTGCATTGTGCCATTTGTTGGTGTGAGTGTGCATTGTGCCATTTGTTGGTGTGAGTGTGCATTGTGCCATTTGTTGGTGTGAGTGTGCATTGTGCCATTTGTTGGTGTGAGTGTGCATTGTGCCATTTGTTGGTGCGAGTGTGCGTGGTGCCATTTGTTGGTGCGACTGTGCGTGGTGCCATTTGTTGGTGCGACTGTGCATGGTGCCATTTGTTGGTGCGACTGTGCATGGTGCCATTTGTTGGTGCAACTGTGCGTGGTGCCATTTGTTGGTGCAACTGTGTGTGGTGCCATTTGTTGGTGCGACTGTGCATTGTGCCATTTGTTGGTGTGAGTGTGCATTGTGCCATTTGTTGGTGCGAGTGTGCGTGGTGCCATTTGTTGGTGCGAGTGTGCATGGTGCCATTTGTTGGTGTGAGTGTGCATTGTGCCATTTGTTGATGCGAGCATGCATGGTGCCATTTATTGGGGTGAGTGTGCGTGGTGCCATTTATTGGTGCGAGTGTGCATGGTGCCATTTATTGGGGTGAGTGTGCATGGTGCCATTTATTGGTGCGAGTGTGCGTGGTGCCATCTGTTAGTGAGTGGTGTCATTTGTTAGTGTGTGCCACTAAACACACACTAACAAATGACACCATACACACGCTCTAACAAATGAGACCATACACACTAATATTTGTTAGTGTGTTTGGCGTGTGATTTTCCATTTGTTAGTGTGTGTGTGTGTGATGTTCCATTTGTTAATATATGTATGTTTGTGGTGACATTTGTTAATATGTGTGTGGTACCATTATTTAGTGTGACTATATATATATATGGTTCCATTTGTTACTGCTTGTATATGTGTAAGTGGAGTAGGCATTTGATCCTGTCATAGAAATCTTTCTTGTTCTGGCTCTTTGGTTGTCATAATTTCATACTGGCTTGCTAAGCAAAATAATGTTTATCAACTGAAAATATTGTTCAGACGTTTATGTTAAATCCCGTTTTTCTTTATTTCAAGGACTGTAAAAAGGAAAGAGTAAGCTAAAGAAGAGTGAGGAAGAGAGTAGCTTTCACAGGCTAGTAAGTTTTTTTACATTCCAATCTCTAGCTTTCTTACAATAAGTTCATATAAAGCAAATAAAAAAAATATACTCTTAAATATTTACTCCAGTATTAATTAAATATTTACTTAATTCGTTCAAGCAAACATATATGCTGTAAATACAGCATAGGGTGGGAGATGGTAAAATATTAAAAAAAAAAAAAAAAAGCATAGCAACACTCACAAACTTGGAAAGAACCGTTATGTTAAAATTATAGATATAACGTCTCATCGTGTGCCAGGTGTTAACACAAAGTTAGATAATCTCTAAATATAGTAAATCTGGACTTTTTTTTTTTTTATTAGCCTGGGTGCCCGGATATTTGTGTTGAGCAAAAAAAGTGGTATTAGGCAGGCAGGCAGGCAGGCTTGAACCCATACCACAAACGAGAAGAATGTGAAGCCTTTGCTTGCGTCCATCGCCAAACCGTAAGTGGCAAAGATTTAAATTAAGGCTAATCAATCGAAAAGAGGGGATGACTTTCAAAAATATCAGCGAAAAAAGTGACCTCTTCCTGTAGAAAAAGGCCCTGTGTGAAGGAATTAATGTTCCCAGCCAATATTTCGATATTTGTCGTCCAAAGGGTTGAGCTTCAAAATGATACAAATCTCATGAAAACCCGTCGCCTCTGTCGAAAGTTTTAGGTAGACATACAAACATACATACATTTAAACAGAAAAGTGAGATTTATATTATAGATGAGTCACTGCTAATAAGGCCAAAGCCACTTGAGTATAAGGATTAATGAGATTTTGGATTGAATGATTTTAATTTCTTCTTTATAGTGGACTCTTTATTGTCCATGGACTTTTTACTCCTCCTTCTACTTCTAATTTAAAATTATTCTGTCTATTTTTATTTGCAGACAGTTGGGCTGAGTTAAACCTCTTGAGAGATATCCATTTCTACAGATTTGACAAGAACATTAATCAATAGTCGCAAATGAGATGAAGCCAAAGACAAAAGTCCTTGCAGTTTGAACGAATACTGTTACATTGTGAAATCAAAGGTGATTTATTTGGATTTGTCAGTAAAAACAATGGGTTGGAATGTCTAGATTTGTTTTTTTTTTTGGGAGGGGGATGGGATATTACATAAGCATCTTTTATCGAATAATTCAAAGTCATAAACACAGACAAGGGCATTTGAAGGTTTTCAAGCACCTATTTCCAGAAACAACAAAAAGATATAATTTAAAATCAAGCAGCTTACTCTTTTTTGATATCTGTAAACATTGTGTACACAAGTGTAGTGGAATTACAGGTAGGTTAAGAGTTGATAACCAATTTGTATAGACAATAGGGCAGATGAGAACTCAGATGTGGAGAAAATATATTTGGATGGTGAGGCTATTGAGAAGTTTTGTTACCTTGGTGATACCATTGGGACAAAAAGAGAGATGGTGTTAATGTAATTGCAAGAATTTGCTGGTTAGTGATGGCAGAAATTCTCTGAACTCCAGAGTATCACAGCAGTCAATCAAAAAGTGTTTATCAGGCGTGTATGAGCAGTGCGATGTTATATAGAAGTGAAACCTCACGGTGAGAATTGAGGATATGTGCTGCATGGAAAGAATGCTATGATGGATATGTAATGCGAATCAAAAAGATAGGCTTAGATCTGATCATTTTCAAAGATTAAATCTGGATAGTATAGGGAGACGTGTGCAGAACAGAAGACTTTGTTGGTTTGGTCACATTGAATAAATGGATGAGAGTGCTTGGATTAGTAGATGGATAACAGTAAAAATAATATGATCACTTGACAGGCGAAGGCCAATATTTGAGAAAATGACAAGGATGGATTTGAGAGTAGAAGATAAAAACCTGGACAGAAATAGATTTAGAAACTTCAAAACTAACCTAATACTTGCTAATGTGCCAAAGGACATTAAAAACAATGATGGCGATGATATTCAGGAAAGTGGATCATAAATCTGATTTCATCAAATATGTACCGTCACAAAATGTAGTATCTGTTCTGATACTACACTTCACCTTTTCTGCCCTCGGTCAGTGGAGGAGAAATTTTTCATGACTGAGACAATTTTTATTTTTGTTCCTATCGAGAATGTCCCTTTTTGGGGAGGTGGTTTTTCCCCACATTAAAAACAGACCTTGTGTCTAACTCTGCCCTCGTGGGAAGGCAAGTAAATAGAAACAATTCTAATAGAAGTAAAAAGAAAAAGAAAAAAGAAAAAAAAACTGCATAATTATAGCGAAAAGATAAGACTAATCTACTGTCAACAAGAAAAATCTTGATATTAAGAATATTTTGCGAAACAACTGCAAAAAGTACACAGATGTTATCTTTATTTTTATATTTTTGAAAATCGCTCCAGATAAGGCATGAAACTTTGTGTAAAGTACTAAAAAATGTCATTCAAGGTCAAGGACTAGCCAACGATAAGCGTTATCTGAATAGATTCAGAGCCAGAAAACAGCAATTCTTCCCTTCTTTATCAGAAACATTGCTCATGGAAAATGAGGATTAAAGGATAAAAGAAGGGAAGTGAGAGTTACACTTTCTATTATATTATCACTTGGTAGGGGAAATGCAAAGACAACGTGTGAGGAAGTGACAAAGATAGATTTGAGAGAAAGAGGGATAAATAAAGACCTGGGCAGAGATATTAGTTTAAAAAATTCGCCCAACACATGCTCTAGTGATATCATGGAACTATTTTCATGTGCGCAATATCTGTAACCCCTTGGCATATGAATATAGACAATATAACACACTCCATGCTTGGACATGGGTTGACTAACATGCACGCCTCTATTCTCCTGAGATATATATATATATATATATAAACCATTAGTTCTATAATGATATGTCTTTGTTACATCATACCATACCTCAATACAACAACCAAGCGTCTTTATTTTACATGGTGGCAGTGGTGGGATAAAAAAACATTCATTTAGGATAAACGAACATCAGTGACCATTAAAAAATCACTTCGACAATAGGCAATAAACATTTCAACTGGAAGCCGAAAATTAAAAAAAATGTCCTTTACGAAATACCCAAAACATACCAAGGTATTTATTTCATTTTCCAACTCAACACGTGTGAATTTTATTTTTTCATATTGACCGCCATTTTGAATCTTCTCTTCAATAATGTCTACGATGTCTCAATGATGTAAAATCCTGCAGGAACTTTTAAACTTTTTAAACAACGTTTGCAACTGCATTTTATTATTAACGAAATAAAAACAGAACAGCAAGTAAACTATATACTGTTGCAGAGCGGTAATGAAGGACTCAAAAGATTTAACACATGGTCTTTAACGGAAGAAGAAAAACGTTCCCCTGAAATTATTTTTAATAGGTTCATGGAATAGATAGAATCAAAAAAAAATTTCAGAGTGAATCAGTTAAAACTAATGTTTTATAAACAGAGACATGGAGAGTCGTTAGATGAGTTTATAAACAGATGTAGAAAACTTAGATGTTCGTTATTTGATACTGAACAACAATAAAGAACAAATGAACTCATTATTTCTGGCACTCCAATTCCAGATTTTCAAAAAGTGTTGTTAAACACTAGAAAAAACTATGTATTGGCAAAACATACAAAGCTTCTGTTATATTCCTAAATACTTAGGAAATAAAGACAAACGTGAGTTACACCGAGTGGTATGTGTAATGGGGTTTATTTATAATACAGAAACGTAAGGCTGCTCGCCTAAGGTAAATAGAAGTACATAGTAACAAGTATGGGGAAGAAAGTCTGATAATCAACACGTAAGACTATCCGTCTTACTGCGACTGCTTGTCTGCCGCTGTCTGCCAAACAGTCCAATATATATATACAGTTTGTAACCGGTGTATAGCCAGTTATGTTCCTTCACAACACCTCCCCCTGAAGCTGAAATCTTCCTGATTTTAGCTTAAATACCTCTTCCTTTTAGGGTCAGGGCTTAATCTCCTGGTAACTTTTCTCTTTCTTGCGCTTTTCCTTCTGGTCAGCGTTACCCGGGGTAAAGGTTTCTGTCCAGCCCGTATGGTCGGTTCAGGCGAAATATTCATTGTTTGCGGTACACACGCTGGTTTTGGTATATCAAAAATATCGCACAATGTTTCCATTGGTGTCTCTTCCACATTTGGAGACAGTCTGGGACGTATTTGATTTCTGTGTCTTTTGCAGACAAAACTTAATCCTTGGATGGTATAGACCATGCTCCCAATCCTTTTTTTGATAATACCTTCAACCCACTGATTTCGTCCATTTTGAAAATTTTTGAAATATACATTTTCACCTGGGGAGAAGCACTTGGTATTAAGGTTTTCTTTTTTGAAAACTTTCTTTTTCTCTGGTAGCAGCCTATCGAAGACAGATCTTATCTTTCTTGCAAACATTAGCTCAGCCGGGGAAGAATTGACATTATTATTAGGATTTGGTGTCACCCTGTAAATTGCTAAAAATGTTTGAATACATTGTTCGTCTGTGTCCGTAGTAAGATTTTTCTTAAGTGCCCTTTTAAACGTATCTACAAATTTTTCGGCCAACCCATTCGATCGTGGATGGTACACAGGTGTTGTCATATGTAGAATATTTAGTGAGTCACAGAATTCTTTGAATTCATGAGCAGTAAATGCTGTTCCATTATCGCTCACTAAGGTTTTTGGCACTCCAAAACGGCTAAAAATTTCATTAAGCGCACTCAGTGTTTTTTGCTGTTGGATGTCTAAACTTAAATATTTCTGGCCATTTTGAAAAAGAATCTACAATAATCAAGTAAAAATAACCATTTATAGGTCCCGCATAATCAATATGCAGACGTGACCAGGGTAGGTCCGTCTTTGGCCATGGCGTCGTTTTTACTGGAGGATCTCGAGCTGCTAATTGACATCCTCTGCATGTCTTGACACATTTTTCAACTTCCTTGTCCATACCAGGCCAGTACACATATCCTCTCATAAGGGATTTCATTCTCGAAATGCCCGGATGACCTGTATGAAATTCCTTCAGAATTTTCCTCTGTAACGTTAGTGGAATTACGATCCTCTCACCATACATGAGCACATCTTCACAGATGGAAAAAGGCGTTGTTTGATCTACCTTTTTATTTTTTTTTATCCATCCCAATTGATTTTTCATTTTCTTAATGAAAATGTCATTTACTGCCTCTTTTTTTATTTTTTCGAAAGTTACCGGAAGTTCACGTATCATATTACACATTGAACTTGTACATTCACTTTCGTCTTTAAGCGCAGCAATTACCGTTTCTTCGAAACTTTCGCTTCTTTTAGGGATCAACCGTGATAATGCATCTGCGTGTCCTAACTTTTTCGAGGATACATGTTCCATCTTAAACTGATAGTTTAAGAGGGTTACAGCCCATCGCTGTAATCGATTCGCAGTATGTGTGGGAATGCCTTTCTTTGATCCAAATATGGTAAGTAGGGGTTTATGGTCGGTTTGCAAAATAAAAGATCGTCCATGGAGAAATCGATTGTACTTTGTAATTCCAAATATTATCGACAGCGCCTCTTTTTCAATTTGGCTGTAATTTTTCTCCGCTGCAACCAACGTTCTTGAAGCATGGGCGATAGCTTTTGTCCTACCATCCTCATACTTGTGAAGTAATACAGCGCCAACACCGTAATCACTGGCGTCCGTTGCTAGTATTAGTTCCTTTTCTGGATTGAAATGTGCCAATGCTAAGTCTGACAGTAGACATCTTTTGATATTTTGGAAAGCAGATTCACATTCCTTATTCCAGTTCCATTTAACACCCTTTTTCAGTAACTCGTTAAGAGGAGCTCTTAAATTATGTATGTTAGGGATGTAAATTGCATAGTATTGAACTAATCCCAAAAACGATTTTAATTTTGTCACTGAATCTGGAGCAGGCATCTTTTCAATTGCTTCAGTCCTTTGTGGATCCGGTCTTCGACCCTCTTTGTCGATTATTTGACCTAGATATTTAATTTTTTTCATAAAAAAATCGCATTTTTCTGGGCTCAATTTAAAACCAAATTCCTGTATTCTTTTGAATACTTCTTTTACATGCTTCTTATGATCTTGCAAATTTTCACTTTTAATTAGGATATCGTCAAGGTAGGCCATTGAAAATTCCAACCCTGCCAGCATCGTGTCCATAATTTGCTGGAAAATAGCAGGAGCAACCTTTAATCCAAAAGGAAGCCTCTTTAGCTTAAAAATGCCCTTATGAGTATTTATGCCTAAGTATTTGGAGCATTCATCGCTGATCTTAATTTGCAAGTAAGCATCTGAGAGGTCTATCTAAGAAAAAATTTTTCCTCCGTTAAGCTTAGAGAACAGATCTTCTGCGGACGGAAGGGGATAATTATGGTCCAATAGACAGTCATTTAAACCCGTTGAAAAATCTCCACAGACCCTTATTCTGTTATTTTTTTTCTTTACATACACGGTTGGACTTGCCCAATCTGTGTGGTTAACTTTTTCAATGACTTCCAGTTGTTGAAGTCTATCCAACTCTTTTTCGATTGCGTCCATCGCTGAAAAAGGCACATTCCTTTTAGGTTTGAATACTGGAGTGGCATTTTTCTTTAATTCAAATTTTGCCTCTGTCTTAATACAGAGTCCTAGTCCTTCGGCAAAAACATTGGGAAATTCAGTTTTCAAATCCTTCAGGAAGTCTTCCCTTTGGTTTGCTTTTTCTGCAGTTAAAACGTTACAAAACGAATTTATGGGTTTCTCCCATAAATTAAACAGGACAATCCAATTTACCCCAAACAGGCATGTATTCTTTCCTGGTACGACGTACACTTTGGATTTATGAGTCTGGTTAGCGAATGTCACTTTGCATTTTAATTCTCCCTTGAACTCTAATCTTTTGCCGCACACACTTCTCGCCGTCTTTCTGGTTTTCGTTAATTCAGGTCGACCTATCCTTTTCCATATATCTTCATTTATAATACTAATATCTGCACCGCTATCCAGAAGCAATGTAACCAGATGTCCATTTATCCGAACATCAACATATTTCCGTCTTTCGCAGCTTTTTTCTTTATTCATGCGAAGCGTATTTACATTATCGGTCCCTTGTCTTTTCTTCTGGGCACAGTATGTTCCCTTGTGACCTCTGAGACCACATTCATAACATATTTTGTTCCTAAACCAGCAGGTCTTATTGTTGTGTCTTAAACTACCACAACATTTACACTTTAGCTTTGGGTCTTTGTATCCTTTAAGGATCCTGTGTTCTTGGAACCTGGACTTTCTTGTGGTCCCTTGCCTTTTTACTTGCTGCACCTTAAAAATATTTTTCTCTTCAATGCGAGTGTTGTCTTTCTTTATGTTAATCAGACGTTGACACTCTTCAGTGACTTTTTGCAATGTTATGTTAGGATCCGCCTCCATAATTGTTAGGATCCGTGAACGTATATCTTTGTCCCTTGGTGCTGTGAGACCTTGTACAAAGATTAAACATTTAAATTGGTCTGCGGAAATTTCATTCAATTTAAATGATTCGCATAAACAGTTCACAGTGCAAGCATATTCTAGATAGTCTTCAGCTTCTGCCTTCTGAATGTTCAAACATTTGTATCTAGAGTGAAATAGGCTATCCCTTTTATCAAATATTTTCGACAAGGTACTAATTGTTTCCTCGAACGAAACCTCCTCCGGTTTTTTTGGTAGAATTAGATTTGCATACTTGGTGTTTTCATCAGTACCCAGTTTTTGTAGTAGCAGGGTAACTTTTTCCTCATCGGTCCAGTCTAAACATCTTTTCGTAAAAATTGTTTCGTATCTTCTGTAGTATGCAGGGAAAGTAACACCAGTATCCGGGGAGTAACGAAATTCCGTTAGTGAATTTGAAATACCCTCAGCAGAAAAATTAGTCTTCTTCCCGGTCGACGTTAGAATTAGCTTTTCTAAATTCTTTTGCTGTGTCGACATTTGTCGTTGTAGTATGTTTGTTTGTTCTTGTTGTGCCTCTAAAGTTTTTTGTGTTCTTTCTTGTTGTTGTTGCAGCTGTTGCTGTAGCTGTTGTTGTTGAATTTGTTGTTGTTGTTGTTGTTGCGCTAAAAATTGTTGAGTCATTTTTGTCTGTTCCTGGATGCTAAGGGCTAGAGCCTTAGTTAACTCTGCTAATTGTTCCATGTTAGCTTCTAGTACAAAAATGTCTTTTCGAATTCTACACAATAATTCCAAAGAAAAATCGTAAATTTACGTATATCGTAAATTAGTAGCAATATGCAGACACAACACGTTTCAACAAAGTTCATCCATAGTAATTCAACAGGCTTTGTAAAATAATTCTTTTTTTTTTTTTTTTTTTTTTCAACAACGTAAGTTCATACACAAAATATTTCTTACTTCCCACGACAAATAGTTCCAATTATTTATATAAAGGCAATAACAAACAATTAATTTTCCAAAAAAAAAAAATATATGGCTGCCGTTCCCACGTGGCATAAAATGGTACAATAGTCGTTGTATTTATATTTTTTCTTTCGAAACTCGTAATCCTTTAGTGTAGTTTCGAATTCAACTTGCGACCATTTTTTTTTTTTTTTTTTTACTTGTCAAAATAAATATAAATTCCACTTTACCTTGAACATGTTTCTATAATTTCTTGTGAGTTCTTTACGAAGAAAAATCCGTACTTTTCGCTACTTTAGGTAGGAAAAATTTTTAAATTCATTGACGCACGTGGTCAAAAATCCTTGTGTAGTTTGTTTTTTTCGTAAAACAAAAAATCCTTGCATTGTACACAGTCCTTGGTACGGTAATTTATCTCTGTTAAGAGAAAGAACATCCTTTCGTCGCCATTGTTATATTCCTAAATACTTAGGAAATAAAGACAAACGTGAGTTACACCGAGTGGTATGTGTAATGGGGTTTATTTATAATACAGAAACGTAAGGCTGCTCGCCTAAGGTAAATAGAAGTACATAGTAACAAGTATGGGGAAGAAAGTCTGATAATCAACACGTAAGACTATCCGTCTTACTGCGACTGCTTGTCTGCCGCTGTCTGCCAAACAGTCCAATATATATATACAGTTTGTAACCGGTGTATAGCCAGTTATGTTCCTTCACAACAGCTTCTAACATAGATTTTAAACAAACATGCTAAACAATAACGAGGATAGAAGGACCACTATTCAAGCCATAAGAACGCCAACAACACGTTCTAAGAAATTTAATAACTGTCTCAATTGTGGTAGAAGTCATGAATTTCGCCGTGAAGCCTGCCCAGCATTTTGATCAAAATGCAACACATGCGGTAAAGCTAACCACTGGCTAACAACAAACAAATCAAGACAAAAACTAAGGTCATGAAGCAAAGACCATGAAAAAAAAAAATCAACGTCAGAATATAAACCACAATATCAAAGGAACAAATTCCAGAAAAAGCCATCCATCCACACCGATGCAGTATATAGCAACAACACTCAAGAATTAGACAAACAATTCGAAAGATTAACTTTTGATAACATTAAGACATTCTCCATTACTCAGAGAGATGAAGCTTATGTATATGTGAACATAAAACTGCCAAACAGAAATGGAGTTCATAGACTGAACAAAAATTGATATAGGAGCTGAGGGAAACGCACATCCAATCTCTACATTTCGTAGACTGTTCCCACAAAAATTAGACACTGGTGGTTGTCTAAACCTAACAAACCAAACAAGTAAAAATCTGGAAGCATATAATGGCACACCAATAAAAAGCTATGGTAGCAATAAAATGCTATAATATAATGTAAATATAGTAATTCAGACTGGCATAACAGCACTTTCTACGTTGGAGATGTACAAGAGCCAGCAATTCTAGGACTACCATCGTGAAAACAGCTTAAACTAATTACCCTTCATTGCAGTCAAAAAAGGATGCATGCCAAACTTCTGCAGCAGCAGTAAGTATTAGCCCAGCTGCAAGCACTTGTTCTATTACAACAACAACAACAACAAGCTTTGGCTAAACAGCAATCTCCCATGTTAATACCTCAACAACTTTTGGCACAACAACAACAGCAGCAGTCCAGCCTAACTGCTCAACAACAGGGCTTGGTGCAAAAACAGAAGGAATTTGCTCAACTCACCCAACGAAGACGACAAACAATGCTAGCCCAATAGCAACTTTCTCCTATTGTCCAACATCAAGTTCTTTCTCAGCAACAGCAGCAGAATCCACTGGCCCAACGGGCACTGATTCAACAACAACAGCAGCAGCAAAATCATCAGCAACAAGCAGTTCTAGTACAGCAGCAAACAGTAGCCACAACAATCAGCCACAACATTCCAAGTTCAGCTGAACTTTTTAAACAAGCACATTATGAAATCAAACATAATTGCAAAATTCCCAAACCCAAGACTTCCCAACTGACCATATCCATGAACAACTAGAACAGACAGGACATGCAGAAAATGCATCATGACAAAACAACCCATGATTTACCAGCATTTGTCTCTGGACAATATGTACATATACTGGATAACCAAACTCGGAAATGGAAACCAGCCACAGTTCTGAGTAAATGTGCAGAACCAAGATCATACATTCTTCAACTATGAGACGGATCTTCAAAAAGACGAAAGTCCAAATAAGAGCAGATAGAAAATTCATCTCCAAATAGGTTCACTCGAATGATCACATCACCTAATCACAAACTGGATCCAATAACACAAACAACATCTCACATCAAATAACCCCCATAAGAATCCACACACAACACAAGATGTGGTCGTGAAATACATAGGCCAAAAAGATTTAAGCAACAAATGTACTAACAGATATCTGAAAACTTTTCGTCTTTTCTTCTGGTAAGTGAGATGTAGTAATATCATGGAACTATTTTCATATGCACAATATCTGTAACCCCTTGGCGTATGAATATAGACGTAAATAGGCATAATACAAAAAGACAAGACGTAAATAGGCATAATCAAAAAAGACAAGACGTAGGCATAGTAAAAAAAAGAACAAACATAGATAGGCATATAAAAAAAATAGCATAGATAGGCTTTAAAAAAATAGATCAGATGTAAATAGGCAAAAGAAAAAATACAGACACAGATAGTCATAATGAAAAAAAAAAGACCAGACACAGATAGGCATAATAAAAAATTACATCTTCCAAGGAACATTTCTGCAAAAACAAAATTATATACAAAAACTGATGCAAGAGTTCCATTCCAACCATTATAAATGGATCAGAGATGATCTTCTCAGCATTTAATAAAGCCAAACCTTGCATAAAAAAAAAAAAACTTTGCATCAAATTTTACTTTTTGTGGTCAAGGTCGTCCCTCATCCTCAATTTCCCTCATGACTGTAAACACTGAGTAACACCCATAAACTTAGACTGGATGTTGCCAAATTTATCAAGAACTTTGATGTCAGTCGACTAGTTTGAATGTTGAATAAAAGGAACTTGGAGATTGTGCACACTCATAAGTTCCAGGTACAAAAAAAAAAAATATCATGCCGAACTTGGATGCATATGTTGAACTCTGATGAAACAAAGAAAATGCCAGGTCAGACTTTGACACATATGTTGACCTCTGATGGAACAAAGATAGAATTTGTCAATAAAAGCAAAATGTTCAAACAAACACAGAAAGTGAGAAACATGATTGTTTAGTTCATCTACCCCCAACTTCACTTTTTACCCTTGCTCGATACGTCTGACAATCACTGCAGGTAAAATAATTAAATAAAAACAGTTTGGTATGAAACCGTCTGTGTTTGATTGTCAAACGACTGAAACAAACTAGAGTGTATATATTTATCAGCATGCATCTTTGTAGAAGTGCAACAAACATAATTATAGATACATGAGTGATAAACAGATAAATTGTTACAGAGAGATTATATGACAAAAAGTTGCAACCGGAACTAACTCCTATTATTACAAAGTTATTTAATCGTTGCCTAAAAGAGAAATGCTTCCCATCACCTTGGAAAACTTCAATTTGTCCAGAATTAAAAATACTAAATAATGGTATTCTGTACGTCAGTACATACTAATCAGTCACCAAGGTGTAATTAATAAGTTGAATCAGTTCAATGATAAATCAGGAAGTTGTCAGCCACCTCAGTAAAAACAATCAACTCAATGGCAAGCAATATGGATTTTGTTCTGCAAGATCAACAACTGACGTACTGACTTTTATATTACAATCAGCAAATCTATTGACAGGAACTTCGTTTCTAGAACAATAACTTAATATATTAAAAGCCTTTGGTAGGGTTTGGCACAAAGATCTGCTTTACAAGCTCATTACTAAATATCTAAAAATTTCTTTGCAATCATCCTTTCTCTCTGATAGGTTTATAAAGTAGTCTGAAGCAAATTGTATCAATGCCAACGTGAACTTAAAAAGCATATGGTCATTAATAGGTCCTGCTTAGTTTTAAACTGTATCGGCGTTACCTGATGGAAGTATGACAAAGCCAGAACAGAAAAGGTAAAGAACCCCGACCCCACAAAAAC
The DNA here is from genome assembly GCF_053919585.1 of Euprymna scolopes. Classification (NCBI taxonomy): domain Eukaryota; kingdom Metazoa; phylum Mollusca; class Cephalopoda; order Sepiida; family Sepiolidae; genus Euprymna; species Euprymna scolopes. The sequence continues at coordinate 30,433,093 of NC_136503.1, forward strand.
AAATTAAACTATGATTGTTAGTGGGGGCCATTGCCAGCCCTAGAAAATAGCAGGCACTGATAGTCATGGCTCAAATGAAATCATCTGTTTCTACTGTCGGACATTGTCTGGCAGTGGCAGCTAACAGAAACCACTGCTTGTGATTGCCATCAGTGTTGGTTATGTGTGATTAGTTATAGTTTGGGGCGTTTACTGGCGTTTTCTGATGGGCACTGACTGCCTTTGCAACTGGAACTCACTAGCGGCCATGATTAGTGTCTGCCTTCATCGTAACTGAAAGTGTCTGTTGGGCACTAGCATCAACTGCCTGTCATTGAATACCTGTGGCGGAGAGTGATAATCACTGGCAGTTAGTGATGTGTTGGAGTGTTTACTGGGATGTACTGGTAGACATTGGTGCCTTAACAACTGTCAATCCCGGTATACAGTGTCAGCCATTGGTGACTATCAATAGTATCAGCTTTTGGACTGCTCCGAAATGAAATTGAAGCAGTTATTTGTGTTTACTGGCAGGCACTGGCTTCCTCTGCAATTATTGATCATGACCAGTGTTGAGCCCCATTGAACTGCTCTGAAATTAAATAGACTGTGGTTATAGTCACTTTTTGACAGGGACGGGCACTGTCAAGCAAATCGCTTGTCTTCAAATGTCAAGCACTGTCACTCATGGTGGTCATTGTTCTTTTAAGGTGATTACTGTCACTTTATGGCAGGGGCAATCACTTTTTTTTTTAGGCTGTTACTGCTTTATTGAAGAATGCATACCGTGATATTTTTTAGATGTGACGTTCCAATTCAATGTAACTGTACACAGTATAATAAGAATTAATAATTTAATTTATATGTGGCATCTGCGTTCGCAAATCTATATATTTTTTTTTTTTTTACAGAGGGGAATAATCGTCCCATTTAATATAGAGATGAAAAGAAGAATTGCATCTTATATATAGTTTTCAAAGGTATTTCGCCTATTTTTAAATTTAAATTACTAAATGATGCTTTTAAAAAGAACCTTTTCCATTTGGAATACACATTTAGCGGCTGTGTGCTTTCAAAGTTCTATATCAAAGAACCTGTTTCTAAAATCTTTCCAATAATAATGGATGGGTGCTTCGATAACATCAAGAAAAGACCCCACTAAATATGAAAAAAAAAAAAAGGAAAAAGATGAATGATATGTTAGAAAAATATAGCATAAAAGTAAAAAAAATAAAACTGGTGAATAATTTTTAATAGAAAAAAATTTGCATCTTACAAATATTTGGTTTTCAAAGGTATTTTCCTAGTTTCAAATATATATATAAAGTTAGGTGTGTGTGTGTGTATATATATATATATATATTTGTATGTACAGGATTTACTCAAACTAATTAACTGATCATTATGAATTTTGAAACACAAGCGTAAAAGGTCCGACTGTGGGCTATATTTAGTTTAATTCTAAAAAAAGAAAAAAGTGCAACCCCTTTTACAAAATTCAGATACATCTAATTTATAAAACATTTTTTAACAATACATATTAGATATCAATAAATATTCCCCAAATTTCACTTTAGGGTATTTTAAAGAGTTTTAAGAGAGCATAATACGGGCACAATCTCGCATTTGAAAATTCAAATATTTTACATTTTGCATTGGATTTGATCTATAATCATTGGACATGAATTAAACAAGTTTCCAATAAATTTTAATTTCCTCTTGAGGTCTGATAAATTCAACCCTTCAGTTTTAAACATTTTCTAAAACAAAAATCATGCAAGGATTTTTTTAAATCAAAATTGGAATAATAATTCTAAACATAAGGTTTAATAGCATTATATATCGATTTGAATCTTTATAAAGTGAGATAAAAATGGCGTAAAACTATTTCTGTTTTGGGGGAATTTATTTTCTCTGCCCAGAGACGGGTATTCTTCTAGTTATATAATATACAACAATGTGTGTGGGGTGCGGGAGGAGGGAGAGGGGTTGATACATTAGTTTACTGACAAGTGAAGTCCGGATGAAGTGAAACCTAAAACCATCCATCATGATAGTGTTACTCTGAGTTGCATGATCATACAATTATCAGACGTTTGATGAACAAGTTGTCTAAAATCCCATGATTGGAAATTACTCCAAGTTTCATATTCACATGAACAATTATCAGATGCCTTACTGATGAGTAATACTATCACGGCAGGTGATTTTCACATACTCTTAAAATCTTATAGTACACATGCGCACACACACGTGTGGCGAGAGGTCTAAGATGTAAGATTCTCTTCCAAACGGAACCGAATCTTCTTGAAACCGATTAACGTAATTGCATACAATAAAATTCTCCTAAATTATACCAACTGGCAAACTTGTGGAGATCGTTGGGACATTGGATTTTTGACTGGGTTCGGGGTTGATGTGTTGGTTGGATAAAGCAACATTGATGAATCTTCAAAAAGATGAAACATGTACCTGTGGATGTTACTATTTATTTGCATCAACAAAAAAGCTGCTCGGTATACATTATTCATCCATGATGCATATAAATTTGAAAGGATACAATAAATACTGTACCCTTGCATCCTATGGGCACACCTCAATTCTTCACTGAAAAGTGTATGCATTGCATACCTTACTTTTCAAAATTCGCAAAAATTGTTGTAGAGTCTTAAAAATTCAATACGTTGTTGCTATACATCTTACAAGATGACTGACCAATTTCTATGATTTCAGATTCAAATGAACAGCTACAGCAGGAATTGGAATACACCCTACTAAAGCCCGATTGTCACAGCTGGTAAAATTTCACAAATGCAATCTGGACGTGAGGACAATTTAGAAGAACGATATGCAATAAAATTCTGTTTTAAACAGTCTGAAGCATTCCATACGTTTCTATGGCATTTTTCTATTTTTGGCCATCTTGCATGAATCAAGCATCAGTTTTTGAGTAATATAAGAAATTCAAGGGAAGTAGGGAGTCTGTGAGGGATGATGAGGTGTGGAAGGAGTAAGGAAATCAGAACACTGTAGTTGATTGGCCAAATAAAGAATTTCATGAATAAAAACCATTGTGTGTCTATAAAGACAAAAAATGTACAGTTTTATGTCAGAGTGGAAACTATACACACAATTATTCATAAGGAACTGAATATGCAGATTTGCCTAAAGTTTGTCCCAAGAGAGCTAAGAGAAGATCAGAAAGAAAGACGTTGTCATGGCAGCAGGGAGATGGCCAAGCTGATCATTTCATATCCTGCAGTTCTTGATGTTCTGGTGACCTGCAATGAAAGGTAGATCTACTGCTATGACCCAGAGACCAAGAGAGAGTTCCCAGTGGAAACATGCTAGCTCTCCTAAACCCAATAAGGTCAGACAGAGCAAATCCACCCAGAAACTTATGATCATCCCCTTTTTTGACAGTATGGGCATGATCTACATACACTGGGTTCCCACCGGACAAAGTCAACAAGGAATACTATGTTGAAGCTTTAAGGGAGTTCAGGAAGAGATTCCACAGGGAAAGGCCAGTACTCTTCAAATCAAGTCAATGGCATTTACACCAGGACAATGCACCCGTCCATAACTCCATCCTGGTCACAGACTATTTGACCAAGATGGACATGGAGACAGTTCTTCAGATCTTGATCCATGTGACTTTTGGTTATTCCCTAAGCTCAAGGAAAACATTAGAAGCTGTCATGAGAAAATTAAGATGAAAGAGGCAGTGACAAGATTCATTGACACTTACACAAGAGGATTTCCATGGGGTCTTCTATAAATTGCAATGCAGCCGAAGGAGATTACTTTGAAGCAGACTAGAGTTTCATGTGTGTACTACTAATAAAAGTGGCCATAGGAAAAAAGTTTGAAAACTTATTGAAAGCGCCATATAAGTAGTTTTCTTTTGATAGACTGTCACTTTTTCTTTTTGATGTTGTCTTTATTAAAAATATATCTGCATCACTGCATTAATAACTTTCCTGTTTAAAACACCACTCAATAAATCCCAGGCCTGACCTATAGATGACTTCACTAATAAAAAATATATAATTTTTAGAAAAGTACTAACCTTTAAATGTCACATGTCAAAATTTCAGACTAATCATACAAATTACAAATTACTGTTATTTAAGTGAAACTATTGTTGTGGATTTTAAATAGAAAAAAAAAAATCTAAATTTTGTGCGCTGAGAAAGCATTGCTTTCTGATGGAAAACCATACTGTTCAAACAAAACAATGGCTTGGTATAGATTATTCGGACTCTCTTCTATCGGAAATAATGATTTAGAGGTGATATGTTGATTTTAAGTACATTCATACAAACACAAATGATGCTGAATGCTCAGGTTACCCAAATTTCAACAGTTATCTCTGAAAACAAAAAAAAAAGTTCCATTTTGTCTAATCGTAAATTGAAGTGTGAGATAGGAGAGGAGTTGAAGATATCAGAAGGTGGTGTATTCAACAATTTTATTAAGTGCAGGTGGTGGATGGGAACTTAGTACAAATGCAAGGGTGAAGATAACATGGGCAAAATTCTGTGAGCTGTTGTTTCTGAGGGCATTGCAAGTTGTCTCTCGCTACATCTGGGGTAAGTTGCATATTAGCAGTATCAGAAATGTAATGTTATATGATTGTGAATACAAATTTTTTTTTTTTTTTTTTACACGGTGGTCACCACTTATCAAGGCCCGGAAGCCACTCAGGGATAAGGGTTATTGCAAGTACAGTACATTAGTGTGGAGATTTGATGAAGTTGTTACTTAAGGGGGCGGTTCATTAGGAATTTGTTAACGTTGGACTTGAAGACATCCAAGTTGTAGTCAGGTGGAAAGCAGGCAGACGGAACAGAGTCCTCTGTCGACTGTTTGTAATACAATAACAGATCCGTGATTAGATGGTTTTGAAATGTGAAAGCTAATCAAACTCAACATATTAGATCAGATGATTTACTGAAAGCCCCCACATTGGTTTTCTTTAAGACGAATTGGTTAGATTGTATGGTCATGTGGAGCGTTTCTCCTCGGGAACAAACTGTTGCAGAAGCCTGGATGTCTTCAATCACAGGAAGGTTAGCTGGCCAAGAAAAACTTGGCAGTGAATGATGAGACAAGATGATATAGAATGAAATTTGGAGACAGTTAACTGTGAGAAGTGGATAGTAGGCTTTCAAAATATCAGAAAATGTCTGACAAGAGAAAAGTGACATCAAATGAATGGAAGAAGAAAAAGAAAAAAAAAAGAGATGAACTGACTTCTTCTCACGTATCTTTTAAATATATAATACTAGCGGGAGTACCTGGCGTTGCCCAGGTGTGTGGAGGTGTAGTAAGGAACCCTGGGGGAAGTGGGGTTAAAAAAGTGATAGTAGCGGGGGGGGGGAATAAAACAACAGTAGGCAGTTTTGGTGAAGAGAACTGTCAAAAAAAAGTGATAGTAGGCAGGCAGGCTTGAACCGTAACATGAAGGAGGAAAAAAATAAAAGAAATCTAACGTCTTAGCTGCTGTCTCCATCGTGCAACTGGAAGTCGAGAGCATTAAAATTAAGCATAGTCAATCCAACGGAGACAATGACTTGAGAAAAAAAAAAAGCGACCCCCTCCTTGTAAAAAACGGCCGAATTGAGGATGAAGGAATGCACGTTTTTGGCCAATTTTTCGATATTTGTTATCCAAAGGATCCAGCTTCAAAACGATACTAGTCTCGTGAGGATCAGTCACATCACATGTGTCAAAAGTTTTGGCAGACATACAAACACACATTTTGCCATTTACATATATAGATTAGTTTTTAAGTTCTTAGAATTCTACCTAAAATATCTCAACCAACGCTTTTATTCATTAGGCTATGGCCAAAGGTGAACAGAATGAAAAATTAAAGCATGTAGAGAAACAAAAAAAATTAAAAGTCTCTACCAAACTCCTCTCTGAATTTTTATCTACAGAGTTGAAATTTGATATTTAGGGTATTTGGACCTGTAGCATATTTTAGCTGCTGCTAAGGGGCCAAAATTGAATGGTTGACCTTAGCAGAGTAAGTGGAATAAAACATTACTCCCCTGCTGTTACTTTTGCATATGCACAAAATTAAACATTCGTAGCTAAAAGCCACTTAATTTTTAACCTTTCCTATCCATCTGTTGGTAGCTCAGATGGTAACGACACTGGAGAGATAAATAATGACTAAGGCTAGAGCACTAAACATTCTGGTTTTGATTCTAGCTTTTTTTCAGATTTTTTTTTTTATAACTTTTGTAATCATTACTATATATTGGATAAATAATTAATATAGAATTGCTCTATAATAATAAATAAGAAATCTGTATGAATTAAAATATAATATTTATGCATATCTTACGACTGGGCAACACCGAGTGGCCTGCTAGTATTACATATTTAGCTGATGGGATGCCTAATTTGATTGGATAATGCATTGATGTGATGTCAAATGTCTACTGAAACAATCCCCCCCCTTGCCCTTTTAACCGAGATGGTAGTAAGTAGTTACGTCGGAGTAAGATTTGGATATATATATGTGTATATTTGAATATATATGTGTGTGTGTAATCACCTTTTTCTTCACCATATTCCCTCTGTTTCACTTTTTTTGTTTTCAAGTAAGATCTTTGACTTGTTGTTTCATCAAATACATCTGCATGCAAAATCCGATCCCGCATTTTGCTAATTCCTACCCTCTGATGAGAAGGAAAGTATTTCTTCGAAACTCCGCGGATTAAGGACTATCCATTTATCTAGTGTTTCCTTTTCAGATTAAATATGTTTTTAACTCATTTCAAAGTGCTTTTTAACATATTTTATTAACTGTTTGTTCATATATATATATATATATATATATATATATATATATATATATATATATATATATATACTAGCAATCGGTGCCCGGCGTTGCCCAGGTGTTTTGAGGTTAATGCTGAGAAAAAAAAAAAACGGTCAATTTTTTAAAACTTTGACCCCTATTATGACCTTTTAACATTTATTGTTTAGGGATCAAGTAAAGTTAATAAGTTAGATCCATGTCCAAGGAATCTATATCTAAAATATCACGTGTTTACTGTTTAGACCCAAAATTGTAGGAGGAGTTTGGTAGAGTTCTCAAAGGTCAAATCGTTGAATATATTAAATATTATTTTTTAAAGCAGTTTGGCCTTCAAAATTTCTGTTTGGCCTTTTTCTTCACCGATGAAATCTGGAGACGCAACGGGAATTTTCGGCAAAAAAATGTTGTTACTATGCACATCTATGTAATGAAATACAATTTGTGGCAAAATTTCAGGAAAAACTAATGGATGGTTATCTCGCAATAGTCCGGACAATTCGCTAAATTATCTCGTCAAAACCTTAAATCTCGAATTTTTGTGCATTTTTTTTTTTTTGGAGGGGGGGCTAATTTGGCATAATAGTGTCCATTTAATAGTATTATCTTGAAAAAATAAAAAAATAAGGAAAATTACCAAAAAAAACAAACAAGAACAACAAAAGTGTGCCGTATTTTTAAAAGTTTTATTGCGTTGTTTTTATTTGCTTTTTTTATTTCATCGGTGAAGAAAATGGCCAAACAGAAATTTTGAAGGCCAAACTGCTTTAAAAAATGGCCAAATTCGCGAAATTTGGCCTCGCTATAAAAAAAAACTTTATCCCATGACGAGTACGTACAATATATTTTTTTTTTAAATATTTCCATTTTTTAATGTCAATGGAAAACTGCACACGTACCCAAACCCGAAATGTAAAAACCACGAGTGAACGCGGGTTTTTTTTTTTTTTAGTTTAGTTTCATAATGACGGCCGTGATGTCGGAGGTTCGATTGTTAGATTGTAAGTTAGTTTCGTATCTTTGTAATTTGTAAATCGCAAGTTAGGAAAAAATTAAACCCTTCCAAGATGGACAATAAATAAAGCCATAATATTTTATGGTATCGTTAAAAGCCTACGAACCATAGTTTTTTAGGAGATGTGATTATTGGATTAACCAATCAGAAATCGTCTGTGGCACACACATCTCTGTTTTTATAGATATATAGAAGATAGATAGATATAGATATATATATATATATAGTTTAGTTAATGCTTTTTTGATAGCCGGCAAGAGAAATCCCTGACGACTATATAATGCTTAGATCTATTAGTTTATAGTCAGTCAGATTGCTTCACATGGAAAATAATTGTGCTACAGTCTGCAATATTCAAACCTGTAGTATTATTAACAAGTAAAGAGATAGAAACAATATTTATTTTTTGATTGATAAAGATCACAGGAGTGAATTGAAATATTTCCAACTAAAATATAAATATATTTTCATGCTTTTCATGTCAAGTATATATATATATATATATATATATACATATATTACTAAAAGAATACTTGTCCTGGGACGGATATTCTAGTATAATTTTTAGAACAAAAAAAAAAAGTTTTGCTTTAAATTTATATACCTCACAAAAATTAAAATGAAGAAATAATAATAGAAAATCTTATGTCTAGAATACTTATTCTAATTTTTAACAATTTACATGATCTTCATTCTAGAAACTAAAATAATATACGCTTAAGGGATATTAAGAAAAAAATTGATATTCAGGGAATCTTATTTAATTGATGTCTAATAATTATGGATCAAATTTAATGCAAATCTGAAATATTTGAATTTTCAAACGAGAAGTGGTGTCATATTATGAGCTTACAAACCCTTTAAAAAGAATTGTTTATTCAGTTATGTCTAATGCCTATTAAAATTTCACAAAAATGAAGGTTATCTTAATTTTCAATAACAGCTTCCACCCCAGTTTTTTTTTCAAAACTAAAACCAAATATAAGCCACATTTGAATCTCTTATACCTAGCAGCTGAGTTTCAATATTCACAATGATCGGTTAACTAGTTTAGGAGTGAATACTGTACGTGCAAAGAAATAAACTTTATAAAGATTGAGATACAATATGTAAGAAAGTGGAAACCAATCCTAAAAATTCAAATAACTGATATTTGTAAAATTTTAACAATAAGTAGTGGACATGAATTAATAAATTTTCTCCAAATTTCAGTTTCCTGAAAATAATTTGAAGGTTCTTAGTGGGCATAATATAGGCACAAACTCCCATGTAACCATTTCTGAGTTGCATGAAATACAATTAATAGTAACCAATTAAGCAAAATTCGATTAATTTCAATTTCTTTTTAAGATCCCCCTCCTTTAAGCTTAAACCTCAAAATTGAGAAATGTTTTCAGAATCAAAATAGTATCAGATATTATATATCTTAATTTTTATATTTGAAAGTAGACATAAATCTAGTACAAGACTCTTTGGTTCAGTGAATTTATTGTAACAATCTCCAGGCGACATTAGGCGTTCTTGTTAGGAAAAAACTGTTGGTCAAGCGGTTTGGGTGTTTGTCAGAAATCTTGCTTAAAAAAAATAAAATCTCAATAATAAACAGAATTGACAATTGTAGACAAAAAAGCTAGTGATATCAAAGAAATTGCCATTTACAGCCATTTGTTGAGCATGAAAATAATTTAAAAACAAAGTTTGTCATTTTGAAACACAAAAGAATCAACGCATATCAAATGAAAGCCCCTCTCAGAAAATTTGATACAATTCTTGAGAACAAAAACGAAAGAAAGGGGAAAAAGGTTTGAGAGAGAGAACTTCACAAGAAAGCAAGAGCAGAGAAGGAAATACTAATCTCAGAGCCAGAATCGGTGATTTTCATACAAACCATTTGTTTTGGCAGATACCAGAGACTTGGCTTGCTGGTTGCTAGAGTGTACATGTCAGTTTTGGGATGACAGACTAAAGCTGGAGACCCCCAAAAGAACAAAGTGGAAAGAGAGACTTCCTCCTCTGACTGAGAAACTAATTGAAGAATTTGAATTCTATTGAAAATCCTGCACCCAGAAAATAGTCTGTTACTTAAATACAAAGAGGTTCAAATTGTTGAACTTGCTTTGCACAAACTGTATCTGAAATTATTTTATGCAAATAATTATTTTTGTTCAGAAAATGATCTCCAAAGTTTTCAAAAACTGTTGATTGCCTACTGATTTTAATAGCACAGTGGATTTCAGATCTACCCTATAACATGATATCCAAGGTGCAGCACATATCAGCTGCTACCAGAGCACCTGTGGACGACCATAACATCAGACAACAGATGGTTAGCCAACCTATTGAAGGCATTACCACACAGACTTGGAGTTGTGCACGTTTTGTACACTCTGGGTATCAAAGTGATAATTTCCAGTGAGCGTCTGGTTACATTTTGAGGGGCCGGTCACTAGACAAAGTAAAAATGTATCCACTGGGATTTAGAGTTAGTGCTTATCATGCTTTCCCATGCGTGTACTATCCAGTCATATTACATTTATGGTACTTCACGCATTTGTGTTACATTATTATCATCATCATTAACAGAATGCCCATTCTCGTATTGTATTATATATATATATATATATATATATGATAATTAACATCGATTGAAACATGAAAAATAATAATCAAAATGAGAACAGTAGTCTAAAAAATCCAAAAAAATATGAATAATCAATCCTCATCTAAAAAATTCTGAAACATAATATTTTAATGCGTTTGAGACAAATTCTAATAACAAACGCAAGATTTTACCAACAAGATTGGATTTCAGTTTTGCTGCAGACAATTTATTTTCTTGAGTCCTTTTAGAAAATATCAGACGCAGGTTGAGAAAACAAAAAAAAAAACAAAAAAAAAACAAACCAATCAACTGTTGATAATGAATGAGAAAAAAGAATAAATGAAGACCAATAAATCTACCAGAAAATAAAACAAAAACAAAAAAAAGGGGGAGGGGGGAAACTGGCACCAAAACAGTCATTCTGTCTAGATTAGCAGATTGTTGTCCAGAATTCAGCATAATTATAAAAAATATTTAAAAAAATACAGAAAAATCTTTAATGTACATACTCATGTTGGAACAAAAATATATTTCAAAAAATTGATCAAGTAGTTTTTTTTTTATATAGCAAATGTTTTTTTTCTACGAGTTTTAGTGATTTACTATTAATCGTAGTCATTAAAAGGCTGATTTTGGTCTATTTCTGGAGAGGTTGTCAAGAGGAGGTAACCAGTGATGAATTTTAAAGATGATGGACAAACATTCTTGTTTCATCATAAAATTTGATTTTTTTCTTTTTAGTTAAAAAAATATCTACTTCATCAATTTACGTGATTTTTGGAATATAACATTTTCGTTCCGTGACAGGTTCGTACATCATAAAGATTTTTCTGCATTTTTGCTTTCTAATTTGGTTGAATTCTGAACAAACACCGATTAGCATTGTTCCTAACCATTTTATAATAAGAGATTTTATCTACAATATTCAGTGAATTGTATCTTATCTTCAATTGGAAAAAAAAGATGAATCAGAAATTGGGAAACTTATTAAAATTAAATATCTGATCTTGCTTGATGGATTGTTTGCACAATGAATATATTAGATATGAGAAAATGAGAAGAGGTGGTAGGAGAAGGATATATTAAACACAAAAATCTGATAATCTGAAGAACGAGAGTTCAATCCTTTACATGGCCTTACGTTTTTGTATTATCTTCAATCGCACCTGAAAATAATTTTTCCTGGTATGTAGAGTTGAGGCAGCAAAATGTTAAATTGATAATTGAAAAGAAAATTGAAAAAAATATTGGAAATTATAATTTTTGGTAAATATTTTTTTTTTTTTTTTAATTCAAATCTTAATGCATATTCTCTTAACTACCAATAAATAAATACTCTTTGGAAATATCTATTTACTTTTACAATCACTTAAGGTAACTGCATGTGCAAACTTGTTGAGTGGTGCATTTTAGTAAAGTAGAGACAAAAATGGACAGGAATTCAAAGGAGGAAAATAGATACACGTGTTGACTGATGAGGAGAACTCTTTTATTGTAAAAAGGGGAAGAACAAAAAGGGGTTATGGGATATGTACAGGGAAAAGGGAGGTAATAGGGATACAAGAGTTATCGGACTTTCAACCCCCCCCGCTTGCTCTTAGAGTGTGAGCGTATTTTTTTTTTTTTTTTTTACTTATTTACTTATTTGTTTATTATTATTTTTTTTTTTTTTTTTTAATTATTTTTATTTATTTATTTATTTATTTTTTTGTGTTTATAAAGAAAGAATACGCGTATATATAAGAGCATCACATCGGCAAAAAAAAACGAATTTAAAGCCCGAATAAAAGTGGTTTGAATTTTTCTAGTTTTGCTCGGGTTGGGAGTTTGGTCATGATCTTGCGAGCATGTCTGTTGTGGGGCAATAGATAATTTTTATGTTGCCGTTGTTCAAAACGTCCCTGATGAAATGGTATTTTATGTCTATGTGTTTGCATCTTTGTCGATGCACTGGGTCTCTAGAAAGTGCTATAGCGCTTTGACTGTCCTCGAATATTTTAATGGGTGTGTATTCCTTATACCAGTCCATTTCTTTTAGTAATTGTGTGAGGTACATACCTTCTTGGGTTGTTTTTGCTAATGCCACATATTCGGCTTCACATGTGGATAACGCTACCGTGGGTTGTCTTTTTGACTTCCAGGAAATGGGTGGACCGCCTTTTGTTAGGCTGAAACAGTATCCAGATATACTGTGTCTGTCGTATTAGTTTGATGCCCAATCGGCATCGCTGTACGCGAATAACTGGAGTTGATCGTTTGATTTTGCATAGCATAGTTGGTGTTGCATAGTACCTTTTATGTACCTAAGTACATGTTTGGCTGCCGTCCAGTGCTGCTCATGCGGTTTTGATAAGTGTTGGGACAACTTGCCAACGATATAGCTTATATCTGGTCTGGTACAGATCATCAGATAGATTAGGCTGCCGACGACTTCACGGTACTTTCTGGGGTCGATGAGGTCAGAGTCATTTTCGGTTAGATCACACTTTAGTTCACATGGAGTTGTCCTGGGTTTGCAATTGGTCATATCGAACCTTTCCAGTATTTTTGTGACGTACCGTTCCTGGCTCATCAGTATACGACTTTGAGTTATGTCGAAGTCTATCCCTAAGAAATGCCGGAGTTTTCCAAGGTCCTTCATCTGAAATTCGGACATCAACATCTGCTTGGTGGTGTTGAGCGAATCATTATTATTGGCTGCGATAATTAAATTGTCGACCCATGAGATGATGGTGATTTGTTCCTCACTGTTGTGTCGCATGTAGACACAATGATCCACTCTATTCTGAATGAAACCATTTTTGGTGAGGTGGTCGTGCAGGGTTTGATTCCAATTTCTGCCCGATTGTTTCAGTCCATATAGGGATTTGTTTAACATACAGACTGGTTTCTCGCCCGTTTTCCATCTCACTTCAAATCCCTCTGGTTGCTCCATGTAAATCTCGTGGTCAATTGGGGCATGGAGGTACGCCGTTTTGACGTCCATTTGGTGTACGATGAGATCGTATTGGATAGCTACTTGCATTAGTATGCGGATTGATGTGATGTCAGCTGTTGGGGAGAAAGTCTCTGTATAATCTACCCCCTTGGTTTGGTTGTAACCCTTTGCAACAAATCTTGCTTTGTATTTCGGGGATCCGTCAGGGTTTTCTTTAATTTTGTATACCCATCTACCGCTGATTGTTGTTTTGCCTTTGGGTAGAAGTGTCAGCTTGTACACGTCGTTTTCTTTCAAGGAATTGATTTCCTCCTGCATTGCTTTGATCCAATGGTGTGCTACTGGGGAGGTTGTAGCTGCTTTATAGGTGTGTGGTACACCATGTGCGACTTTGTAGCAGTAGTCGAGATTGACAAGTGTGTGACCACTCTCGTCTTGAACTGTCGTTACATAGTCCTCTAAGTAGCTGGGCATCTTGTGTTCCCGCTCTGGGTATCTGCGTGTATAACTGCTTTCTTCTATGTTATTGAGTGGTTCATCAACACTAGGCTGTTCTCTGTCTTCTTTCGGTTTTAGATTTTTTGTCAAATCTCTTTGGAGGAAGTCCTCATTATTGCTTGGTGGAGAAGTTTGGTTTTGTTCTACGTCAGAGTTGTTGATGAATTTTACTTGTCTGTGTTTATACACTTTCCCACTTTCAGGGTGGTAGATTAGGTACGCTGGGCTGTTTCTGTCGTATCCGATAAATATCCCTCTCTGACATTTTGGGTCCAGTTTCCCTCTTGTGTTGGAGTAGGTGTAGCACACCGAACCGAAGATGTGCATTTTCGAGAGGTCGGCTTTCCTCCTGGTTATTTCGTAATATGGAGTTTGTTTCAGGCGGTTGTTGAAACACCTGTTTCGTATAACTGCGGATGTCATGACAGCATAGGTCCACAGGGTTTTGGGTAATCCACTCTCTATGATCATGCATCTCGCCATTTCGAACAGTGTCCGCCAATTTCTTTCGGCTGTTCCATTCTAGTGAGGTGAGTACGGTGCTGAGGTCTCATGTTTAATTTTGTTTTTGCGGACTAATTTCTGGAAATCGTTCGACTTAAATTCTGAGCCGTTATCTGTCCTCAGTATTTTTATTTCACCGTAGGGTGAGATATCCGCAATGAATTTTTCGGCGGCGAGTGTGGTGTCATTTTTATCTTTAATAAAATATACAAATACAGCACCGGAGAAATCATCGGTGAACGAGACAGCGTATCGGTTTCCATTTAGGTCTGCCGGATTTATAGGGCCGGCTAAGTCCGAGTGAACTAGATGTAGTATGCTGGTTGCTCGTTCGTCTGGGTGTTTGTTTCTGCTTTGAGGGAATTTTCCTTGAATGCAAATATTGCAAGTTTTTATTGTTTGCATTTTTTGGTTTTATTTGCATTCCACGAACTACAGCAACCAGCATACTACATCTAGTTCGCTCACACTCTAAGAGCAAGCGGAGGTGTTGAAAGTCCGATAACTCTTGTATCCCTATTACCTCCCTTTTCCCTGTACATATCCCATAACCCCTTTTTGTTCTTCCCCTTTTTACAATAAAGAGTTCTCCTCATCAGTCAACACGTGTATCTATTTTCCTTCTTTGAATGTGAACGTGTGTTCTTCTTCAATGTCCGCTGCCTTTTTCATAGTGTCCCTACGTTCGTAGCGGCAAGACTCTCTTTTATGAGTGGTGGCTTTGCAGTAGTTGCACCACATTTTTCGTTTGTTGTTGGCACAGTCTGTAGATATATGCCCTTTTCCGCCGCACATGTAGCATGTAGTGTCTCGCTCGTCGCGGTCGTTGTTGCTTATAGCAGTTCTCGAAAAGGAGGAAGTTAGTTTCATCACGTCGTCGCTGCTAGACTCGTTTTTGTACTTCAGAGTCTCTTCAAAGCTGTGAAGCTCGGTTTTAAATACCGGGAACGTTAGTTCTTTGTTGCTGTGAGTCACATATATAGAAAATGGGTTGAACTGGCTAGGTAATCCCTTTAATATCATCGCGATGATTAAAGCGTCGTCCACTGTCTGTCCGGCGTTTCTGAGGGCTGTTAGAACGGTTTCTGTTCTTATAACGTAGTCCGTGACACTTTCATCGCTATTCTTTTTGAGGGACGTTAGTTGGGTGTATAAAGAAATTACTCTAGGCTTCCCTTTTCCTGCGTAATGTTCGCGTAATATTTTTAGAGCTTTTCTTCCATTGTCTGCAGCTTCTCTCATTATCAGGGATAAGCTTTTATCGTCTAGAAACTGTACCAGTTCGGCATACGCTTCCTCATTTCTTTCATCGTCGTGTTCATTTGTAGAGTTTACGCCTAAGATGGCGTCTTTTAGACCGAGCGTACGTAAATGGCCTAAGAATTTTACTTCCCAAATTTCGTATTTGGCTTCATCTCCGTCGAAAGATAATCTGCTCCATCTGTTTCCATTATATCTTCTGGGCCCATAACCTGTTGAGTGGTGCATTTTAGTGAAGTAGAGACAAAAATGGACAGGAATTCAAAGGAGGAAAATAGATACACGTGTTGACTGATGAGGAGAACTCTTTATTGTAAAAAGGGGAAGAACAAAAAGGGGTAATGGGATATGTACAGGGGAAAGGGAGGTAATAGGGATACAAGAGTTATCGGACTTTCAACAAACTAACATACAATGTACCAACTGTGACCCAACGAGTCAAGGGTCACTCAGTATTTCTTTAATTTGAAGTTGAAAACGTATAAGAATTTAATTTATAATCAAAATTTTAGTCTCATTCCGAAGTTGGACGCTTTGGGTTTTATTCCAAAATTCTGTCATTTTTTTTTTCTTTTAATAGAATAAGAAATCTTTATAATTGAAAAGCAACAAAAATTATCATGAAAAATAGTTGCATATTGACTTATTTTACCTAAAAATTACAAATCTATGTCATTTGTTTGTATCTCACTTCGGATCGAAATGCATCTGAATTTTGCGAATTTTAAAAGAGTATTTTTTTTTATTTAAAGTTGAGCTTTATGTCATTTGAAAGAAAATAAATTAATCTGAAATTCAGCTTTTTATAATTTTTAATGCAGTTTAGATATTTTTTTTCCTTGATTTAAGCATTGTGTAATTTTAAATTAGAATTTGTAAGAAGACAATGCAATAGAAATTTAAAAAAAAAACATTTCAAAATTTAAAATCAACTTAGTTTTGACAATATTCGTCTTCATCCAGGTATGTACTCAGTTTGTGTTTTTTTCATTCCTCGTGGTATGATGTCACCAGAAAATCAAAGCTCATTTGGCCTTAAACACGAGCCTTGCACAGTAGTAGTAGTTTTTTTTTTTTTAGCTTTTTATATCAAGTGGCTTCATGAATTATCTGAAGCGATTCCCATAAAAAAAGAAATATTTACTGTGGAGACCATTAAATTTAATGATAGAGATCGATTTGAAAAAGTATGCAATTAAAATTGAGTACCATTGGTTATGTATAGATTAATAATTTGTTTGAATAAAAAGGGAGATTACTCGTAAGGGATATTATCAGACAATTTTGAGACAGTGTCAAAACAGGGAAGAGTAGATAACACTTCTTTTTTTTTTCAGTGGGGGGGGGGGGGGTTGTTCTCCTGAGACGCCTTTATAAAAATATTAACCTACTTATGAGAATCTGAATAGATAGGAAATCATTTCTAACATTTATGTCCAATAGAAAAAAAAAATGACACACTTCCCATATTAGTAGTATAGATAAATTTTTTTAATTTATTTTTGTATCTAATTTTTTGACATCGAAAAGATTGTGACTTTGGTTAAGGTTAGTATGCAAAACTAACGCATCTTATGATTCACTACACCAGCTTGAAAAATCTTATGGAATGGCCGGTAAAAGACAGTTCTTCTTGGTACCATCAGCCAACTGAAGAATGCAACAGAAATTCGGTCTTCAACAAAAAGCAGCTTTATGAGCTTTGTTTTTTTGGATTAAATCCAAGCGAGGAAAGGTTGAAACAACTGTTACCAAAAGTAGAAGCCTGTGTGATGTTATTTTGCTTTCAAATTGATACTAGTCAAAATACACGCTGCAAGAAAGGTTCATCATACTGCAACACACTTGGATACTTTAATAAGTCCAAAAAATCAGACTAATAGTGGACTTAAATATTTTTGAGTCATGAACTGCTGAGCACTTCTGAAAATTAAGGTTCTATAGAAATAACTTCATAATCAATAGAAGACTTTGTATACTGTTAGATCACTGAAGTTAAGCAAAGTTGAGCCTGGTCAATAACAGATGGGTAACCATTTGGGAATACCAGGCGCTATATGTAGAAAGATATCAACATCTTTTTGCATAAATTGAAAAAAAAAAAACTAACACAATCATCATCTCCCCAATATTCCCATGATTCCTTTGAAGGAAGCCAGTCCAACCTGCTTAGAAAGAGTGCTGCTGACTTAGTAGTCACAAATACTAATGACCTGGCACCTGGGTCTTATATCTCAGGGTTTATTCTGTTGCCATGTCTAGCTACACTGAGGAGTTGTGAAATAATGAAACAACTGCCTGGTTGGCTATATTATACATATATATCTACTATAGTAATAAAATGTCCTCGATTTTTCTTGTGCATCTACAGTTTCAATAGAAAAATAACCGTACATTTCCTAAATACTCATCAATTACAGCACGTCTCAAAGCATGTTTCACAAAATCATTTGTACATCATATCCAAGTTAAAAAATTATTACATTTATTCCGAACAAAGTGCTTTCCTCAAATACATATTTTCACAAAGGTAGCAAAGAGTTTCACTCTCTATCCATTAAGTCCTCTCACTCTCCTCACATTATCATGTTACTTTCTTAACATGGATAATTATTTTCTTACGCCATTCTTATTTCATTTCTAATCTCATATTAATTGAAGCATACTACACTAGATTCTGTAAATAAATAATAGTCACTCCCTCAAATTAAAATAAATTCTACCATGTGTCAGGGTTGTATTTAAAGACTAAGAGAGAATATCAAAATGCTTGATTTTCAGGACTGAAGTCTGGCTATTAATATGATTTAATTATTCTGCAGAATACTGGAATACATTAAAGAACACCTTAGACACTATTCAACATGGTGACTTACACATACTGAAATACATAAATTTTTTTTAAAAGTATTTTTATGAAAATAAAAAACGTAAATAGAAACAATTATAACTTTTTTTACTTATATTTCTTATCTATATATATAAAAGCGAAAATGTATGCATGTGTGCCTGCTAAAAACTTTCGAGACCCAACAAAAATTCATAAACACTGTATCATATTGAAGCTCCATCCTTCGCTCAAAAAATATCGAAAAATTGGCCAAAAACATTCATTTTTTTTCACCCCAAAATCGATAATTTTCGACGGGGGGGGGGGGGGGGGTCAATAAAAACGGCCCGTTCGACCGGTTCTACGCATGCGGTAAATGACGTCATGACCTAATTTACTTTAAGTAGTTGAAAAACTGAACAAATTTCATGTACATCGCGTTAGGTCAGTTGATTAGCGCTTTGGTTCATTATCGAAACGTTTTGGGTTCGAATCATGGTGTGAGATATTCTTTTTTTTTTTTTTTCGATTTTTTAAATTTGAATATTGAACCAGTGTTATTTAAGCCATTTTTCACATAACGTTCGTTTTTCTGTTTTTTTTTTTTTTTACTTCGCTTATCCGGGTGTTTTTGGGTGTGTGGTCCCCCCGACCACACACCCCAAAACACCAGAGTACCCACCGATTTTTTAAATTTTAATATCGAAACAGGCTTATTCAAGCCATTTTTCACGTGTTCGTTTTTCTGTTTTCATCGTTTGTTTGCCTTACGTTAGTTTTTTTGTGTTTTCTTCCCCGTGTTTTTTTCCCCGTGTTAACGTTGTTTTCTTTTTTTACTTCGCTTATAACAAATAAACCTGGTCATTGACGTCGTTGTCGTAACGCTCGACGACTTCTGGGCACGCACCTGTCAATCTGGTTCTTAAATAAATTCAAACATCTTTCACTAACTCATTCTGGCTGGCCGATTTTATTTTCAAACTTCGCCTCAGGCCTTCCGGTTCGATCCTACCCCCCCCCCTGGTTTCTTTTTTATTTAACACCACACACACACCTACAAACACCCGGGCAACGCCGGGTACCCCCGCTAGTTTAATATAAAAAGCCCTTAAATTCCATGTTAATAAAATCAATACAACTATAAGAAAAATTGATTTCTCCATTGAACGATAGTATCAATCAATTAAAAATTTAGCAGTATGGCTGTCCGGTAGTGCAATAAATGGATGTACCATAATTTATTTTTATTCTCTTTAAATTCTTACAAAATTATTCTTTTTATATGAAAGTTAAAAATACTAACACGAAGTAGAATTGCAATTATTGTCATCCATACAATTATAGATATTGATAGCCAGGTTGTTTATTGTTTGAAAAAATAACATTTTATTAGCCTCTCATTTTTAGGAGGATAATTAATGCAATTAGTATTAAAAGAGAAGTCTTTTTTTTTATTTGTTTTTTTTATTCGGCAACTTGAGACTTTAATTTACTATTTATCTTTGAAATAATTCCAGAAAACATTCACAACATATTTACAAGTAATTTTTTTTCAAACTGCAAATTAAGCTTGACTTTTTTTTTTTTACCCATTGCAATAACATTTTTCATTCTAAACTTATATTTCATAAGTCAATATTTATTTTGCTTTTGAAGATTAACTTTATGCTTTTATCTTTTCAACAATATTTATAGGGAAACTGATAAAAATAATATGGTATGCTTCTTTAAGCCACAATCACTTTGGAACGTAACTAATAAACATTATTGTGGGGCCCTTTTTTCTTAAATATTTAACATTTTATACTTTCTTTCATCATATTTATTAATTATTCCTTATTTCTTAGTACTTTTTGGTGGTGGTTGGAGGGATTATGAAAACAGCAACCACTTTCTTCTATAATTGATTTAGAAACATTACTGACCTATTTGCATTAATCCATTTTCAAAAACCAATATTTATTAATCATTATTGCTTCATAAAACGGGATACTCATTTTTAATTAAAAAGTTGTATATATTTTTTTTTAGATTACATGTAAATAGCCTAAAAAATATCAGCAAAAAAGGAAATAAAAAAAAAAAGAATATTTTTTTTATTTTAAGAATGGGAGTCACTTTCCTATAAAAATGAAACGAGTACTAAGCACTCACTTGCTGCCAAGTTACTGGTAATCCAACCATGACATTCCTAGAGACTCGATAATGATAGGTTGACTTATTAGATTTCAAGTGTAAAAGATATTTAAATTTGCCCCTTCCATTACTAATGCATATTATAGAAGTATTCGCTTGTGATTTTAAACAAGATTTTTTTTATGTATCACTTCTATATAATAAACTGAAGCAAGTCTGTTACTCATAAATTTCAGTGCATTTGACAACTCGATATTTGATTCTAACTAGCCAATCGAAAAAAAATTCTTCCATATTATTTACAAGAAAAAAATGCATTTCCTTTCAGTTTCTTTAAAAAAATATTGATTGTGGCTTAGGAATTGTTACGTTGGAGATATTTTTCATTTTCGTCCTAAACAGAAACATCAGCTTACAACATTAAAGAATCACAACTTCACTTATATATTCCAGCTATCAAGTAAATAATTATTTTTATTTAGAAGAATTAGTAAAGTATTTGTTTATTATTTTCATATCATAATAGTAGGTGAAATAATTTTGGGGGATACTTAATTAAAATGTTGCCTTAATGAAATGATACATGCGGCCTTCAGTGTCATTCATACACTCATTAATCTTGAATACTCAATTATGATGAGTTTACTTTTTTACATAAAGATTTTTGACATCGTTTCATATAACATTTTTTAAGCATAAATTATCAATATATCAGTCATGTATGACTTCTAATACTGAATTTTATGTTTAAAATATAAACAAATTTAATCAAAAAATAAAAAACCTTACTTTAATAAAATTACTTTTAATTAATTTTGAATTGCTTTATATTACAATTATGTTCAGAAAAATATTAAACTGTTTATCTATATAATTATAAAACTGGACCGTTCTTGCTTGAATCTTGTTTTTGATGATTGGGCGATTCCATCTTAAAAAAAAAAAAAAAAAAAAAAAGGGAATGATAGGTGAATTTTATATATATATATATATATAAACTGTACAGAAGATCAGAAAAACATTGGTACCGTCGGTTTCACGCCTAACATAATGTTTTATGACTTTCTGTACAGTTTTAAATAAATATTAAGCTCTTATATTGAAAATTTTTTCTTTGTAATCGAGCACTTTAAATTCTTTCCCATAAAACAGTAAACAAATATATATATATATATATATATATATATTTATATATATATATAATTCACCTATCATTCCCTTTTTTTTTTTAAGATGGAATCGCCCAATCATCAAAAACAAGATTCAAGCAAGAACGGTCCAGTTTTATAATTATATAGATAAACAGTTTAATATTTTTCTGAACATAATTGTAATATATATATATATATATATATATATATATATATATATATAGGCATGGCTCAGAGACCAAGGAATTAGGGTAGAGAGTTGTAGACTTTGGTTTCGATTCTAGCTGATAGCACCCAAGTTTTAGTTTTGATCTCACTACTATATATTAGGTTCAATATAATAATTGATTGAGAATTATCTATAATAAACACATAATCCGTATGAAATGAAATATCAGATTTTGGTGTATCTTATGACCAGGGAATGCCGGGCGGCCTGCTAGTTGCTTATTAATTGTATATCATAATAGTAGATGAAATATTTTGCTTTTCAACACTTATTTAAAATGTTGTCTTAAGCAGTCTTTGGTGTCACTCATGGATTTATTTATCTTGAATAAGGTAAGTTTATTCTTTGAAATAAACTAAACTTTTTTTTTGGTCATTCTCTTTTTACAGTGCAAATAACATTTTAAAATATATTAATTTCGTTAACTCAGTTGTAGAGGACTTCTATGACTAAATTTATATTTAAAAAACAAATAATTGGGAAACAATAAAAGCTTACTTTAAAAAATAAGTTTTTCACAAAAACATTTTCAATTTAAATATTTTATTTTTATTATCAGTCAAACCCCTTTTTAGATATTTAAAATATTTTAGGTGTAACAAGCTCACAGAGACAAATTCCTACCGCTATGCACCTAGAAAACTAAGCCGTTAGGGGCAAGAGGGAGGAAGTAGCAATCCTAGCTGAAGTAAGTGTCGTTAACAGAGCTGAGAAAAAGAAGATAGCAAAATATCAAGGCCTTATGTACGATATGAAAAGAAACTGGAATCTTAAGATCGCCATCATTCCAGTAATCGGAGTCCTGAAGAATTTAAAAAACTGTCAAATTGTCAAATATACACAGTAAACCAAGTGCAAGAGATATACAAACAATTGCACTCAACGGAATGGTTAGAATCTTAAAAAGATCTCTCGGCTGAACTGACTGAAATAGTAAGTACATGTCTGACATCCAGTAGGATGCCCTATCCCCATGAAAAACAAAATAAGAAAATTATAACAATAAAAAAATAACCGTGATGATGAAACTGCATTTTCTTTTTACAGAGAGATTTAAAAAAGGAAATTATCATGGTAATTCTGCTGTTAGTAACCCTAACACGAGTTCTGAAGGATCTTCTTTAGAGGTGGCCACAAACTGGGGAATCATATACCATACTTAGACATTAAAAATGTCTCCTCAGAAGATATTTATTATTTTGTTTTGCTAACTTTTATATTACACACAATTTTTAGACTCTACGATTACAATTTTCTTGTTTTCCTCAATTCCACAGGACAATGCTTGGAAGGATGGTCTTATGACAACAAAACTGATCCTACACTACACTCATCGTCATTGAAAGATAATGCAATAATAGACTACATCGGAATTCTTTTCACTCATTTACAAGCGCCTAGTCATAAAAAACATTTTATCGTTCGTTGGCCTTTCAGCTATGATGAAAGTGTAGTACCCGTTCTTAGCATCCTAGCAACATCAGCTGTTTTACTACTGACAAAACTATTGCTTATGAGCAAATATGGTGACGCAGATTGCAAATGTATATATTTATTAGAATCTGATTATAAAATATGTATGCAAATGACGAATACCTTTTGCTTTTTGTGGATGTTTGCAGTTTACTATATATACGGTATTTTAAAATGTTTCATAGAATTAAATGAGTATAAATTAAATATGCATAAATTGTTTTCTTATTGACATGGTTAGGATAGACGGAAAAAAAAATTGCATTTGTTTATGAGTGTGTGAATTAAGTGAGCATGAAAAGAAAAGAGAAAAGAATAGTGAGACGGAGAGAGGGCATAGAGAAAGAGAGTAGAAAGAGAGGGATATGGAGGCGATAGGAATACAGACGAGAGAGGGAGAGGAATACGGACGAGAGAGGGAGAGGAATACGGACGAGAGAGGGAAAGGGATAAGAAAAGAGAAAAGTTTTTGAGTTGCATGATTGCTTCTTTCATCATAGAAAGTTAAACATTATGAACTTTAGTGCGTAATCATCAACGAATGAAAAAAAATGTCAACACACTTTAGCATATGGAAAATTAACGAAAACTTAACAAAATCATCACAATTGTTAAGATCGATTTACATACAATATCACAAACACACATTTCGTGCATAAACTCATTCTTTTTAATTATCTTTTTAAAAAAAAGTACAAACGTCTGTGAAACTTCTAACGAACAAAAAAAAAAAAAACTCGACTGAACTTTTTGCAAACAACTTTGCTTGCATGCGCAAATGAGAAATTAACATCTTCATAAGTTGCCATTTTTGTAAATATACTAGCGGTGGGGGGTACCCGGCATTGCCCGAGTGTTTGTAGGTGTGTGTGGTTGGTTGTTAATGAAAACCTAAGAATAAGCGAAGTAAAAAAAGAAAACACTTAAAAAGAAAAAACCCACAAAAAAAAAAAACTAACATAAGGCAAACGAACGATGTTAAAATGTAAAAATTGAAAAAAACAAAAAAGAAAACAGAAAAACGAACGCTAAAACTAAAAACCAAAACCCCGTGAAAAATGGCTTAAATAAGCCTGTTTCGATATTAAAATTTTAAAAATCGGTGGGTACCCGAGTGTTTTGGGTGTGTGTGGTTGGTCGGGGGTGTTAATGAAAACCTAAGAATAAGCGAAGTAAAAAAAAAAAAAAAACAGAAAAACGAACGTTACGTGAAAAATGGCTTAAATAACACTGGTTCAATATTTAAATTTAAAAAATCGAAAAAAAAAAAGAAAAAAAAGACATCTCACACCACGATTCGAACCCAAAACGTTTAAATAATGACCCAACACTCTAACCAACTGAGCAACACGACGTACATGAAATTTAGTCAGTTCTTCAACTATTTAAACTAAATCAGGTCATGACGTCATCTGACGCATGCGTAGAACCGGTAATTGTCATGAGAGGACGGTTTTTGTTGACCCCCCCCCCGTAGAAAATTGTTGATTTCAGGGTGAAAAAGATTAATGTTTTTGGCCAATTTTTCGATATTTTTCGGGCGAAGGATGGAGCTTCAATATGATACCAAGTTTGTCAATTTTTGTTCCAGCTGTCGACAGTTTTTAGCGGACACACAAACACGCATACATACAAACATACACACATTTTCGCTTTTATATATATATATATAGATTAGTGAGGGAAAGAGAGAGCAACAGTGGTGGGAGTGAAGATAGCACAAATGGAAGAGGACTGCAACAGAACGCTCGCAACCAGACATCCCCGGCATTGCCCGGGTGTTTGGAGGTGTGTTTGAAAACTCCGGGAGTGGGGGTTAAAAAAAAAAAAGTAAGTATGAGGATCGAACCCAAACCGTTGAGAGAAAGTTGTAAATTAAAGTGTGAAAAAAAAAACGTGCGACATTAAAGATTGCCCCACCGCGACATGCTAACGGAAACACATTTGAATTTATTTAATTACTTCGATTTGGCAGGTGCCCGTTTTAATGAGCTAATGAGGTCAAGTTTGATTTCGGGATCGCTTCCCAAGATGTTATAGAAAAAAGACTAACCCACATGCGGCGAGCGACAAATGTTGAATATTTATCTTCCCGAAATCGAGCAAATTAAATAGACAGGCGAGCTTCATTGTTAACTGTGAGATATTACGATTTATATGTGATATAAAAAGTTTTAGAAAGTTGTGAACCAACCGACCGCTTCTCTGAAAAAAGCCTTTTGTAGACATACAGAAAAAGCGAACACACATACATACATACATTTTCGCTTTTATATATATAGATATCAGTGAGGGGAAGAGAGAGAGCAACAGTGGTGGGAGTGGAGATAGCACAGATGGAAGAGGACTGCAACAGAACGCTCGCAACCAGGCATCATCTACATCTGTGACATTTGCAGCAGAAACTGTTGCTCCAAAATAGGCTTACACAGTCACAGCAGACACTGCAATTAACCAGAAACAAAACACTTGACGTACCTGTGAGCCGTTGGGTCACAATCACTACCATTATTTATCCTATTTTGAATTCTTGCAAAAATTCATAAACTGTGACATACCTGTCCATCATTCCAGTAATTATAGGAGCAACAGAACTCATGACACAATTTCAAAAACTACTTGGAAAATATACTCTGTGAACCAAATGCAAGCGAGATTCAATCAATTGGACTTAAAGGGACGATTTGAATATTTAAAAGATCTCTCGGTTGGAATGTATGAGACAGGATGAATGCTTGGCATCTGGTTGGATGCCTCATCCCAGCTAGATCAAAATAAGAAAAGAAAAATTAAAACATTCTTACATAACTACAAATTATAAATCTCTTTACTTCTATATTATCCTTATTATATAAAAGTATTATTCTTTATTATTCTTATATAGAAGCAAAGAGACTTAGTTTGCTATCTAATTTACATATGTGCTTGATATGTAAATTAGATGAACATGTTGAAAAAAGAGAGTCACTCTTTCTCTAAATATTCACAAGGACATCAACAAATATTAAAGAGTAGTTGAATCAATATAATTTGACAGGATAAGGAGAAATACATAGATACCCATGTAAACAGGCGGGAGATGCCTGTGAAAAGTCAGTTTTAGCATGGGCCATAAAGTGTACCAGCTCCAAAAAGTTAAATGTCATGTTTTAGAATGTTTCCTGTGTAGAAGTGTGTACACCTATATTTTTTCTATGTAAATATGTATGTGTGAGTTCAGGAGACATTGTGCATATGTTTTTGTTAGAAATTAGTATTTCATACAGGCTCACAAAGTGAATTGTTTCAAACGAGCGGGAATCATTTTCATTATTTGAAAAATGTTGAATAAACATCTTTATGTATAATTAAGTTTTTAAAATTTTTATTTCGGCAGTGGATGCAACATGTGACTATTGATTTAACTGTCACCATTTCTACTCATACTGAAAGAAAGAAATGAAAAAAAAAAATAAATAAATAAAAGAGTAAACTAAATGAATGGAGAAAGAAGGAGTAGTGTCCTTCCCCCACACTGAGGATCACTGGGAGAGATTAGCTAGAAAATGAATGACAGTAAAATAGACATTAAAGAAAATCATTAAAAGCGACTATGACAATCAGCCATTTATAGCTGGAGGGTGAAAATAGAGAATTGGGGAAGATGAGAAAGAAAATGGATGTCTAGTTTCTGATGAAAAATAGATATATTCGGGGAGATCGAGAGATAGTGTAGGAGTCCTTAGACACAATAGTATTACACATACACAACTAGTTACCCCTATAAATTGCTTTCTGTTGTTTCTACCGCAGCATGGCTGCTGAGGAGATCATAAGGTTACATTTATACAAGCTAATAAATTTTTACGTTTATATTGCATCTTTACTTCTCTAACAGCCATAGGGGGGGGAAACAAACGTTGATTGACTCACATTTGATATAATAATAGATTTGTGTTTAATTAAATTTGTTTTTGCTTTAGTCTTTTCATATGAAGATTTTGTTTAGCATTCCCATCAAGTTTATGCTCACCATCCCGAGTGTTCAAAATTAACTAGTACATTTATAACATGGGTGACGGATTCCCCACAGAACGTTCAGGGGAGCCATTAACAGCTTTAATATAACTGAGCATAATAAACAGGTGAACAGATTTGAAGATATAATTAAAAAAAGTTTACAAGAAATTTCACCAGGTCAATTAGAAGCAACAGGCAATACTGCGAAAATCACATTGCCTGAACATTTCATTAAGAAAACGGACGGCGGTATTTGAATGACAAAAATTCAGAAGACTTACTCAGGAACCCGGTCAAACAACACATAACTATGTCACGTGGGGTAAAAATGTAACTTTTGCTGAATACAACTTCGACAAGGCTATAACTGACCAGTTAATGGGGAGAATGTCCATCAAGTAGGTTACGATGTGCATATTTGAAGGAAGCAGAGATAATAGTAAAGAATGCTATTCAACTATCACACACACAAGTCAACAGAAGGTCAGACAAATCAAATAGAACAAATAAAGCGTGTGTGGTGGACATGCTATCAGCATGAACTGAATCATATTCACTAGGAATCGGCAACGCATGGCCCATGGGTCATATCCAGCACCCTGTTGGGTTTCATCCAGATCAGACTTTACAGCTGGACTCTTGACTATCCAATTAGTATTCTAAGGCATTATTTCCATTCCATGAAGCGATGATGTGACAGAAGGGTCGGAAAGTTGGATTTAAAAAATGCCAGTGCCTTAGAAGAAGAGCACTGACTTGTAAAAAAAAAAAAAAAAAAAATGCCTGTGCAGCCCCATTAGCATTCTCCGATATTGTTAGCTAGTAACTGTTTTTCTATTATACCTGAAGTAAAATAAAATATATATTTGGGAAACACTGTCTGTTAGGCAGAATGATTATAATTAGGGCTAGAGACAGTCGTCACTGGAATTGACAATATTGGACAATGATGAACAGATTGTGTAGGGGGTTGCTAGCTACGACGTTATCACACACACACACACACACCGAGCACAAGTAAGTTATTCATATGATTTGTTTTATGTGTCTTATTTTACTTCTGTTGAAGTTCTTAGAAACCAAGAGCCCGACTTCCTGGGGATAACACTTGATCTCTATTTAAGATGCATAAATATTTGAATATTCCATTAAAGTTCTTGAGTATAGTGCCTAGTAGGCATACAAGTTCTCCCTTGTAGTTATCCAAGGCATTTTCTATTGTACCTACTGTAATGTGACCACTGAGACGATTATAGGGTTACACTTATACAAACTAGTAATTTTTTTTTATGTTCATTTGTTTAAATAAAATCCGATTAAATTCCCAATATGTTTTTAAACCATAAGAAAAAAATAAAAACAGCTTAAAAATTTTTTTTTTTTTTTGCAGTTTGAGTTTAAAATTTATTTGCATTACACCTAATACCATGGCCTTTCACCACCCTCCTCTCCAAAAAATGACTGAACTCTGATATAGACAACCATAATGTTTGGTTAGTTTTGGGGAATACTACTTACGTGGCTAAGGGAATTGAAACTGCCAAAAATTTCATAAACTACCCCTTCCCCATTGCATACACATGCATATAGTGACACCAGCTTCGGCATGTACCACACAAGCTGTCATGATGGGTTAAGGAGAATAATAAAAGAAACCAGTCAAACACAGTGCAAGAGGGGAAATGCAAGGGTTCGCATCATACAAGTATACATGAGGGGGCAAGGTTTCCCAAAGTGAACTCCATGGAGCCCTGAGGATCTGTGAGTGAGGCTGAAGGGTTCCAGAAGCCCTTTCTTAAAGAGGACCAAATGCTTTTTATAGAAAAATTAAATGGCTTCAGACAATTATTTATTGATTGTTTTTACTGGAAAGAGATATGATACACATGGTTGCTACTTTTGGCTTAAGTCAAGAAACCTTAAAATCATTAGTGTTAAAATTTGAAATTAATGTTTTTCATATTTATTTTTAAAATTATCTTGTTACTGCTCCGTGAAAAACCTTTGCCTTGCTCAGGGGCTCCATATTACTTCACTTGCTCTTGATTCTTCTATTATAATGCCGAGGGGCATCAAGTATCAGTTTTTAAGTCATTGGTATTACTAGACAGAGAATTAAGCCCCAACCCCTGGCGAACATTTTTATCATTATGTCAAATGGATCGGTATTTAAAAGCACAATAAAAATCCAGATATTACGAACGGCTAAAAAAACTTGTACATGAAAGGTTTCTCCTCTAGCAACATTTTGTTTACTAAATCTGTTTTCAACAAACATACACGCATGCGCATAAAACTTTCCTTATAGAAGCTAGTAGAATCACATTTTCTCCAGAAAATTCCTGATAGTGTTGAAGAGGTAGAGTGATCTTCCCTTCCCTGGAATAGGAATTAGAACAGACTCTACTGATCTTAAAATTGGTTAAGTACTTGTTTGCAACTTATGGATTGACCAAGTTTGATATCAATTATGCAAAACTATGGAAGGTGCAAAACGCAAATTTATTCAATTTATTAAAATTGATAAATTTGCTTTTTGCACCTACCATAGCCCCCCCCCGATTCCGATACAATTACAAATTCTAATTTTATTTCTTTATTTTATTTTTTACAAATCTCTACATAATTAACTATAGAGTTGTTACCCATCACCTGCCCCCTCTGATTACTGTAGAAATACACTTAAATGTGCAGATATTTTCACAAATGTAAAAACAAACTTGGGGGGGAGGGAGTATGATCTATAGATTTTCTTTAGTTTTACGGGGTTTTTAAAATCAATAATTTTTTTTTTTTTTTTGCACATTATTACTAACAATGGAAGATTTTGGTTTAAACAAATCAAATAAAAAAAAAAAAAAAAGACAAAAGAATTGTTTTTGGCATCAGAAAATAGGTACAAATTTTTCCGGTTCCGATAACCCCAAAAGTTCCGATTTTTCTGATTCCGATTAAATCATCCCAACACTATTAAAATTTAAGAATTCAAATGCACACACTTTTTCCAAGCAATAAATTACACAAATTGTGTGCGCGTTTGGATTTTTTTAACCAAATAGATATTGTGTATGAAAGAATATATTTTTACGGCAGTTGCGTGCCACAAGCACAAGACAAACAAAGAAACAATTATTTAAAAATTTAGACAGGGGGATCAGTTTTCTTTGCTTTGTATTACAGCGTATTAACCATTTATTTAATGCCGAATAAAGTTGTCAAATGGAATACTAAATTAGGATAATTATTTTATATTGTTTTTTTTTTATTCTTACTTTTGAATTTCATTTTTTTTTAACAGGACAACTTCTTTGCTGAAGTTAAGCATTTTAGTCAGATTTATGTTTTTAAAAACAGATCCTTTAGATGTTTTGAGTTGTATTTCTTTCAGCTTTGTTGCAGATCCTGACAGTCTATTAACCTTTTATCGTACAAGGTTTTTTTTTTTTTTTTTTAATCCTGTTTATAGAAGGTCAAAGATCAGTGTATTCCACTTGAGCCATAACAATATCCAATTCTCCATCTCAATATTTGGTTGGTTGGTTGTTTTACGGCATATCAACCTTTTTCAGGTTATTTAATGCCGAATCTAGTTATTTTGAGGAACGATTTTTAATGGAGTATATTTTTTTTTTAGGTCAGATTCTATTTAACCCATAGTTGGGACCCTAACAGGTACTACCACTCCGGGTCAGAGTGGACCTGGGAGCAATGGCAATTAAAGGGTGGCTCCACACTCCCCAAGGCCCGCAAGGTGGGGCCTTACCATCGGATATAGTTTTAGGTCATATCCAGGACCTCAATATTTGGGGAAATTGTCTTAAACAATGTTTATATTTTATATAGAATAATGTGGTTCTCGGTTGATTAACTGTGTCGAATATATACTCGAGAGTCAAAATAAGAATATTCTGCTGTCGTATCCCTAGTAATAATACAGATGTAAAAAGTTGTGTAATATCCTGTTGAGATTACAATTACTGATGTAGATTATACCGATAAGCTTCCAATTTTTTGCGGATGCAATTCTACAAGCAGAAATGTTACTAGTGTCATGAAGAAAGTGTAAATTGCATTGAACATTTTTGTGATCACAAGTAAAACAGTAGATTCTCTCTGCTCCCTAAATTGGACTTGTCTCAAAGATATCAATGATATGATCTATCTTGGCAGTAAAGTTGGAAATTGATGATTAGGGCTAGGACAACAGCATATTCTTTTCATTGTTTTAACTCTTGGGTGTATATCTGTTGATATCTTATATGCTTTTATATAGAGTGATGTATGTGATTCTCGGTTGATTAACTGTGTCTAACTGTGCCGGATATATGCTCGAAAGTCAAAACAACGAAAAGAATATTCTGTTGTCATAGACCTAATAATCATTCTTCAATTAGCTAAGTCTATAAGTAAATCTGTCATGGAAAAGCTTACATGTTTTATTGACAAAGAAAGAAAACAAAAAAAAAAACATAAGTTTACGAAGTGACAAAGTCAAAATAACATGTGAATGAAGAAGACATTAATAATAAAGGAAGAATAATTAACACTTAATAGCAGGCCAATTAGTGTAAAGGTGCTAAATACTGAATGAAAAGTACTAGCATTAAATAGCAATTTAGAAAAGTAGTATTAAATAGTATGTTAATCAGAGAACAACCACCAAAAGTACCAACATCTAACATTTGCTTACCAAGAATGCTTTTACAAGAAAAAACAAAAAAATGGGGGGGGGGGCATCTTATATTATATAAAATAGCATTATCTTTTTGTTGTTTTTTTTTTCAGCTAAAACTTAGAAAATACTAAGGATATACTCACAATCCTTACATGTTCTATTTTAGTTTGACCTCAAGCAGTTTATTGTAACAAAAATCTACTGTAATACTCATTCATTTGGGGTCAAAGTAGTAACTAGAGTAAGAAATATAATTCCCCCTTAAACAAATTAAAATAAATATATATATATATATATATATATATATATATATATATATATATGAAAAAACATCTTGAAAAAGAGTTAAAACATATTTAATTTTAAAAAGGAAGCACAAGATAAGTGGATAGTGGATGTGGATATGTATATATATATATATATATATATATATATATATATATATATATATATCATGAAGAGGATAGGAACAGCGTCGCCAAACTGGATAAGGATACAGTTGGAATTTCTACGGAAGAAAACAAGAATATAAACTACTATTGCAAAATGTACAAAATTAAAACTAGGATTTGCCCATCACAGTTATAGTCACTGGAAAAATTCAATTGGACATATTGAACCTCGTGAAGGGTTTAAGACTTGCAAAAAAAGAAAATACTTTAGCTCTAAAATAAAGTGTATAAATAAGGTATTAAAAAAAAAAAAAAATAGACAATCCGAACATTATAGTTCCGGTAGATAAAACCATGAACATATATAGCATGGACTTTGAAACAAACTTATTTTGGGTGAACTAAATAAAAAATACAAAAAGGCAACAGTTAATTTGTCAGCATGAAGAATATGTGAAAAAATGAACATTAAAGATAAAATAGAAGTATATATCCCAATTCCGTCTGCCTACTTCCCACCGGACTACAACTTGGATGTCTTCAAGTCCAATGTTAACAAATTCCTAATGAACCGCCCCCTTAAGTAAACACTTCATCAAATCTCCACACTAACGTAATGTACTTGCAATAACCCTTATCCCTGAGTGGTTTCCGGACCTTGATAAGTGGTGATCACTGTGTAAAAATAAAAAATTCAAAAAAATAAAAAATTAACCCTCAGTTTTTATTGAAAGATCACAAACCTGACTTCAACAATAAACCTAGCATTAGATTAATTGCACCGTGTGTTTCTGATTTAGGTAATATCAGTAAAAAAAAAAAAAAAAATATTAGACAGGATTATACTAAATTTAAAATCTAAAATCCAACATAAACTTTGGATTTCTTCTGGGGAGGTGATAGATTAGTTTCAGAAAATTCCTATAAACCAGAAAAGTAAATTCATTATGTTTGATATTGACTCATATTATCCTTCTATAACTCCTGGACTATTTGAGAAAGCACCAAAATTAGCAGAAAGTGAAACGGATATAACTAAATTAGAAACAGAGAAACTAACAAGGAAAATCTTAATTAGATATAATGATGAATTATGGACAAGGAAGGATAGAGAGAACCACTTTGATATTACAATGGGATCTTGGCCTTCGGGTCAAGATCAAAGTGTAATATCTGTTTTTCAGATGCTGCACTTCCATTTCTTGTTCTCTTTTGGTGGAGGAGCAGTCCTTCACGACTGAGACAATTTTTTATTTTTGTACCTTTTCTCCACGTTAAAAAACGACCCTGGTGTCTAACTGTCCTGTGGAGAGGCATTGTAAATAGGTACAATGGGATCTCCAGACTCAGCTTAGGTAACCGACCTGGTAGGTCAGTATATACTTAAGATATATAAAAAAAATATTGGGTTTAAATGGGGAGCTATAGAGATGATGAATTATTTTTAGTTAATTCAAACGATTTAATTACAGAACAAATTAGAAAGCAAATGAAAATAGCTTTTAATGAACTTAGAAATAACAATGGACAGCAATTGTAAAATAGTGAATTTTTTAGATGTAACCTTAGATCTTAACGATAACACTTATGAACCGTATCACAACCCGAACCAAACACTATTCTACATCTATACTATACATTTGTTGTTTTTTTTGTGTGTATTGATATTCATATTAAAAAAACTTTTTCTATTTATTTAAAAAATACAATTTTCTTATATATGCGTTGTAGAATTGCATTCATCTGCAAAAGATCTAGCTAATTTGCATATTCTTTTAAGCATTGATTTTAATAAATTCTCTATTCGTTTTTCAGTTTTCTTATTGGATGACCATCTTTAGTTAACTATTATGTGTAATTATATTCATGCAGATATTCTACATGATTTATACTTGTGTAAAAAGGTTATAGTAAACATAAACCTCTTTCTCTCTATATAGATATATGGTAACATTTAATGCTAGTAAAACTAAGCTGCCCTCCTTTAATAATTACAAGACGTCTCTCCAAACCCCTATATCCATGACAAATAGCACCCTACCTGAGAATTCTACCTTCAAACTCCTCGGCCTAACATTTGCGGGCAATATGAACTGGAACAAATACATAGAGGACATTGCAAAGTTTGCTGCAAAGAAGGTGGGTTCCCTCTATCGAGTCAGAAAACTACTTATGCATGAGAGCATCCTTTACCTATACAAGGCCACCATTCGCCCATGCATGTATTGTTGCCACATCTGGGATGGTGCATCTACCACTAGTCTCTCCCTCTTAGATAAACTCCAAAAAAGAGTTATTGGTCCCACTTTATCAACTAAGCTGCAGCCCCTGTCTCCTCGTCACAATGTTGCGTCACTGTGCCTGTTTTACAAATATTTTAATGGAATGTGTTCTGATGAACTCGTTTCATTTGTACTCCCTCGACGTACATATCCCTGACAAACCCGTTTAGCAATAAGATTTCACCTTTTCACTGTCGTTGTCCTTAAATGCCAGAAAGCTTTCTATTCTAATAGTTTCTTCCCTCGAACAGCCAGACTTTGGAATTCCCTTCCTGCTGCCTGCTTCTCTTGCTGTACTGATATGCAGAAGTTTAAATGTAACAAACAAATACCTTGTTAATCTTTCCTAGATATAGCCCCAAATAGTAGCCCTTTATGTCCAAGTGGTGATTTGCTTTGTAAGGGGTGAACATGAGTAAAAAAAAAAAAAAAAAAATGGTTTTAAAAATTTTGGCTACAAAATTCCTGTCAATTTTTTTTCTGCAGACATGAAACTTATATAGGGTATTCAAACCCATGCGAAACTTTATATTTGGGTTTTAGCCAGGGAAAATCGGTTCAAAAGTGTGAAAATTTAAAAAAATGGAATTTGCCAGCTGAAGATCAAATGACAGCATTACAAATATGTATGCATAACGTAATAGCTATTTTCATGTTTTAATTTTTATCCTTGCAGCAAACATGTCATCATAGCTCAGGTATTAACGTCAAAGGAAAAAGTAAACGTTTTGGTGGTGGTGCAAAAGTAACTTTTTTTTTTTTAAATTTTTTAATTCATAACTATATATTGAGTCCATTATATAAAATCTGCATTAATCAAAATATTGTATTTAAGCATATTTTATGACCAGGCAATGTCGGGCGGTCTGCTAGTAGATTATGAATCGAATCATCCTAAGCGTATGAAAAAAATCTATTATTCCCAGTATATCTAAAAAAAATATCCGAGTTATCTCAAAATGAAAATATATTTGATAAGAACAAGGATTATTATAATGAAGTTTTAATTAGATCAGGATATCATGGAAATATCAAATACATAAAGGAGGTGAAAAATAATAAAAATAGAACAAACTACAAAATATCATACATGACAATTGTTAGAGCATTATGTCCTGAGGGCTTCTCTATATTAAATACACAATATCTAGCAACCAGAGACAGAAAGAGTTCAAGGACTGGCTACTTGAATGGTGCAGGGTCAAATGGATCTGCCTAATAAAAGCCGACTCTAAAAAAAAAAAAAAAAAAAATTTTTTTAAAATTTAAAAAACTTAATTTTTCTCCCTTGAGCATTGATGACTATGTGGTGATCTCATTTGTGCTTAGAATCTCATCAATGGGCATTATGATATGCCTTGGGATCAATTATTCACTCCATTATGATATGCCTTGGGATCAATTATTCACTCCATTATGATATACCTTGGGATCAATTATTCACTCCATTATGATATACCTTGGGATCTATTATTCACTCCATTATGATATACCTTGGGATCAATTATTCACTCCATTATGATATACCTTGGGATAAATTATTCACTCCATTATGATATACCTTGGGATCAATTATTCACTCCATTATGATATACCTTGGGATCAATTATTCACTCCATTATGATATACCTTGGGATCAATTATTCACTCCATTACGATATGCCTTGGGATCAATTATTCACTCCATTATGATATACCTTGGGATCTATTATTCACTCCATTATGATATACCTTGGGATCAATTATTCACTCCATTATGATATACCTTGGGATCAATTATTCACTCCATTATGATATACCTTGGGATCAATTATTCACTCCATTATGATATACCTTGGGATCAATTATTCACTCCATTATGATATACCTTGGGATCAATTATTCACTCCATTATGATATACCTTGGGATCAATTATTCACTCCATTATGATATGCCTTGGGATCAATTATTCACTCCATTATGATATGCCTTGGGATCAATTATTCACTCCATTATGATATGCCTTGGGATCAATTATTCACTCCATTATGATATGCCTTGGGATCAATTATTCACTCCATTATGATATACCTTGGGATCAATTATTCACTCCATTATGATATACCTTGGGATCTATTATTCACTCCATTATGATATACCTTGGGATCAATTATTCACTCCATTATGATATACCTTGGGATCAATTATTCACTCCATTATGATATACCTTGGGATCAATTATTCACTCCATTATGATATACCTTGGGATCTATTATTCACTCCATTATGATATACCTTGGGATCAATTATTCACTCCATTATGATATACCTTGGGATCAATTATTCACTCCATTATGATATACCTTGGGATCTATTATTCACTCCATTATGATATACCTTGGGATCAATTATTCACTCCATTATGATATACCTTGGGATCAATTATTCACTCCATTACGATATGCCTTGGGATCAATTATTCACTCCATTACGATATACCTTGGGATCTATTATTCACTCCATTATGATATACCTTGGGATCAATTATTCACTCCATTATGATATACCTTGGGATCAATTATTGACTCCATTATGATATACCTTGGGATCTATTATTCACTCCATTATGATATACCTTGGGATCAATTATTCACTCCATTATGATATACCTTGGGATCAATTATTCACTCCATTATGATATACCTTGGGATCTATTATTCACTCCATTATGATATACCTTGGGATCAATTATTCACTCCATTATGATATACCTTGGGATCAATTATTCACTCCATTACGATATGCCTTGGGATCAATTATTCACTCCATTATGATATACCTTGGGATCTATTATTCACTCCATTATGATATACCTTGGGATCAATTATTCACTCCATTATGATATACCTTGGGATCAATTATTCACTCCATTATGATATACCTTGGGATCTATTATTCACTCCATTATGATATACCTTGGGATCAATTATTCACTCCATTATGATATACCTTGGGATCAATTATTCACTCCATTATGATATACCTTGGGATCAATTATTCACTCCATTATGATATACCTTGGGATCTATTATTCACTCCATTATGATATACCTTGGGATCAATTATTCACTCCATTATGATATACCTTGGGATCAATTATTCACTCCATTATGATATACCTTGGGATCAATTATTCACTCCATTATGATATACCTTGGGATCAATTATTCACTCCATTATGATATACCTTGGGATCAATTATTCACTCCATTATGATATACCTTGGGATCAATTATTCACTCCATTATGATATACCTTGGGATCTATTATTCACTCCATTATGATATACCTTGGGATCAATTATTCACTCCATTATGATATACCTTGGGATCAATTATTCACTCCATTATGATATACCTTGGGATCTATTATTCACTCCATTATGATATACCTTGGGATCAATTATTCACTCCATTATGATATACCTTGGGATCAATTATTCACTCCATTATGATATACCTTGGGATCAATTATTCACTCCATTATGATATACCTTGGGATCAATTATTCACTCCATTATGATATACCTTGGGATCAATTATTCACTCCATTATGATATACCTTGGGATCAATTATTCACTCCATTATGATATACCTTGGGATCAATTATTCACTCCATTATGATATACCTTGGGATCTATTATTCACTCCATTATGATATACCTTGGGATCAATTATTCACTCCATTATGATATACCTTGGGATCAATTATTCACTCCATTATGATATACCTTGGGATCAATTATTCACTCCATTATGATATACCTTGGGATCTATTATTCACTCCATTATGATATACCTTGGGATCAATTATTCACTCCATTATGA
This sequence comes from Euprymna scolopes, assembly GCF_053919585.1. Lineage (NCBI taxonomy): Eukaryota > Metazoa > Mollusca > Cephalopoda > Sepiida > Sepiolidae > Euprymna > Euprymna scolopes. The sequence continues at coordinate 30,471,765 of NC_136503.1, forward strand.
TATACCTTGGGATCAATTATTCACTCCATTATGATATACCTTGGGATCAATTATTCACTCCATTATGATATACCTTGGGATCAATTATTCACTCCATTATGATATACCTTGGGATCAATTATTCACTCCATTATGATATACCTTGGGATCTATTATTCACTCCATTATGATATACCTTGGGATCAATTATTCACTCCATTATGATATACCTTGGGATCAATTATTCACTCCATTATGATATACCTTGGGATCTATTATTCACTCCATTATGATATACCTTGGGATCAATTATTCACTCCATTATGATATACCTTTTGATCAATTATTCACTCCATTACGATATGCCTTGGGATCAATTATTCACTCCATTACGATATGCCTTGGGATCAATTATTCACTCCATTATGATATACCTTGGGATCAATTATTGACTCCATTACGATATGCCTTGGGATCAATTATTCACTCCATTACCATATGCCTTGGGATCAATTATTCACTCCATTACCATATGCCTTGGAATCAATTATTCACTCCATTATGATATGCCTTGGGATCAATTATTCACTCCATTATGATATGCCTTGGGATCAATTATTCACTCCATTATGATATGCCTTGGGATCAATTATTCACTGCATTATGATATACCTTTTGATCAATTATTCACTCCATTATGATATGCCTTGGGATCAATTATTCACTCCATTATGATATACCTTGGGATCTATTATTCACTCCATTATGATATACCTTGGGATCAATTATTCACTCCATTATGATATACCTTGGGATCAATTATTCACTCCATTATGATATGCCTTGGGATCAATTATTCACTCCATTATGATATACCTTGGGATCAATTATTCACTCCATTATGATATACCTTGGGATCAATTATTCACTCCATTATGATATACCTTGGGATCAATTATTCACTCCATTATGATATGCCTTGGGATCAATTATTCACTCCATTATGATATACCTTGGGATCAATTATTCACTCCATTATGATATACCTTGGGATCAATTATTCACTCCATTATGATATACCTTGGGATCTATTATTCACTCCATTATGATATACCTTGGGATCAATTATTGACTCCATTACGATATGCCTTGGGATCAATTATTCACTCCATTACCATATGCCTTGGGATCAATTATTCACTCCATTACCATATGCCTTGGAATCAATTATTCACTCCATTATGATATGCCTTGGGATCAATTATTCACTCCATTATGATATGCCTTGGGATCAATTATTCACTCCATTATGATATGCCTTGGGATCAATTATTCACTCCATTATGATATACCTTGGGATCAATTATTCACTCCATTATGATATACCTTGGGATCTATTATTCACTCCATTATGATATACCTTGGGATCAATTATTCACTCCATTATGATATACCTTGGGATCAATTATTCACTCCATTATGATATACCTTGGGATCAATTATTCACTCCATTATGATATACCTTGGGATCTATTATTCACTCCATTATGATATACCTTGGGATCAATTATTCACTCCATTATGATATACCTTGGGATCAATTATTCACTCCATTATGATATACCTTGGGATCAATTATTCACTCCATTATGATATACCTTGGGATCAATTATTCACTCCATTATGATATACCTTGGGATCAATTATTCACTCCATTATGATATACCTTGGGATCTATTATTCACTCCATTATGATATACCTTGGGATCAATTATTCACTCCATTATGATATACCTTGGGATCAATTATTCACTCCATTATGATATACCTTGGGATCTATTATTCACTCCATTATGATATACCTTGGGATCAATTATTCACTCCATTATGATATACCTTGGGATCAATTATTCACTCCATTATGATATACCTTGGGATCAATTATTCACTCCATTATGATATACCTTGGGATCAATTATTCACTCCATTATGATATACCTTGGGATCAATTATTCACTCCATTATGATATACCTTGGGATCTATTATTCACTCCATTATGATATACCTTGGGATCAATTATTCACTCCATTATGATATACCTTGGGATCAATTATTCACTCCATTATGATATACCTTGGGATCTATTATTCACTCCATTATGATATACCTTGGGATCAATTATTCACTCCATTATGATATACCTTGGGATCAATTATTCACTCCATTATGATATACCTTGGGATCAATTATTCACTCCATTATGATATACCTTGGGATCAATTCTTCACTCCATTATGATATACCTTGGGATCAATTATTCACTCCATTATGATATACCTTGGGATCTATTATTCACTCCATTATGATATACCTTGGGATCAATTATTCACTCCATTATGATATGCCTTTTGATCAATTATTCACTCCATTACGATATGCCTTGGGATCAATTATTCACTCCATTACGATATGCCTTGGGATCAATTATTCACTCCATTACCATATGCCTTGGAATCAATTATTCACTCCATTATGATATGCCTTGGGATCAATTATTCACTCCATTATGATATGCCTTGGGATCAATTATTCACTCCATTATGATATACCTTGGGATCAATTATTCACTCCATTATGATATACCTTTTGATCAATTATTCACTCCATTATGATATGCCTTGGGATCAATTATTCACTCCATTATGATATACCTTGGGATCTATTATTCACTCCATTATGATATACCTTGGGATCAATTATTCACTCCATTATGATATACCTTGGGATCAATTATTCACTCCATTATGATATGCCTTGGGATCAATTATTCACTCCATTATGATATACCTTGGGATCAATTATTCACTCCATTATGATATACCTTGGGATCAATTATTCACTCCATTATGATATACCTTGGGATCAATTATTCACTCCATTATGATATGCCTTGGGATCAATTATTCACTCCATTATGATATACCTTGGGATCAATTATTCACTCCATTATGATATACCTTGGGATCAATTATTCACTCCATTATGATATACCTTGGGATCTATTATTCACTCCATTATGATATACCTTGGGATCAATTATTGACTCCATTACGATATGCCTTGGGATCAATTATTCACTCCATTACCATATGCCTTGGGATCAATTATTCACTCCATTACCATATGCCTTGGAATCAATTATTCACTCCATTATGATATGCCTTGGGATCAATTATTCACTCCATTATGATATGCCTTGGGATCAATTATTCACTCCATTATGATATACCTTGGGATCAATTATTCACTCCATTATGATATACCTTGGGATCAATTATTCACTCCATTATGATATACCTTGGGATCTATTATTCACTCCATTATGATATACCTTGGGATCAATTATTCACTCCATTACGATATGCCTTGGGATCAATTATTCACTCCATTACCATATGCCTTGGGATCAATTATTCACTCCATTACCATATGCCTTGGAATCAATTATTCACTCCATTATGATATGCCTTGGGATCAATTATTCACTCCATTATGATATGCCTTGGGATCAATTATTCACTCCATTATGATATGCCTTGGGATCAATTATTCACTCCATTATGATATACCTTGGGATCAATTATTCACTCCATTATGATATACCTTGGGATCTATTATTCACTCCATTATGATATACCTTGGGATCAATTATTCACTCCATTATGATATACCTTGGGATCAATTATTCACTCCATTATGATATACCTTGGGATCAATTATTCACTCCATTATGATATACCTTGGGATCTATTATTCACTCCATTATGATATACCTTGGGATCAATTATTCACTCCATTATGATATACCTTGGGATCAATTATTCACTCCATTATGATATACCTTGGGATCAATTATTCACTCCATTATGATATACCTTGGGATCAATTATTCACTCCATTATGATATACCTTGGGATCAATTATTCACTCCATTATGATATACCTTGGGATCTATTATTCACTCCATTATGATATACCTTGGGATCAATTATTCACTCCATTATGATATACCTTGGGATCAATTATTCACTCCATTATGATATACCTTGGGATCTATTATTCACTCCATTATGATATACCTTGGGATCAATTATTCACTCCATTATGATATACCTTGGGATCAATTATTCACTCCATTATGATATACCTTGGGATCAATTATTCACTCCATTATGATATACCTTGGGATCAATTATTCACTCCATTATGATATACCTTGGGATCAATTATTCACTCCATTATGATATACCTTGGGATCTATTATTCACTCCATTATGATATACCTTGGGATCAATTATTCACTCCATTATGATATACCTTGGGATCAATTATTCACTCCATTATGATATACCTTGGGATCTATTATTCACTCCATTATGATATACCTTGGGATCAATTATTCACTCCATTATGATATACCTTGGGATCAATTATTCACTCCATTATGATATACCTTGGGATCAATTATTCACTCCATTATGATATACCTTGGGATCAATTATTCACTCCATTATGATATACCTTGGGATCAATTATTCACTCCATTATGATATACCTTGGGATCTATTATTCACTCCATTATGATATACCTTGGGATCAATTATTCACTCCATTATGATATACCTTGGGATCAATTATTCACTCCATTATGATATACCTTGGGATCTATTATTCACTCCATTATGATATACCTTGGGATCAATTATTCACTCCATTATGATATACCTTTTGATCAATTATTCACTCCATTACGATATGCCTTGGGATCAATTATTCACTCCATTACGATATGCCTTGGGATCAATTATTCACTCCATTATGATATACCTTGGGATCAATTATTGACTCCATTACGATATGCCTTGGGATCAATTATTCACTCCATTACCATATGCCTTGGGATCAATTATTCACTCCATTACCATATGCCTTGGAATCAATTATTCACTCCATTATGATATGCCTTGGGATCAATTATTCACTCCATTATGATATGCCTTGGGATCAATTATTCACTCCATTATGATATACCTTGGGATCAATTATTCACTCCATTATGATATACCTTTTGATCAATTATTCACTCCATTATGATATGCCTTGGGATCAATTATTCACTCCATTATGATATACCTTGGGATCTATTATTCACTCCATTATGATATACCTTGGGATCAATTATTCACTCCATTATGATATACCTTGGGATCAATTATTCACTCCATTATGATATGCCTTGGGATCAATTATTCACTCCATTATGATATACCTTGGGATCAATTATTCACTCCATTATGATATACCTTGGGATCAATTATTCACTCCATTATGATATACCTTGGGATCAATTATTCACTCCATTATGATATGCCTTGGGATCAATTATTCACTCCATTATGATATACCTTGGGATCAATTATTCACTCCATTATGATATACCTTGGGATCAATTATTCACTCCATTATGATATACCTTGGGATCTATTATTCACTCCATTATGATATACCTTGGGATCAATTATTGACTCCATTACGATATGCCTTGGGATCAATTATTCACTCCATTACCATATGCCTTGGGATCAATTATTCACTCCATTACCATATGCCTTGGGATCAATTATTCACTCCATTACCATATGCCTTGGGATCAATTATTCACTCCATTACCATATGCCTTGGAATCAATTATTCACTCCATTATGATATGCCTTGGGATCAATTATTCACTCCATTATGATATGCCTTGGGATCAATTATTCACTCCATTATGATATGCCTTGGGATCAATTATTCACTCCATTATGATATGCCTTGGGATCAATTATTCACTCCATTATGATATACCTTGGGATCTATTATTCACTCCATTATGATATACCTTGGGATCAATTATTCACTCCATTATGATATACCTTGGGATCTATTATTCACTCCATTATGATATACCTTGGGATCAATTATTCACTCCATTATGATATACCTTGGGATCAATTATTCACTCCATTATGATATGCCTTGGGATCAATTATTCACTCCATTATGATATACCTTGGGATCAATTATTCACTCCATTATGATATACCTTGGGATCAATTATTCACTCCATTACGATATGCCTTGGGATCTATTATTCACTCCATTATGATATGCCTTGGGATCAATTATTCACTCCATTATGATATGCCTTGGGATCAATTATTCACTCCATTATGATATACCTTGGGATCAATTATTCACTCCATTATGATATACCTTGGGATCAATTATTCACTCCATTATGATATACCTTGGGATCAATTATTCACTCCATTATGATATACCTTGGGATCTATTATTCACTCCTGCACCGGAAAGAGTTCTATGTAGACAATAAAAAAACTATTTCACCACTAATTTCAAGAGGGGGTAATAAATTCACCAATGGCATTTGAAGCGCGATTGTTTTTGTTTTGTTTTTTTGCTCATGAATTGAATTGCATAATTTTGATTTTAGAAAATAAAATAAATGATATTTGAGCTTGTTAAACATCTATATGTGCATTGTATCCTCGATTAGCATATAATCCAGGTTATTACATATTTTTTGATTTTTACTGAAGGGTCACCGCTTATCAAGGGTGAGTGGACTTTAGAGGATAAGAGTCATAAGAGATTATCAGTTGGGTGATGATTGCTACCCACAATATGATTGGAAGCACTGGGTGGGGTGAGTAAAATATTAAGGAGAACTGATTATTCAAGAAGATGACTCAACAAGTACTTGTTTATATTAGATTTGAATATGACGATGATGTAGTTGGTTGGAAAGCAGATTTGTGCTATCTTGACGGGATATTCTAGGAAAGGAAACACTACTGAAATTTTTTTATCACCACTGCTGGTGTCACATCTTCCGCGTTTGATAACACACTTTTATTCACAAGACGTCTATGCTGGCTGGGCCGTGCTCTTTGCCGTCAATTAGGAGAATTCATTTATGAAGTAATTACTCCAGCTCCCTTACAGGATTGGAAGAAAAGTGGACAAAGAAAATCCTGGATGAGGATGGTTAAGACTCTTGTGGAACCCAACCTGGATTCTTGAATCAGAAAAGGTTTACTGTTGGAACAATTGAGCGAGTAGAGATCACCCAATCATTAACTTCAACTCTTCAGGTTTGGTCAGCCTTTGTGAGGAATGCAGTAGCAAGGATGAATGAAGCCAGCTCAACTCACTCTGGGTGAATGTTGTTTTAAGAGCAAGTAATAATACTCCATGCATATTGATAAAAGGTATTAGAAGGTGTGGGAAGTTCTCTAGCCCATTAAAGGGAGCCTACTTTGCGGAAAACTAAAACAACAGTAATTGAAATCGTCGATTATATATCGATCTTTACTCTTTGTTTCATTTTCCTCCATTCAAAGTATCAGAAATCAAGAGGGTTCTCTTCCTGGGGCTAACATTTGATCTCTATACGAGGCACATAGATATTCGATTATTCCATTAAAGTTCTTCTTTACCTCTCAAACACCGAGTTAATAAAGTAGTTGGGAATATAATTGTGTTCTCCCCGTTTGACTTTTTAAATATGTTATATATATATATATATATATATATGCCTGAGCAGTATGGAGCTAAATTCTCGCAGTTATATATCTGTCACCACTGCGGTCGTCATTGCAAGTCTCTAGCAGGACTAAAGTGCCACATACGTCTAAGTGAATGTCAACATGCTGAGTTCTAGACCTTCAGGTCAATTGTCGGAGTCTCATACGTCGAAAATCGACGGAGAGTCCATCATGCCTTTTTTGTGGTCTCTTGGTCTTACTAGATTCCAGGACAAGAATTCCTCTAGTCTGGTGAAGTATCCAGCTTCATGCTGTAACGTGAGGTAGCATCACTTAAAAGGTGTACCATTCCTCGTAAAAGGCAGTGTGGATTAGCCATACAGAGATCTTATTTGGGCCGTGAATACTATGTGGTTTTGAATATTTGGTCATGGTTTACTTAGAGGGAAAATTATCCTCATGTCAGGTTTTTCTGACAAACCTTTGTACAGATAGACCTTAGATACTCGAAGATAGCGTCTAATAGGCATTCAAGTTCTCTCCAGTAGGCATTAAATGATAATGTGTATTGTATGAATTGTTTAAAACGTTTGTTTCGTTAAAATAACAGAAAACAGAAGAATAATAGAATGTTGATTATATACATCAATTTCCTGAAGCCTTTTTTTTTTTTTTTTTTTTAAATCTAAGAAGGTGTCACCACTTATCAAACCCAAAAGATGCAGTTGTGTATTGCCCTCCCCACTTGGTCGTGTCTGTTTTTGTATTCCTTTTGTGCCAGTTTGCTGCATTCGCTTACTATATGGTTTAGCGTTTTGTCTTTTTGTCCACAGAGTCTGCATTTGCTGTTTTGTCGATCTTTGCTTTGATGTGGTTGGTTCTTATCAAGTTATCTTGTGCTGCAGTTATTAGGGATTCAGGATAAAGGTTAACGAATGTGTTAGGTGGATGGTGAGACACCACCATAGAGATTGAAACTGGGCTGGTGCATCTGCTACTAGTCTCTCACTCCTAGACAAGGTTCAAAAGAGATTCACCAACCTAATAGGTCCTGAACTGTCATCTAAGCTTCAGCCTCTGTCCCATCGACGAAATGTAGCATCCCCCACTGCCTGTTCTCCAAGTACTTTAACGGTGAATGCTCCGACGAACTGCAAGCACTTGTACCCCCCTTGACGTAAATACCCACAACAAACCCGACAAGCAGCAAGATCCCACCCCTTCACAGTTGAGACCCTAGATGTAAGAGAGCCTTCTACTCCAGTGGTTTCTTCCCCAGAACTGCTACACTTTGGAATTCCCTTCCGGGTTCCTGCTTCCTCAACTGTACTGACATGCAGAAGTTCAAGTGTAACGTGAACTGACATCTTGCTGCCCAACTCCCCACATAGTACCCGTGTAGCTTATGTCCATGATAGTAGCCCTCTACATTAAAGTGGCAATGTGTCTTGTTTGGGGTGAAAATGTGAAAAACTGCGCAGAATTATTTAAGACAATGGCTCAACAAGAATTTGTTATACGATTTCTGATTGGTTATTAGCAGAACGTGACTCCATTTGATTAGTCAGTTCCTATTGACAGTGCCTATAAACAGAACCTTCCAACTTTCTTTAATCATACACTACCATTATTTTAATGTTGGAGAATGAGTCTCCTTGCTGCTTCGGTTGCTTGGAGACTGGGTAGAAAGTACCAGTCAAAAATCCATTCTTGATAATCAGACCAACAGATGCGAAGCCAGGAACTGGCCTAGTACCTGTCGGATTGAGGTACACTGTCTAGGTACTTGCCGTCCAGCTTTCAGGTGGGGGGAAAGTTTATCACTTGCTGCCTAAAGTGCTCCTACCGGGAAACGCTTATAGGGATGCTCAGGCAACAACTTTTGCTATGCCAAAGTGACCTTTCTTTATGGGTGCTGAATTAAACATCCTCGACCTTCCTTGCGTTACATCTTGCTGTGGTAGGCAACAAGTAAATATCTACTTATACGACTGGTTTGTAGATTGTTTTGTTTTGCGTGAATGTCTATTTTGTAAACAACTTTTTTTTTTTTTTTTTTTACACAGTGGTCACCACTTATCAAGGCCCAGAAGCCACTCAGGGATAAGGGTTATTGCAAGTATATTACGTTAGTGTGGAGATTTGATGAAGTGTTTACTTAAGGGGGCGGTTCATTAAGAATTTGTTAACGTTGGACTTGAAGACATCCAAGTTGTAGTCAGGTGGGAAGCAGGCAGACGGAACACATAGGTTCTGTTTAACCCATAGATAAAACGGGTCAGAATGGACTCGGAAATAATAGCAACTAAAAGGTGACAAAGTTTCTAAATTAGGGGCCACGACACCAGATTCAGTTTAATTTCATACCAAAGACAGATTTTATTTAATAGATACAATATTGACGGGTATCACTCCTCTTGGTCAGAATGGAGCTTGGGAAATACAACTTATGTGACTAAGGAAACTGAAACTGCCAGAAATTTCATAAATTATCTTTTCTTCCATTACATATACATGCATATAGTGGCCCCAGCTTCGGCATGTATGACACAAACTGTTCATGATGGATCAAGGAAAAACATTCAAACACTGTCAAAGGGGACAGTGCAAGGGTCAAAGCATACAAGTGTGCATAAGAGGGCGGCAGGGAGATCTCGTAGAAGCACATTTTCTCGCATGAAAATTATTTTCAAATTTAATAAAAAAAAAAATTAAGTACCAGAGCTGTTTGTCAGATATGACTGGGTGAACTTACCGATAGCAAACCTGTATCTGAAGCTTAACTAAGTGGCTGACAATAGTAGAGGGTAACCCAAAGGTTCCGTGTACAATGATAACTATGAGATAACAGTATGCTCTCGAAAGCATCCAAATTTGGGCATCAACACCGGATTCACTTTAAGAAAAAAAAAAAAAAAAAAAAGAAAAAAAAATCACTGTAAAGGTTCTCAAATGCCGGAAAACTTTACTATAAAAAATTATTTCATCAAACCTCTTGCCTTTGGAATTTGTCTCCTGCCCCCCCCCCCCGCTGCCTATGTCAAGTTGCAGAAATTAAAAAAAAAATACTGTGAACAAATATATTACTGCATAAACGTAGGGTGCCTCCTACTTCTCAGTGGCAATATGCATTGTTTGTGGTGAAAAAGAAGAATCTTAGAACATGATAGAATGTTGCTGTTAGCAGAAATTAGTGACAGCCACGTTTGTTATATAAATAAATAAATACACAACGCTATGATTATCGTATTTTAAGTTTGCTATCATTTATTATTAAAAAAAAATGTATGCCCCTTTCTTAAATAGCTTTTATTTATTTATTTATTTATTTTGTCCCACTAGTAATAATAATTTTTTTATTTTTTTATTTTTATATTTTTGTTCAGTCAACATGGATTACGTAATTAAATCGACAGCTGCACTAGTACTACCGGAATTAATAAGGATAATCATGCCCATATAAAGATCAGTAAGTTGCAGGGTGGTTAGTATCAAATAGGCGTAAAAAGAATCGCAATTTGAAAATATGACACATTGAACGAGTTATATAATTCAGTGCAAAATTTTCTTGACACATACTGGAAAGAACGAAAGAAAAAAATACTGTAGAGCTGGGAGAAGTTCATTGTATCACCATAATATTTACTTCTCTCCCACTGCAAGAACTTAGACACCAGGGTCGGAAAGCGAGATTGGGAGGTCAGCCCCCCCCCCTCCGAGAAGGGACACTGACCGTCTAAAAAAATACCCGGGCAAAACCGTCGGTATTCCCCGGTAAGGGTGCCCCAGGAGATTAGCAATAAACTAATCTCTTAAAAAGAAAAAGGAAAAGTCTGGGAGTGGTGGACTTCCTAGAACTGCACAAAACAGGGATTACACTGTAAACAACATGGGCTAGGTCATTACAGGAATGACCTAATCTTTGTTGATTGGGGGGGGGGACAAAGTATAAAATCCCCTCATTGTATCGCTATAGTAGAATCGCTGTGCTTGTTGTATCTATCCTACAGCCCTTGTTTGATATGAAGAAAAAGGACCACCAGGTTTCGATTAAAGAGAAAAAAAATTAATGAGGAGCCGTCCCCTTAACTATATTGCCCCATTGACTACTGTACACTCATTAACCCTTATCCTCGAGCGGCCTCAGGACCTTGATATGAGGTGATTCCTTTGTAAAAAAAAAAAAAAAAAATCAATTTTATTCAAGCAATTTCGTCAACACAAAACATTGTCTGGAAAGAGTTACGAAAACATAAATACAATACAAAGTAGAGTCTGTGGGTTTCCTCTCATTCGGCAAAGTCGTTGCTAGAGACGAACAGAGAAAGATAATGTCTTGTCGCATTGGCATCTCAAACGGGACTTTTATCTCGTCCAATTTTCTGCGAAGAAGTTTCTAAAAGATGCTAACATAAAATCTGGCACGTGATGGCAACGTAGTCGAGAAAAGTAAGAAATGATTTCAATTCAAATTTTCAAATAACAATTACCTTAGCATTTACTTTAAAAATAACTTTCTAAAGAGAAAAACAACCAAACAAAGCACAAAATAATTGTACGCTAGCAGATGTACTCGACGTTATCCGGTATTAAATGTAACGTTAAATTCCTTTAAAAAAAAATAAATAAATAAATAAAGTAAAAGAAAACAGAAAGAAACAGACATGTGCATGCGAGTATTATGTTTTTTTTTCTAAACAGTTCACGTCTGTAAATAAAAAAAATATATACTCGAGCTGAGATTGAAACCTAAAGACAGTGAGTCAAGTACGATAACCACTAGGCCAGCTTGCCACGTTTTTAAAATTATTTTCAAACCTACTTATTCTTAACATAAGGAAGATGTTAAGTGAACAATTCGCGCATGCAGTCATGAAACAATTGACAAACAGATAACCTTCAAATACCAATTTTTCAATTTTGACCCCAAAGACGTCTTTTTTCCAGATGAAAACCCATTAAAAAGTTTTCCACATGTCTGATTAACTTATATACCAAATTTCAAATCTGTAGATTAAAAGTTCGTTGTGTATATAGGTTGAAAAGTGTCCTCACACACACACATTCTCACTTATATAGATAGATAGATATATAGATAGATTAATCCCAGTAATATATATACAGACAGATACCAAAACAAAAACAAATAACATTTAGCCGGTGTTCTTCTGTCCTTTCGAAGAATAGTTGTCCTCAAAGTAATTTTCTTTTTCAAAGCATTAGTAAAATGAATGGACGTCTTTTAAGCACTATTTTTTCCCGTTGAAAAAGTTTTCTTGCTTAAAAAAAAAAAAAAATAGTCTGCTTCCATTATTCATAAAAAATAAGACATGCGCAAAATTATTATAAATTGATTTTATTTCGCAGCATAATGTCGAAAGAATATACTTATTTCTAACATTAAATCAAAAGTTAGTATTTGAAAAAAAAAAAAAAAACATTTATTGAAATTGTCAAGATAATAAAACGAGTGTTGAGCTTACCATTTTGTAGTAAAGTCACTACATCACTATTCATCCTACCTATGAAGAAATTTAAATCAATTTTATCAACACAAAATATGATTGTGAAAATAGTTATGAAAGCAGGAATACAAACTAGGTGGAGTCGGTAGACAAGTACCTAGTGTAGAAATGGAATTGAGTCTACTAATTTCATCTTGACTAGCAGAGCCATTGCTAGAGGTGATATGAGACATAGCATCTTGTTGTATTGACATCTCCAACAGGACTTTATAAAATCATGCTAAAACATTTGGGTGGAAGTGCTATCCCGCACAAAAGTATCGCTCTGCAATTGGGAACTTGAAAGTATGTTCTTATGAGCCACAGACTAATCACTCTGCGAATGAAAACATGCAATTGCTAAAATAAAAACAAAACAAAAATATGGTGCTCTGACTGATGCATTGAATTTTAGGAGATAAATAAAAATTAGCCCCTGGGGCTCAAGTCCCAGAATTTTCCCAGGGTCAAATATTACGTTTCCAGGTGTGTATCCATGTGATGTTGCTTTTGAGTAATTTTCAGCAAAATCTAATGGTCGGAAAAGATTCTATGTCCCGAAAAGTGCTATTTTGGGTCATTTTGACCCCTTGGGGATGCAACCAGAATTTTTATCAAAAATCCGAGAATGTTTCATTTCCTCCCTTGGGTAGTTGTAACTTCATGCAAAATTTTAGAAAAATGCAATGAGTAGTTATTGAGAATTTTGGGAACGAACAGACAAGGGTGAATTTTAAGGTCCAAATCCGACTAAGTTGGTAACTACTACAAAACCATGTTTATATGTGTATGTGTGTATATAAGATTGTTAACTTTTTTTACTTTATATCAATATTTTAATCATTATTTCAGCCTTTGCCTTTCATCAGGCAAAGCTCAGATTAAAGTGTAGTATTTGTTCTGATTCTACAATTCATCTTTTCTGTCTTCGGTCAGTAATAGAGAAACATGTTCAAGTCTAAAGTACTTCTTTTTGGAGAGCTAGATTTTCCCACATTAAAAACCGACCTTGTGTCTAACTATTCTTATTAGAGGCAAGAAAATAACAGTATATCTGTAAGAGTCTGCTTCCCCAAGGCAGTACATCCCTTTCCATGATATTTACCTCTCACCCACCACAGGAAGATGTGATAAAGTCAGAAGGTGGAGATTATAAATCAGAGCACAAGATGTGATGCACTTGGCTTCTACAAAAAAATGCATAAGCAGCCCAGTCGGCATTCTCTGATAGGGGCGCCTCAGGTAGTTAATGATAAACTAACCTTTTCTAAAAGCAAGAATTTAAAGCCTAGGAGGATGGGTAAACAAGGCTACAGTAATCACAATAGCCCACTGTCAGACAGATTATCAAAGGCGTACCTTTGACTGGTAAACTTGGCATCTATAAGGAGACGACTTTTCATTTAATAAACTAAAGAGCAAAGTCCAGGTCATGAGAGAGGCTGTAATATTTCTACACTGTGACAAAAACAAAAACTTACTTGTACAATATTGAGTGAGTTGATTTAAGATCTGTTTGAATAAGTCAGTAACTTTTTTTTAGCTGTTCTCATCAGATTTGTTACACGTATATATATATATATATATATATATATATATATATATATATAAAAAAAAAAGAGACATCCTATCAAGTGTTACTTCTAATTTTGAAACTTGCAATTCAGTAACTTTCTCCTCAACAATCTCAATAGTTTCACCATCCAAATATACTTTCTCTACATCTGAGTTTTCATTCATCTCCACTGTCTGACATTTTTTTTTTTTTTTTTGCATATAATGTTCATATTTCAATATTGTCTAATCATCTAAAGCAAATTGGTAACTGTTTGTGCCTGAAATCAGTCATTATTTTCCGAACAAGCTTAATAAGTTGAGAAAACCTCATTCATAAAACGATAGAATAGAGTTGTATGCAGCCATCTTTGAAAAAATAATGAATTTAGGCCAAGTTCGTGCAATTCCTACGTTCAATCAATCGATACAAGCAATGGGAATAAAAAAAAAAGAAAAAGAGAAAACTAGTTTTGAACAAATTGAAAAGTATTGGAAATTAAGTTCATGGTCAAATTACAAAGAGCGTATATGCCTGGCCCGCATCTCAATAAAGGAAAACATGATATGTGAAGGGATGCAGAAAAGCTCATTTAAGAATTGAAGTGCAGCATCAATAATGTAATGAATACAAACACGGGATATGCCAAGTTCAAATCAAGTTGGATCGATGGAATAATAGTTGTTTCTTTGTTATAATAGCGGAATTCAAAAATCGGAATATTGAATGTCAAGTAAAACAAATGGTATCTATTTAATTGCCATGTCGAATTTAGTAACATATCCAAAAATTATGAAAAATAATGATAAAATCAAGTATTAATGAAAATAGTTTTCGAAATCACTTTCAAATTTATACATAATTAGACAGCATCAAGTAGAAGACACCAGAGGCCATTTTTAAAAACCCAAATACAGTGACACGCATAAGTATCGGACGCATGTTAGTCTCTGTTATAACTCTAGTTTATGTTTGCCATTTTACCTGATATTTGGTAAGCAATATCTTGTAAAGTTGCTTTAGTTGTATCTGAAAGGATAATTAAAAACTCATTGCTGAATCCATTTTTTTTTAAACTTTTATCAAAGTTCAAAATGGTTATGCAAAAGTATTGGATACATCAATTTGATATCTTGTTGCTTCTGTTTTGTTTCACTGTTTCTAATTGGTTTGCCCACTAGTTTTTTTTTTTTTTTTTTTTTTTTCACACTAATCCACCATTACTTCACCCTATTTTTCCTTGCATAATTCCTTTGTTTTTGTGGATTCCACTTATGAACTTTAACATTCAAAGTATTTCACTAATTCTCAATTAGATTAAAGTCAGGAAATTACTAATACCATCATTTTCAAACCATTTCTTTAAGTTTTGTTGTATGTTTGAGATCATTGTTGTGTTGAAACACAAAATTCTGACCATGTCCTAAAAAAAGTTGTAGATTTCTGAAGGGTCTTCTCTAGAATCTCCTTGTACATGCTACTGTTCATTTTACCATCGGTAACGTGTAACTCACCAGTGCTTTTGGATGAAAATCATTCCCATATCATAATGAAATTACCCCAAAACGTGGGAAAATGGTATTGTGCTTGTTGAAGGCAGTTCCATTTTTTTCACCAAACACTTCTTGTGTTCCTTCTAAATAGTTCAACTTTCGTTGCATCATATTTTTTCCAACTAATAAAAGATTGAATTTATAAAATGAATATTGGAATTAAAAATTGTATATTTTAAATTATTCACACAAGATTTCAACAAATTTTAGATTAAAAAGAAGTATTATTTATAATACATCATTTCTGATGATCAAATCGTTAGTCAGTTTAGTGATGAGTCGTCTGACCTCTTTTCTTTCCTTCTTTTTCACCACCCACTCATATCGACTCTTCTAAGCTTTTTCTCACACACTACTTCCATCTTTATTCCTTTTTCTTGTCGGTTTAATCTGGTAACCACCAACTTATCAACTTAACTATTGCAAACCTTCTCTTACACACAACTGGCCCCCACCCAAATATATCTATTTTTATTATTCCCCTTTTATTAGAGTTGTAAGTCACGTGACTCATGCCCTTAATTAACATTTTAAAATTTGACCCCCCCCTTTCATTTCTACATGAAATCGAAAGTTTATGTTACCAGATAAAGATCATCAGTTGACCTAAACAGTAGCATTGTTACTGTGGTAATCATGTAATTTACTTACCTGATATTAAATAAAAATATATCTTGTTCTTTCTATTGAGATCAATAACCTTGTTAAATTCATTGGCTTTCTACTTTTGGATACCCTTAACCTGGAATTTATATATATATACACACACAAACACACACATTAGCAGGGCGACGCAACATTGCTCGGGATTGAATGAGAATCAATAAAGCTTCCACACTTCCAATACTTTTATTATCATCGAAATTGATACAATTGCCCATTTTTCAATCAAATTGATTGATTGCCTGCTCTAGTCGGGGACACACCGTGGTGCACCAGGAAGACTTTACATGCCTCCCTGTAACAACTTGGTCCACAATACACTGTAGTTTACATTCCACTATAGAGAATCCAATGTTGATTTGACAAAAATTATTTTATATAAGGGCTTGAATTAAAGTTTAAAATGTAAAAGCCATGTATCATGGTTGAATTATGCTCTAAACAGAAACATTTAAAATATGACCCAGTCTTATCAAAGGACTTACTGTTGATTTTATATGGTGGGCCCTCCTGCTTGTGTGGTGATGAAACTTCTAAAATGCACTTGTGATGTTAGGCTGCATAAGAGTGTTAATTTGGGTCAAAATTGGTCTGTTCCTACTCTAATTTTTAAATTATCGATACTTATCGGAGGTGTTTTGGATACAAAACCTATTTAGGAAAATTTCCAGACACAAAGAACATTTGTGTGAAATTTCAAAAATATATCAGTCGTTTCAGAGTCTATAGGAAACGGATTTCCTCCCTCTCATACACAAAGTTTCTTTTAAATATAAATAGAGATATATGTTATGGTTGATTGTAAGACAAAATAAACACTGCCTTGAAACGGCTGTAAACAACTACAATGCCTTTGCATTATATATACTATTTATTTCGAATTTGTCTTGAAAATTTAAATTGCTGAAATACACACATACATATAAAATTTGTGCTCTCTATCAAATAACTAATCTCAAATTTGAAATATTAAAACCCTGTATCTTATTGGCTTAGTCTTGTTCATTTGTCATTCATTTTATTAATCATCTTATCTTTAAGATCTTGCAACTTAACACAAAAACACATTTTTTCCCCCTAATTTTAGCTGGGCAGACAAATAAACAAAAGATGCATAAAATAAACCCACCCCCACACGAACCGTTCACTTGAAAAGAAAAAAAATCATTGAATGGAAGAAATAGCAAAAAAGTAGAACTTGAATTTAGCGTGGACAACTATATGCAAATGTAGAGTTGTGACGTCATGGTAAGGAAAAAAAAACGACTATATTTTTTTACAGAATGCAGATTCGTGCAGACAATCACATTAGAGACATGGATGACGTTCAAGAGCACGTTCGAAAAACGATCACGTGAGAGACGTCACACCCTTTCACTAATCATACATGGTGGGAGAAGAGGAAATAAATGCCGTTGTACAAAAAAAAAGGAAAAAGAAAAAAAAAGCAAGTTGAAGTTCTGTTCTTTGTCTACTTTGCGACTAAGACTACAACGTGTTGAGTAACATCACAGAAAGAAGGAGATTGTTTAGACATAAGACAGAGGAATTTCTCTGACCATACATTTTACAGTAATAAAAGCTTTTGAACATAAACTTGTAAAGCACATGATCTATTGGATAAGTTGAATCAACTTATATCTATTTGTACCGGTCAGGAATACATTCTTTACACTCAGTCTGATAGTGACTTCATTGCTGTCAGGCTGAAATAGTGTACTCTTCAAGACTTTACTTTCTCTTTGAGGAAGGATTAGTTTATCACCAATTGCCTGAGGTGCCCTTAGCAGGGAATACCGACGAGGCTGTTCAGGCATTTTTGTAGACCAGGGTGCACTAATTCTAGTGTGCTGGTTTTTCAGCTACTCCTAACCTTGTGTTTAACCTCCTGGAGATATAAATCAAAAAAAAAAAAAAGAAAAAAAAAAAAGGTCAGTAGGCTATCTTTAGCAATGAGACTCCATGTCAAACTAATCTCCAGAATAATTTTTATGGTGGATTAGAAATTGATATGCGAACATAAAGTTACTAGGTTGTATAAGTTACCTTTTTTGTTTCTCTGTTCGTTTGGCTTACTCTTTCCTCTTTCTTTCAAGGGAATGTGGGGGTTACTAAAATCAGTTGCCTTTAACTAAACCAGCACTGATGTAGGGGAGCAGCTAAAAATATTATTTGACATGGATATATGTGATTAAATTCAACACGCTTCTTTCAAAAACTCACAACTGCAAATCTCGGTGCTCTGCTGTCAAAACTGAAATCTAGAACACTAAGCACTGCTGACAACAGTTGCTGCTCCAATATCCAAACCCTAAATCGATTCTGTCTTTGCAAAATCAGGCTTTTTATATCCAACCGGAAGAATTTCATTTGCATATTAGGGGACAATAATTCAAGCATATAAAGAGAAATGGCGGCCATTTTTTTTCCTTCATTCTTTTGTCTGCATGGAACTCTACAGGTTACACCAAAAATAGGTTCCATGCCAATTTTTTGAAGCATTTAATTACGAAAAAGTAACTAATTTTGCCTTTGTTAACATTTCAGATCACAATATGTCAACATTTTCGACTAGCAAAAATGATCCCATTTGAAACTTGTTAGTTAATAAGCCTATATGCAATCGAGAAACCTAAAAAAAAACAAAACAACTTGATGGACAACCCAAAATCAAAGTTGTTCTGAGCAACATAAACGGCTGCCTCTCTTGACTCCCAACAGAGATGAAAAACAACCAAAAAACATTAGTGCCAAGCAAAAAACCTAATTGCTTTCTGACAAATTTCAACCTAAACCATAAAAGGTAAACCCTCACACACAAAATGGAACTTTGAAACAAAACGTACACATTCCTAACAATTGTCTATTCCTCATTAAAGAACTTTTAGCTTTTCCCAACGAACTAAGCTCACTTAAAATATATTTTTCTTATTTGTAAAATTGTTAATATATGTTTTGCTGAGATCATCCTGATCCGCCTCCAGAAGCTGGCAGAATGTTTCTACCCTGAATCACAGTGCAAGTTCCAAGTGTAAAGATCAGCGGTAGGCATGAGCTTCTCACTGCGCTAACTCCAGAAGTGCAGCAACCAGTAGATACCAATATACATCGTCTTCATAGATCTCACCAAGGTATTTGATTTCATCAGCAGAGACAGCCTGTTCAAGACTCTCCTCAAAATTGGCTGTTCACTGAAGCTGCAGTGTAGTCCAATTCTGTAAGTGCTCTTCCTATCATTTCAATGTCACTAGTAGAGTTGTAGGGAAAATTATGGAAACCAAGAAAAAAGTGTCCGTGCGTGCGTGTGTGTGCGTGTTATGCAGAATCAAGCTGCTGAGCAGGAGAAAATCAAGATGGCAGGGCCCACAACTGTTAAGACTAGTGATCTGACAAAGTGACAAAAAATCTCGCTGCTCGTGTGCAGATTAGGTGGGCCTCGACTGCATAAAAGTAGGCCACATGGAAAACGCAGACAGATTGTTGTAAGAGAATCCTTGGAGACTTGTCACGTGTTACTGAGTCACTTTGCTTTCTTGCCTTTTTCCCTTTCCTTTTGTGTTACAGGAATCAAGCAAGGATGCTTTCTTGTTCCAATTCTCTTTGGGATTTTATTCAATATCCTTCTGAAGCACGCCTTTGACTCTGCAACTGAGGGTATCTATCTGCGTACCAGATCAGATGGCAAGTTTTTCAACTTCACCCACCTGAGACCCAGAACAAAGAACTAAACCATAGAAACTTTATGTTGTAAATAAATAAAAATATCAACCAAGGTAATGTAATACATTTATTGAAGCAATCAGGTCATCAGGAGTTAAGTTTATGAAACCAACACATAGAAACTTCTATTTGTTCCAATGACTGATTTAGCAACTCATACGTTCTTTGCATGAGCTAGTATACATACATCATACTATATATATATATATATATATATATATATATATATATACACACACACACCTACACACTTCAAAAACTGATACTCATATAGAACACTGACAGTAGGAAGGAGAGGGCATTTTTTTTTTTTTTTAACTATCCTGTACTTTCACCTAACAATTTAATTAGGCACAGCCAAAACAGAAGGATAGAGTAAGTATTTTTGGTGGAGTCTATCTTTAAAAATCTACCAAACTAATCAATACAAAATTTTCACTGATTATCAAGTTAAGAATGAACTTTATAATGATATACTTTTTTTTCTTTGTAATCTATGTTTATATATTTTCTTTTCTACAAAACCCCCTTTTCTTTATTTAAGTATAAATATGTTAAAATAACTAGCCGAAACCAAGCGAAATATATTGTATTGTGGGGAGGATAAAGATTGTAGATAAAATGAACAAAAAAAACAAAAAAAAAAAAAAACTGCGCACATATAAGATTAAGATTAAAAATCTGAATTTTGAATTTGTTTTATTTTTTATCATTTGTGTTTTGAAGTGTGAAATTCCTTGAATGTGTTAATAATTATTATCTTTCAGATTAAAAAAAAAATTTTTAATTATACATTTTCATTATTTTCATGAAAAACAATTCTTTTAAATCTTTGAAAAATGAATTAATTTTTTTTTAGTGAGCCAAATATTGCTAATATACTGTTAAATAGGAAATGATTTGAAGACTCAATACAAAAAAAAAAAAAAAAGGATAAATAAATGTGCATTTTGTTAAAAATACGATAATTCCTTTCGCCAATTTCTTGTTTATTCACTTATGGTGGCCCAACTGTGATACTAGAGGCAGGAGTTATTTTCAACACATGACGCCTAGCATTGATACTGGGCAGCCTCATCATTGCTTAACTTCAAGTGTCGTGTAGGCAACAAATATGTATGTATAGCTTATGAAAAAAAATGAAACCCTTTACTTAATTGTCAAATCAAATGTTAAAAATTATATGGCTAAATATAGTTTATTTAGTCCCCTCCAGGCCTCCTTACTTAATTTTAAATTATCTTTAAATTTTTTTTTTTTTAATTTTGCTACGCAAATCTATAGAGTGATGTAAAAAGTTGGAATTATTTGAAATTTAGGTACTTATATTATGATATTTTTGCATATTCTTATAGAAAATCATCCTAAATATTATTTAGAAAAAAAAAAATTTTTTTTGGTTTAAAAACATTTTAAAACAATATTATGTTTTAGCAATTGAGACAAAAATGGCGGTGAATAGTGTGGTTTAGGAAAATATTTAATTTAAAATTCTATTAAAAATATCAGGAAAAGTTTTATATTCTGCTTTTCATATGATAGAATTCAACATTTTATCTTACTGGAAAAAAAGTTGGTCAAGAATAATGGATTTTAATAGATTTAATTCATTTAAAAAAAAAAAAAAAAAAAAATTTGTTTTTCTTTCACTTTTTGGCCGTGCCTGAATTTAACGGACAAACGATACCGTAAAAACTAAATCTACCTTGAAAATCCTATCTAAAAATAGCATTGTCTCTATTCTGCATAAGTACCCCAAAAGTTATCCAACGATAAATGTTATATGGATAGATTCCGACCCAGAAAAAAGTTTACTCATTTTTACCGATTCCTATAGGACCTGGAGTCCAACATATCAATATTTTCTTATCAGTTAATAAATTACTGAATTTTTTTATTAGGACGTTTGCCAAGTATTTTGTATGGTAGTGATATGCTGGGGTCTAATTACAAGAAACTTTCTCAATCACTGATTGCCATAGTTAATGATGCATTGTCTGAAAGTACTTCCTTCAAGTGCCTAGGGTTAACATTCACAGACAACATGAACTAGAACAAATATATTAAGATAATTGTCAAGGTTGCTGCGAGGAAGGTGGGCTCTCTCTCTACCATGCTAAAAGGCTACTTACACCCGAGAGTATCCTGTATCTCTATAAGGCCATGGTCTGCCCATGCATGGAGTATTGTTGCCACATCTAGGCTGGTGCATCTGCCACTAGTCTCTCGGTTCTAGATGGAGTTCAAAAAAAGTTGCCAACTTAATAGGTCCTGAATTATCAACTAAACGCTAACTTCTGTCCCGTCGCAGGAATATGGCATCCTTGTGCCTGTTTTACAAGTGTTTTAATGGCAAGTACTCTGACCAACTCCAAGCACTAGTACCCCCTTGACAACAACACCCTCGACAAACCTGACAAGCAGCAAAATCTCATCCCTACAGTAGAAATCCCTAGATGCCGTAAAGCCTTCTACTTGAATAGCTTTTTCCTCTTGGACTGCTGCACTTTGGAATTCCCTCCTGGGCCCCTGTTTCTCCTGACATGCAAAAATTCAAGTGTAATGTAAACAGGCATCTCACTGTCCAACTCCATAAATAGTATCCATGCATATCTGGTCCCAAATAGTAGTCTATTGCGATTAAGTGGCTCTGTGCCTTGTTTAGGGTAAATGAAAAATGAAAACAAAAATTGTTTTAATTTTAAAGTGTATTATTTAGGAGTGTATAAAAAAACAAAAAACAATCACAAATGTAGGTCACAGATCGACAGAATCGGGCAAAGTAATAGAGCAGACTTGACGATCAAAGCTAATAGATGCTCCACGTTTTGCTCCGCCAGCTGAAGGGTTAGGGAGTTGGTTGTAATTATAAGCAGAATGTGCCAAAAGGAATGTTGACATTCTAAATGCAATAAATAGCAAGCATAAGAGTAAGTAAAGAGTGGAATGTGCTCTGATGAACTCATAGCATTTGGGCCACCTCGACGTACATACCCTCGACTAATCTAACAAGCAGCAAAATCTCACCCTTTCACTCGAGATCCCTATATGTCTGAAAGCCTACTGCAATAGTTTCTTCCCTTGGGGTACCAGACTTTGGAATTCCCTCCCAGTTTCCTGCTTCCCTGATTGTACTAACCAGCAGAAGTTTAAATGGAATGTGAACAGACATCTCGTTTCTCAACTCTCTACAATCCTCTGTTAGACACGAGCCCAAGCAATAGCATCCCCCCACCCCTTTATGTTCCAAGTGGAATATGCCTTGTTTGGGGTGAAAAAGTATTAAAAAAAAAAAAAAGATATAAAGAAAATCTGTTTTTGATTGTTTCATTTCTGCTACAGCAGTTGTCATTGGGGGAGAGGGGCAGAAAAAAAGGAGAGACTATGTTACAGTTTGACCCCCCACACACACACACACGCTTTCTTTATGATACAGGGGGTGGGCCATTGTCTAACAAGTAGTATTCAACATAAATCACTCGGTGAGGTGGGGTGAGAGGGATTTGTCTCTTCTCTCAGCTGTTCTCACTATAATTTTTTTCCCCTCATCTTTAAGATATCAGTTACATAGATTTGCACATTTCCGGCATTTCTGCGCTCTCAACAGTTAGTTGGTTGTCTTCATCTTTACACTGAAACAACGGAATCCACAAATTCTAATTTATTTCGTTTTCCATGTCAGGAACCAGAGTTTAACTTTGTCTGCTCGTTTTTCTTGCCTTGACAGGGTTCAAAACCAGCAGCAAAACTGGTGTTCTTTTCTCCTCCCTGCAACCTCTTTCCCCACAGAAGAGATATTGTGAATCTATCTCTGCTCTATCGTTTTTATGACAAGTGATCAACCGAACTTTAAACTATGGTCCTCCCCCCCCCCCCGTCTAAAAAACTAATCTACCTACGAACACTACAACAATTTCCCCAACTTTATTTGAGCCCAAATCCAAATAAAAATTCCACAAACAAAGTTTCTTTCCTAGAACTGTCTGCTTGTGGAACTCTATTCTGCTGACCTGCTTTCCAACCGACAACATGGTAATCTTCAAGTCCAATGTAAACAAGTCCTTGTTGAGCTGTCCCCTTAAATAATTAAATTCTACCCAATTTCTAATACTGCCAATCCTTACACTGTTGCCTCACTGACCACCGTTCACTCATTAACCTTTATCCTCGAGTGGCCTTGAGAAGGGATGACTCCCTTGTAAAAGAAATCAGCAAAGCTATTAACGTTGAATCACCTGACTATTTTAAATATAAGAAGAAAAAGATTATATGCGAGTTTCAGACATCATTCTAAACAGACACAAACAACCTCAGGCAAGATGTTTAACTTCCATATCCATGAACCGAAAATTAATCTTTCTACACGTGTCTATCAGAATTTTTTTTTCAACCTACCCTACTTTCCAACCCTATCAACTTCTTAAACTATCCAAACCTTATTCAGAACATTGTGGCTCCAATTTGAAAACCTTGGTCCTGAATTATCAACTAAACGCTAACTTCTGTCCCGTCGCAGGAATATGGCATCCTTGTGCCTGTTTTACAAGTGTTTTAATGGCAAGTACTCTGACCAACTCCAAGCACTAGTACCCCCTTGACAACAACACCCTCGACAAATCCGACAAGCAGCAAAATCTCATCCCTACTCCTATGTCTAATCTGATGCAGAGTAGCAATACCTTTCATGATATTACACTATTTTATCACAACAGTTTATGTTAACTACATAAACCAGGGGTTCGCAACCACTGTGCCACAGAATGATTATTGGTGTGCCGAGAAGATATAATAGCTAGAAGCCATTTAATTTCATTTTTTTAATAAAGATATTTAATTTCTTAATCATGATGACACTGCTTAATTCGAACTCGATTCTGGAATTCAACAGTGTAGTTGGTTGTTTGGTTGGTTGTTTTTGTTTTACGGCATATCAACCCTTTTCAGATTATTTAATGCCAAATACAGTGATTTTGAAGAAAATTTTTTTAATAGAATATATTTATTTTTTCAAGTCGGTTTCTATTTAACCCATAGTTAGGACCCTAACAGGTACTACCACTCTGGGTTAGAGTGGACCTGGGAGCAATGACAATTAAAGAGTGGCTCCACACTCCCCAAAGCCCGCAAGCTGAGGCCTCACCATCGGATATAGTTTAAGGTCATATCCATGACCTCAACAGTGTAAGACCCACTAAAGAATTCTTCTGGTGTATTCTGTCGAACTCTGGAATCGGCACAGAATTTCTAACGGAACCCTTTATTTATTCCACAGAGATAGCATGCACTCGTTCCATCAGTCATCACAGAGTAGAAATCCTAAGTAATTAGCAATTGTATTTTGAATGTCAGCCACATCGAGGATTGAACCTTCAACCTCTAGAAGAGTAAATTTTGCTACTGAATTTTGCCAAGTACTTCATTTACTATATCACAGAAGAATCCGAATAATACAAAGACCTATGCCATACATAAGTCTCAAACGTCAGGAGGAATAAGGTTAGGGATGTAATGTAGTATGCTTTTAAATACTAAAAAAGTGAAATGCAGTGAATTGTTGACCTCTGGGTTATAAATGGTTCGTTATTTTTTAGCTTCATATAAACGTGAATGATTTGCCGATTTGAGAGAGAACATGCAACGTGTTGACAGATGTTTGTTCGAGGCTCAGTTGGGGATGTGTGACTTGCCTCATTCAGCCATTATATTACAGGATTTTTGAACCGCTCACATTACATAAAAGAAAAAACGCCAAACATTTAGCTCTGATGATAAAGAGGAAGGGAGGGAGGAGGTAAAGGGCTTGCAAAACACCTGATAATGTTGAGCTAGACTACTGCATCAATATTTGCCAAGTAGTGAACAGGACACAACACATCAAGAATCTGTGATATCAACGAATAGCACATGCAATCGTAAGTAACCAATGTAGAAGTCACATTTTTTTAGATGTTGGAATGTAAAGTGATTTTGTGCTGACATTAAAAAAAATTATATCCGTATTAAGATTTCCTTTTATTTGTTGCTTGTACTCATGGTGTAGTGGTAGTGACTTACTGTTGAATTTTGACCTCAATTTCAAGTACTTGTTCATCTAGCCACACTGAAGAACTGTATTACAGTGAAACGATATCTGAATGATATATATATATATATATATATATATATATATATATACACACACACGTTTTATTTTTTATTACCGTATCTTTCTGTTAAGTTACATTATTGTCTCAGCTATCCGGCCGTTAACACATATATATATATATATATATATAATGTATATATATATATATCGTTAGTTATCATTCCAAAACAAGATGTATTTATTTCACTCATAGTATTCTATTCATATGTTAATGCAGTACGTCTTACATGTGTTTTGTTGAATAGCAGAAGTTCAAACAATGCATTTGAGACATATGTGTTCCTCGGAAAAACAACAAAAAAAAAAAGTTGGAGCTTTTTTTTTCTCTCTTTGAAATAAAAATATGGTGAAAGAAAACTGTTAAAAGGAAATGAAAATCTTTTACAGTTTGCAAAATCACAATAAAAAACTTAGAGCATATAAGCAGCCTTCTGAAAAAAGAACAATTAGATTCACAGCCCACAAGACATTATTTTATACCGTCATATTTGAGATATATATGTGTGTGTGCATGCATATATATATATATATATATATATATATATATGGCACAATCACGTTAACACACCAGTTTTTGCCAAATCACCAAAGTTAAGCAATGAGGAGTCTGGCCAGTACCAGATGGGTGACCATTTGAGAAGATCAGGCGCTGTATGCACTGCGCCGAATCATAGAAACTTCCAGGTTACGATCTGGGGGCGCGTTTTATTCACCGGGGAGATGCACCCCCAAATAAACTCGCCTGGTGGGTAGGCGACATGGCGGTACTCCCTGTAATGGTGTAACTACAAGATGCCTTTCTGAACCTGCATGTCAGGCACATGTTTGCCACAGTAAATGGTAATAGATAAAATGTGTGCAGCATGAAGTTGTGTCTTGTGAATCAGCTAAAACACTTCGTAGATGGGGTTGGCTCAATTCTTATGAGCAAAACGTATACTGCCAACGACGAAATTATATATATATATATATATATATATATATATATACACACACACACACACACACACATAGAATACTCACCACAATATGAGTAAAATTAATTCCCCAGACAAAAGTTCTGCACCACTTATCCCTCTTTATGAAGAGTAAACTCAAGATATGTTACTAAACCTTATATCTAGAATCCGTATCCCAATTTTGATAACAATTCACTGATCTTTTTTCTAGAAAAAATGTATAAATTTTGAAGCTTAAGAAGT
This sequence comes from Euprymna scolopes, assembly GCF_053919585.1. NCBI lineage: Eukaryota > Metazoa > Mollusca > Cephalopoda > Sepiida > Sepiolidae > Euprymna > Euprymna scolopes. The sequence continues at coordinate 30,499,697 of NC_136503.1, forward strand.
CTTAAGAAAATGAAATTCAGAGAATCTTGCTTAATTAGTGTTTATTAGTCAAATTTTATGCAAATTCAAATTATTTGAATTTTAAAATAGAAAGTTGTGGTGCAGGGTGCTTATTTACTTAGCGCCACATGAGAGAGGACTTAGATTTAAGGCCGGTTTTGAATTTAGGGAAAATCCAATTCCCCAAAAGGAGAACTCTGGATTGGAATTAAAAAAAAAAACAAATAAAAATAAAAGATGCCTGCATATTATAGTTTTTGATTCTCTTTCTCTTCTGAACTATGAATATTTTTGTACTGTAAAAGTGTAGTATCTGTTCCTCAGATGCTGCACTTCATTTTCTTGTTCTCTTTCGGTGGAGGAGAAATCCTTCACGACTGAGACAATTTTTATTTTTGTACCTTTTCTCCACGTTAAAAAACGACCCTGGTGTCTAACTCTGTCCCGTGGGGAGGCATAGTAAATAGGTACATCACGACCACCAAAGGAAACATTCACAAACGAATGGACCAGAAATAAATAAGCGTCACCTTCTGTTCTGGATTAAAACTGAACTTTCTATTACAATGAAAATGTCCCTAAAAAAATATTAAAAAAATTTTTTTTTTAAAGTTGTGTCACAACAAAATAAAAAAAATGAAAAAAAAACAAAACAAAAAGGTATAAAGGTCAAGGTTTAAACATTGCTGAGAAGACATGCTATCATTTTACAAAATGACCTAGATGTTTGTTCTTATTTTTTATTCACCTGTTGATTCAGCTACGCATAGATGATTTATCTTTAGTTGAAAAAAAGGAGTAGAAAGAAAACCATACAACAGAATCTTCTGAACTACAGATACTTTTCTACTGTCTTGTATTACTACCATCAAAGGAAACATTCACAAACAAATTGACCCAGCCAACAATTTATTTCATACAACTATTCTCCAGTCATTTCTGTATCGTGTCTAACTTGATTGAAACCCACAATATTGGAGTTGTGGAAATTGGTTAAAACTTATATATTTGTATAAATCAGTAAGTCATGATTTTTTTTTCTTTTTATCGGCTTCATTTAGATTTTTTTAAAAATTATTTACAGAAATAGCTACTCGCAGCAGACACTGCACAAAAGTTATAACCATTTTCAGTACTTTGATAATTCCTACAGAGCTATAACAATATACACTGAATCAACATTGATAACCACTGCCCCACTATTTTTTTCATTTCAAGAAAAACACACCCGAAAAAAAAATAAACTGCATATTACATCACGTTTGGATGATTTTAAACTGATGTAGACATCAGTTTAAAATCATCCAAACGTGATGTAATATGCAATTCGTTTGATTGCAGCGGCTGAACATTTCCAGTTCACAAGAGGAAATAAATATTTGGATCCGTTAAGTGCCTCCTAAAATGCACAAGCGATCTATTGTCATACAATGCTTTAAATCAAAATTGTTTAAATAGTATGAATACACATATTAGATGAGAAGCATTTAGCTTTGAAATGGTATAGATTTTTCTCTTCATTTTCTCATTTTTTCTCATTGATCTGATGATATAAAGTTGTATGTAACTTGTATGTCTTATCTTTTATTTAATACTAGTGGGGCGGGGAGTTCCCAGCCTTGCCTGATCGTAAGATATGCATAAATATATTTGGATTAATGCAGATCTCGTATTTATTCGCTATTAAATATTATATAGTACCAATTTCAAAAGTTTAAAAAAACAAAATGATTTGGGTGCCATTAGCTCGAATCAAAATCAAAACAAGTAATGTTCAAGCTGCGCTCCCCACCATTTGTGCTATCAACAGATAGATAAGAAAGATTTAAAAATTAAATCACCTCAATCTATGAAGGAATTTGCCCATACACAAAAGTAATATAAATATGTTAGCTAGTTTAAATGAACATTTTGCATTTCAACTTGTCGACATATTTCTGTACACTAGGCAGGACAATAAAAAAAAGGGGGAAGTTTTCTTTTTTTTAAAACGAGTTAAAATCTATTAAAATCCATTATTCTTGAGCAACTTTTTTTTTTTTCAGAAAAACAAAAAAAAACCTAAATTTTATCACATGAAAAGCAAAATAATATAAAACTTTTTCTATTTTTAATGGCATTTTAAATTTAAAATTTTCCAAAAAAAAAATAAATAAATAAATAAAAAATTAAAAAAAAAAAAAGAAAAAAAAAAAAACTATTCACCGTGATTTTTGTCTTGATGGGCAACACATTTAAATATTTTTTAAACGGTTTTTGAATCAATTTTTTTTTTTTTTTTTTTTTTTGTCTAAATAAGATTTTGGGATGATTTGCTATAAAAATTTGCAAAAATATTATAACATAAATACCTGAATTTCAAATAATTCGATCTTTTATCTCACTCTATAGATTAAATATAAATTTAAAAAATCCAAAATTTAATGATTGTTTGGAAAAAAAACTATGCTAGTCATGATAGGATTAAATAAGTGCATTTAGTCCTGTAAATTTCCATGTATTTTTAATGATGATTAATTGAAGAAACAATTTTGTAAGCAAGATATATATATATACTGCCTAAATAACACCCAAAGCTAAGCAACGATGAGGCTGGCCAGTATCAGGTGGGTGAACATTTTGGTAATTCTAGGTGCCGTATGTGTTAGAGCCAACTCCTGCATCTAGTATCACCCTTGGCCGTCTTGACCCTGTACTGCCATCAGGGCTAATGAGAGCATGGTAGATGCAAGTTCCCCACATTTTAAACTAAGTCAAGCAAAAGTCATAGCAAAAAGGAAAAGGGGAAGATAATAACTCTTTGTAACTGAACAACATAAGTGAGAGAATATCATGTAATGACAAGTTGCCGAAAGAAATTATTGTATTTTTAGCAAAATGCACAATTATTTATTCATTTTTCTTGATATCGATTCGTCAAAGCATTTCCTATTTGATGGTATATTAGCAATATTGGGCTCACTAAAAGAAAATTATCAATTTATTTTTGAAAGATTTAAAAGTAGGGATTTTCATAAAATAATGAAAATATTTTTTTTTTTTTGCTAATCTAAAAGATAATTATTAATATATTCTACGAATTTCCCACTTCAAAACACAAAAGATGAAAAATAAAACACATTCAAAATTTGAATTTTCAACCTTAAAATCTGATGCATGCAGTTTTTTTTTTTTTATCTACAATCCTCACCTTCTCTACAATACAATATATTTTGTTCAGTTTCGGCTGATTATTTTAAGCATATCTGTAACCACAAATAAAAAAGGTTGGTTGTAGGCAAATTATATATATATATATATGTTTGTAATATACTGAATTTTGGTTCATATAATTCAGTAAATTTTCATATACCAGTGAATTTTAAGCCAAAAAGAGATGACTTAAAATGTAAGCTATAAAATTATCATATTTCATAATTGAGTATTAATATACTGTATTAACAAAACCAAGACTTCAAAAAAGGAATTGATAGCAACAAAAAGTGTATTTCATTGTAAGTTACAATTGTTTCAAGACCGATATATATATATATCGATTATGAAAAAAAAAGTACACCATTATAAAGTTCATTCTTCAATTAATAATCAGTGAAAAATATTTACTCCCTCTTTCCATTTTGGCCATTTGGCCATGTCTACTGTACACGTTATTCATCCATCCAAACAAAGATTTTACTTGTTATAAACTGTCTTTGGTATATAATTACCATTTCCTCTTAATTTCAGTGTTATGTGACCAATAGTTTAAGAGTTTACCTGTTAAATATTTTCACATGCTTGCATGTCACTTGTGCTCAATCGGTTGGTCTGGGCTGGTCTTGTCTTGGAGATTGAGGATACCTAATTGACAATAGCAAGCCCTAATCACCCTCATGGTTCACTACAGATTGTGCAGTTGCCATTGCACAAAGCCAGCATGCACTCTGCCGGTTCTTATGACAGAAGTCAAATGCAAATTTATAGATGCTAGAAATCATTGTAAGAGAGTAATAGCCACAGGCAACGCAACACAGGGAATGCATAGAATCGCAGAAGATAGGAACTCTTGATTTCTAGAAAATCTATAATAGTGTAGTAAATAAAGGGCAATCAGTAATTCCCCACTATCTAACAATCTGAACGTTGCATGTATAGCAACCGAAAAGACGGAAGTGCTTGCTCAGCAATTCACCTCCAACTCCACCCTAGAGCAAACAAACAACTCCCTCCCAAATTTCCCTATGTGCACGCAAGTCACAATTGATGATCTGAAAATCACCCCTTCTCATGTCAGTGATATAAAAATCTTAAAAACCTTCAAGGCATATGGGTCTGATCTCATTCCTGCTATACTAGTTAAGAAATGCTAAGCTGAGCTAGCCCCCCCCCTCCCACCCCCACCTCCATAATTTCACAACTCTACAACAAATGCTTTGCTGAATCCTGCTTCTCTAATAGCTGGAAGATGGCTCATGTGGTACCAGTGTACAAGAATTCTGGCGAAAGAACCGACCCTCTCAATTATTGCCTATCATGACTAAGTGGCTCCGTGCCTTTTTTGGGGTGAAATGACAATAAAAAAAAAAAGACAATGTAAAAATATTTATGACACAGATACTGTAGGTAGTTTTTGGAAAAAATTAGTATGTCATGATAGATAGATGCAGTTTCATGGGGAAAAAAAAACATTTTTTGATATTATGGATGATAACATTTGATACTAAAACTTAGCTTCTTTCCTTTAACAATCAAAAAGGCATTATCAACCACCGATTGCTATAGCACATAGCACCCTGTTCAAGAGCTCATCGTTCAAACTCCTCGGTTTGACATTTGCAGGCAACGCGAGTTGGAACAAATACATTGAAGACATTGCCAAAACTGCTGCAAAGAATCTAGGTCTCTCCCATACTAGAAAATTACTCACACCAAAGAGTATTCTATACCTCTATAAAGACACCATTCACCGGTGCATGGAGTATCGTTGCCACATCTGGGTTGATGTATCTACTTCTAGTCTTTCATTCTTAGACAGGGTCGAAAAAGTCTCCAATCTAATAGACCCAACAGTATCGGCCAAGCTCCAACCTGTGTTTCATCACTGCAATGTCGCATCACTGTGCCTGTTTTAGAAATAATTTAATGGAATGTGCTCTGATGAACTCACACCACTTGTTCCAACTTGACATACATACTCTAGACAAACTTGGCAAACAGCAACATCCTACCTCTTCCCTGTTGAGGTTCTTAGATGTCGGAAAGCCTTCTGCTCTAAGAGTTTCTTCCCACAATCTGCCAGACTTTGGAATTCCCTCCCCGTTTCCCCTCACTGTACTAACAAAGCAAAAGTTTAAATGTAATGTAAACAGACATCTTGCTTCTCAACGCCCCACAATCACCTGTTAGACATGATCCTCCAATAATAGCCCTACGATCAAGTGGCAATATGCTTAGTTTGGAGTGAAAAAAAAAAAAAAAAAAAATTTAAAATCTTTTTTAGAAATTTAAAAAAGAAAAGCTTTACTGTGTCATGAATAATAAAATAGTTAAAATGTCTGTAACACATTCCTTTTAAAACACCCCTCTCTCTCATACATATACTGGAGCAGTTACAAAAGTTTAATAGAAAAAAAATAAAAATAATCTAGTTTCAGTGCTATTTTTTAAACAAGTACAAATAAGAACGGAGAAGGAAAGAGCACAAAAAAAAATTATATATATATATATATATATGATAAAAGTGAATGTGTGTGTGTGTGTGTGTGTGTGTGTGTGTGTGTGTACGTACATTTCCCTACGCACTAACCCAATTTTTAGTCTACAAACTCGAAATTTGATATACAGGGTACTGAGATTTGGGAAAATCGATGTGATCGGTTTTTGGCCAAAAATTTGGCGATTAAGGGGCCAAAGTTCAACGATTTGACCTTTGAGAACTCTACCAAACTCCAACAATTTTGGATCTACATACTTGAAATTTTAGATATATGTTCCATGGACATGGATCTAACTTAATAACTTTATTTGAGCCCAAAACAATAAATTTTAAGGGGTCATAATAGGGGTCAAAGTTAAAAAAAAATTGACCTCTGCAGTCTCTTCCAAAGTACTCAGATAATTTCTGGTCTAAATATTTGAGATTTTACATAAAGGGTATTCAGAGATAGAGCAAGCTTTTTCATCAGTTTGGGTCAAAAATTTTTAGTTACCAATATGCAAATTAGTGTCTGTTTGCATGTCTGCCTTAAACTTTCAATAGAGGCGACGGATTTTACCAAGATCAGTATCGTTTTAAAGTTCAACCTTTCATACGACAAATATCGAAAAATTGGCTAAAAACATTAATATCTTCCCCTTCAACTAGGCACTTTTCTACAGGGCGGGGGTCACTTTTTTCGCCGATATTTTTTAAAGTTATCCTCTCCTTTAGATTGTCTAGCCTTAAATTTCATAAATGTCACTTCCAGTTTGGCGGTAGTCGTAACAGCATAAACGTTACGTTTTACCCTGTCCTTTGCGGTACGGGTTTGAGCCTGCCTTCCTACTTCCACTTTTTTTTTTTTGCTCAACATAAACATCCAAACACTCAGGCAACGCCGGGCTGAAATGCTAGTATATATATATATATATATATATATATATATATATATATATATATATATATATCACAAGTAACGGCATGGTCCTGAACAAATTCGTCAACGCAATCCTGAACAATACCGTTAAATCGACATGCCACACCACCGAACAATATTATGAAATTGACATGTTCCTAAGCAATACCGTCGACCGATATGACATGCCACATTGAATTGATATGCTACGTTCCTGAGCAACACCGAACAATCTTGTCAAATCGACACACCACGATACGAAATGCAGTAACGCGAGACGTTATCAGAGCAATATTTTTCAACCGCCTCCGAATGATTTATCGGCTTGTTTTTTTTTATATCTGTTGGGCAAAACTAAATCGTCGCTTTGGGGTAAAATGGATGTAGCTCATTAGTAGACTTTATTTGCAATTGAAAGGTCCTGGGTTTGCTTTTTGCCGCAGGTGGACATGACTCGTATGCTTGTGCACTTCCGTGCATGCTCAGTACAGTATGGGAGTATGGTATTAGGACAACAGGTTTTTGGTGACTCCAAGAGAATAAACATTATAAAGTAGATATCCCAAAATACAATCTTATTTTAATAGCGCAATTAACCATTAAATTGTGAATGTTCAAAGTTTATTGGAAATTTGAAAAATTATATAATTTGCAGTCTTGTATGTCCAGAAGTCAAATTTCACAAAGTATAACTAAAAATGCAGGTCTTTGAACAAGTGAAATATGTTCAACAATATTTTTGATATAATGGCATAGATATTTATTCATAATACATTTAAAAATAAATATACACAAAATGTGACACAAGGCAAAAACGGGGATTGGGGGTTAATATTGACTTATCTAACACTAACTAGACTCTTTCAACTTAATCCCAGACTCACTCACCCCATGAAAATCCTAATTAAACACCAAAATGACTATATATATATATATATATATATATATATATATATATATATTGCGGGGGGAGTTTGGGAATAAAAAAAAATAACGGAGGAGGAGGGATAAGGACAAAGACTAAAAAGGGGGCACTATGATGTCATGCATACTCTAGCTAAGTTAAAATTAGGAAAAATACCTTACTCTAACCTAAACAGTTCGATGCAGTGTCAGATTAACCAACATCCCTGCCTATGTCACGTCCAAATACCACTCAAGATTAGCTCCATTCACTTGGCACAGACGCAAAACTTTCACTCATCTTTCATTGAAATTTACCAGAGAGTTTCACCTTCTCCAGCCTAATATGCATTTTCAAGCTGTATTTGAAAATGGGGACAAGCTGGGAAGCAGTGAAGGTCTAATCTCTGTAAACCTCCTTCTGACGTGCCGACCAAATCACACCATTCATAACCAGTAGCTAACAAAGAAAAGCGTAACGTTCCTCTTTCTTCATATTTGGTGCTAACTTGCAACATGGGGAAACTGGATCCAAGACAAAGAGCTGTAAATTCAGAATGCAGACCATAAAGTCTTCAACTAACTTACAAAATGGTCGAACGATAGTGCAGTGGAAGAAAACATGATAGAGATCTTCCTCCAGTCTCCATATCAGATACAACTACAAAGCCCTCTGTGAGAAGTCTTTTGCTGACTAGAGGGCATTTGATATAATGAAGTATGAATGAAGAAAGTTCAAAGGTACTGTTTATAAACACTGGCGATAGGAACTGACCTATCAAATGGAGACATGTTCTACTAGCAACCAGAAACCAGAATCGCTCCATAAAACAAACTGGATCTGTTAGAATTCCCACACATAATTTTCCGTGTTCACACAAGAAACATCTTTGCCCTGCATCTCCAAACTTATAAAGTTCAAGACTTATACAGATTAGCTACCTATCAGATACTCTTCTGAAATTAAACATGGCTTTCAATTCAAAAGATGTTATCTTGTGAGAGATGAAAATTAATCATAATGGAAACGACAATTATTAGATGAAACCATTTAAAACATTGGGAAAATTCCATAAAAAAAAGTACAAAAATTACATGAAAGCGCAATTTTGTTTATTCTAAAATTCATTTCAACAGGTAACACATGGAATCTTTATAATACGATTCATAGCACATCGTAGATATAGATAGATTTTTCTTTTAATAATTCATTAATAAAACAAAAATTTTGAATAATGTAAAAAGTAGACAAGCACAATTTGATAATGGAGCAAAAAAAATTTAATTTAAAGAAATTTTCAACTCTTTAAGACAACTTAAAATCTAATATTAAGCCTACTGAATTAATGAGTGGACCTTTTAAGATGTGACTTAATATATATATATATACTAGCCTGGGTGCCCGGCGTTGCTTGGGTGTTTGGAAGGTGTGTGTTAAAAATTTTAAAAAGTGGTAGTAGGCTCAAATCCATACCGCAAAGGAGGAAAAGAATGTGAGAGAAAAAAAAAATTGTGACGTCTTTGCTGTTGTGCCTATAGTCAAACTGGAAGTGGTGAAGGTTTAAATTAAGGCTAGTCAATCGAAAAGAGGGGATAACTTTCGAAAATATCGGCGAAAAAAGCGACCCCTCCCTGTAGAAAAGTGTCCAATTGAGGGTGAACGAATCAATATTTTCTGAAGGGTCGAGCTTCAAAACGATTCCAATCGTGTGAAAATCAGTCGTGTCTGTCGAAAGTTTTAGGCAGACATACAAACATACATACATACATTTAAACAGACAGGTGAGATTTATATTATCGGGTACATAGAGACAATATCATGTATGTTAAGTTGAAAAACATCAACATTAAAAAATAAATCGACTGTCAACAAAAACAAAAATAAATAACTTAAGGAGCCTGGAAAAAAGTATATTGACACAAGAAAAAATACATTAATAATAAATTAAATTTTGTTTGCATCTAAATATTACCAAAATGATCCCTAAAATAAATAATTTATCACAAGTTGAAATTAAAGTGAATTTCACCATATTTGGTTATCTTTATCATTGGTGTCTACTTCACTTCCGATTACTCCTTTATTTTTGATTGAATATATTTTATTTAAATTGTTCGGTGAAAGCACAGAATAGTTAAAATAAAACGCCAGCCTTCCTCATATTAAAAATGGCTTTCTCAATAACGTTATTATTGAGAAAAGCCGTTCTTAACATGGGAGGGGAAACAGGAAGTGAAATAGCGACACCAATGATAAAACTAACCTTATATTTATCCATTTTCATACATTAAACAGACTAGGTCTGCTCTCCTTGACGTCTCGCTGGAAAAAGGGAAGAGTTTTTCTTGTCCGGGACGGAAGCAGTTATAGTTCCTTAAGGGGGTAAGGAAGATCGCACAGTCAGGGGAGGCACTAACGCACAAGAAAAGAGTTCTATTTGTTTCTGCTACAATAGTATTTCTTTTTACCATAACCAACTTGGGGTCATACTGAATCAGAATATGCAAGGTTTGTAATTGCATCTTTGTCTTAATTGTGCACATAGACATACAGAAATAAAATTTTCTTTTATATAATAAATCGATACATTTTTAAGAAATTAAATAAAAGAAATAACTTACCAAAAAGTGATGCAAATCAGAGTTTCTGGCTTCTTGAAAAAGTCCACTGATGAAGCTTTCCTGTTTTATGTTCTGATGAAGAAGCATGAATTTCTTTCAAATGTTGAAAACTGGAATCGACCAATATTTGATCCAATAAAGAATAATCCAACAAAAATAAAGGAAGAGGAAAACAGTTCGTTTATGAGAGTTCCTCCAAGAATTGAGTTTGGTAAAATTTTTCATGATTTCCTTTGAATAAATCCTGTGAATGTACTCGTTCAATTTTTTTCAACCTCCTTCAAGTGACAATACTAAATTTTGCAGTAAGATTTTTAACTTGTTTTAATTTTAAGTAATCCTCAAAAATCTATCTTTGATATAAAAAAAAAAATAATTTTTTATTAAAACATGTTAAACTGATATTTATTTAAAATTGAATTATTAAAAAAAAAAAAAAAACAATTCTGAAACCAAAAGCAGTTTTAAATTTCTTATATATATATATATATATATATATAATAAAAATCTTATTAAACAGTTTTAGTATTTTTTTATATAATTACAATTTAAAAGTCAATGAGAAATATTTTTTTTAATTAAGTTTTGTATTAAAAATATATATTTATATTGAATGGTTTACTAAATTCAGAACAATTTTAAAAAAAAAAAAAGTGTTGCGTTTAGATTTGAATAACGTTTAAGATACAGAAACTCATTAAATATGTATTAGGGGACAATTAATGATATGTTTTGAACTTGATAAATTTAGAGCTTGCAAATCATGTCACTTTTGTGTAACATATTATTGTTCAGTAGATATAAAGTCTTAAAATGTGTCCAAGACTTCTAGAACATCCTGTATTATATGAAATTTAGTAAAGAATTTTTATTGAATTTAATTGACAAAAAAAAAAAAAAAATTTATTTATATATATATATATATATATATATATATACTCTGTTTTTATATATACGAGTGAATTGAACCGGAAGGATTAATAAAATAGAATTTCCATGAGTTCATTACAAAAACTATTTGTCAAGTCCAACACTATGTGTACAGCCTCGGTATACATAAGGATAAGCGGTTATTTTCCAACATTCCTAGAAGTTTTTCTGCTAATCATCAACATAACCCTACTCTAACCAAAATCTTACTCTAACCAAACATAACTTATGAGTCTTATACCATATTAGTATCTTATCCATTAATAATCCAACGCAAAGTTATCTTTTGTCAAGAAGTCAAAAACAAACCAAACCTGTTAATCAGAATTCGGAATAATTATATGACTATTTGAGTCTGTACAACATAAAATTACGCTCAATTATAGTTGAAAATAGTATTCACTGTACATGCTAAATTATTATTGTATATACAATGACTGTATATGCAAGGTTATCTTTATATATACAGTGACTGTATGTGCAATCAATTCGGAGCATTTTAAAGATATGTGTTGCCTTTTTATGAATGGGTGCATAACGAAAACAGTCCTTAAAACCTGATACCCAAAACAATTGTGCTTTTTAAAGTTGGAACGGAATGGAAGGTCAAGATAAAATTTGCTTTTGCAGCTCAAGAATATTAACACTAATTGGAAATTTCTTAGATAAATACCTAAAGTGCCTGAGAATGGATAGAAATATTGGTTCTTTGCTATGACAGGACTGTTTGTAAAAATGTAATATGCTTTACTTTAGAAGCATGAATGCCAAAAAACCGTAAGACTTGACTTATAAATATTAATTCAAGCCAGGAATTACCTCATATTTGACGGTTAAGAGTTTTAAAACCACTTTCGAACAAGAACGGCCTGATAGTAAAAACATTTCAACAATCTATTAATAATAGATTAAAGAATGGCGGACATGTCTTTACTTGGTGCTTCTGTAGGCTGGTAATCTTTTAAACCAACACATTTCAGGTGAAAACATTACATATTTATGTATCATGTTGAAATTAGTATGATTTCCAAAAAATAAGAAAAATGATCCAGTAGAAAATTTTCTATATGCATTTTTAACAAGAAAAAAAAAATCATCCACAATTATATAATGTTTAAAAATGGCAGACCCTTAATTTAAGTCAAGCGAGAGAAGTTAGTTTGTCATACTGAATTGGTCGCACAACTCTTCCACATGAAAAAGCATATGATAAAAATTTTATTTTTACTTGTGAGCATTTTTTGTAATTTATACCCATTTCAACATGACGTATAAATACGACAATGTTTTCACTTGAAATGCGTTAGTTTACAAGATCCCCACTCTAAGCACCCTTTTTATTCGAAAGTAATTTTGAAGCATTTAAAGTTTAAAAAAATGGCCGCAAAATCAAGTTGTTGTTGTTTTTTAAAACGAAATTACATTTATTAAAATCCATTATTTCTGAGTAACTTTTTTTTTTTCAGAAAGATAAAACCCTGAATTTTATCATATAGAAAACAGAATAATGTAAAACTTTTTCTACTATTTTTAATTCAATTTTAAATGTTAAATTTTCCCAAAAAGTTAACAATTGACATTTTTTGTCTTGCACAAAAAACGTACTTAAATATTTTAAAAAAAGGGTTTTTGAATTAATTTATTTATTGTCTAAGATTTAGGATGATTTTCTAAGAGAATATGCAAAAATATTATAATATAAGTACCTGAATTTCAAATAATTCCACTTATTCATATAGGTAACCAGATATTTCGCATTGACGTAGAGTTCAGATCGACGCTGTTTACGTTTTCCTTTGATAAAAAGCAAACTATGGAAGACCAAACAGGCCAAAAAAAACTTATTTTTCAGTGACGAAAATTTCAATGTATTATTAAGCTGAGGCTGGCCAGTACCAGATGGGTGACCATTTGTATGCGTTTGGTTTTTAATGTGTATGTGTGTGGGGGCCAGGCTCCCCAAAATGGGGGGGGGGCAATTTAAAGCAGAATAAAAAAAATTATTTCAGCGCGTTTGGTCCACCGTAGTCGAAAGGCGGCAAACGTTTTCAAACGGGATCGAAAAAAATGATGCTATTTTTAACACAAAGGGCACAATATTTATCGAATTTTTTTTTTTGGTATCGATTATTCAAAGCATGCCCTGTTTAATAATGGTCATGCATTATTCGGCTCGCTAAAAAAAAATTGTTAATTTATTTATCAAAAATTTTAAAATAGCTTTTTTCGTATAAATATTAAAAAAAAATTTTTTTTGTTTTGCTTAACTTAAATTAATTATTTTACTTAACATATTCACCGAATTTCACACTTCAAAACTCAAAAGCGGGATAATTAAACACAATCGAAGTTCTGATATTCAGACGTCAAAATAAGGTATGCAAACAATTTTTTTTTTTAATCTATAATTCTGTCCCTTACAACAACACAATATGTTGATTTCAGTTTCAGATGATTATTTTAAGCATATTTGTTCCCACTTCAAAACAAGGGGGGGTTTTGTAAGCAAAAAAATATATATATATAAATATCGTTTATGAAAAATAAGTACACTGTTATAAAGTTCATTCTTCTCCTAATAATCGCTGAAAATTTCGTATTGATCGGATAATTACCTGATTTTTGGTAGATTTTTAAAAAGACGGTCCGTCAAAAAGTACTGACCTGCCCCCCCAGTTTTGGCGGTGCCTAATTTAAACTATCGGATACAAAGTAATTCTTGGCTTGGGTCGCTTGGGTAAAAGTTCGAAAGGTATTACTATTATGTTTTTGTTGATGTAATACTGAGTACTCCTAACCAAACAACCAACCAAACAAACAAAAAAATGCTAATTTTCTCACGTGCCTCCCTCTGTTGTATACAAGAATCTTAAAGGTGTGTTAATTAAGCATGTCTATTCACTTGTTTACTCCTCACGAGGGCAAATTTAGACAAGGTCGATTTTTGACGTGGAGAAAAACAACTCTTCAAAACAGGCACAAAAATACCCATATTCCTTCGCGCCTCTGAAAACAGGAGGTAATGCCCGGGAGAAAACTACTATACTTTGATCCTTGCCTGAAGAACGGGTTTCTTTATCTGCCTCCCACAAAAGCAAAGTTAGACACGGGGTTAGTTTGGCGCTTATTCAGATTAAGCATTTATGGCGGCATTTTAAATTTAACAAAATACAGAAATGTCAACATGATGTTACGTACTAGCCATGGGTGGGGACGAATATGAAAAAAAAAAAAAAAAAAAATCACGTAATTTGATCAAATAGGTTTATTCAAGAAAAATAAAATTTTACCGTTTCAAAAAGCGTCCAACGAATCGGTGGGCAAGGGCAGATAACCCTAATGCATATGGAAACTGTCAAAACAATCACTGATTTAGCTACCCTTATGTTCTCCAACATGGCATCGTCTGTCATAGGTAAAAAAAGGATGGGGGGGGGGGCAAATTTGTTTTTCATAAATAAAATAAAAAAGTACTTTATCAATTTTTGAAATATAAAATCTTCATTACGTTACAAGTAGGTACAATATAAAAGTTTTTGTTCATTTTTGTTTATCGCTAGAAGTGCCAACCTGAATAACCACCGTTAGTTTATAGTGGGGGATCCAGCTGATCTATCCAGGCAATAATAAACTTACACTCCCCTCCCCACCGAGAGGATGCCCCATCGCTTCCAGAGAAAGAATTAGATATATATTTGATTATTTGATACTAACACGGCACGGCACGGCACGGCACAGCACAGCACAGCATTAGCATTATAGCAATGCCACAGCATGAGTAGGTATTATTCCTTCTAGTCGGGGATACGTCCTCGACAGTCCGATCATTGATCTTGCTTCTGCCGTATAACTCGCTAGAGCTGGAGCTGGAGCTCTAGTCTAACAGGTTTTACCTTCTCGCTTTGAGAAGGAATTAATCGCCTGAGGCCCCGCTACCGAGAAATACCAACAGAGCTTCCCACGTATTTTTTTTTTTTTTTTTTATGACTAAAGTGCACACACGTCTTGTACGCTAAATTCTCAATCCCCCTTCCTCCTACTGACCTTGTCTTGATCTTCTCGTTCGCAGTGAAGGGGGGAGAGTAAATACCTACTACTGTACTCTATCGTCTGTCGTGATGTTTATTATTTTACACATTTAAATAAGTTATTAACAGAGCGCGGTTACGTTAGGTAACAGTACGTAAGTAGAGAGAGAGAGAGAGAGAATGTATTTAAAAAAAATAAAATAATGCTAATAAAAATAAATTTTTGGTAAATTTTTAGTTTACTGACCCCTCGGCATTCACCTCTAATTTGTAGACTTTAAAAGTTTTCGGATACGCTGAGAACGAATATCGCATTTATTTTTTGTGCAAATACGCAGTTATTCATATTTGAAGACATTCAGTATCCACGGAAATCCTTATCATTTTTAATGGCGGACATCTTGTTTTTCAATAACGAAAAAACGCCAAAAGAAGCTAAATATGCCACATATAACTGGAATCTCTCCTCCCCACCCCGGCGTTGGCGCAAAAGAAAGTAAGGTTTATTGGAGGGGGGTGTGGTAAATTTCAAGAAATCTTGAGCGCAAGGAAAGGACGTAAAGAAAACGCCACAAATTAAAAACAGTACTTCGAGTAATATTTATTAAAATAAAAGGTAAATATCTTTCGCTACAACAGAACACCCCGACCAATTTCTTTTTTTTTTTTTTTTTAAGGGATATTCGATGCTGCACTGCTGCTGCAGGCCACAAATAAAATCCGTCGCAAATTTACGGTTTGCATGGTATTAACCCCTTTTAATTGATCTAATAAAAAAAAAAAAAATTCACTAGCGGGGGCGGGTGTGTTGTGGTCCCCGCCCTTCCATGGAAAACTTAATTAAACTGCAGAAGCACCTGTTAAAGTTTGAATACCCCCTCCCCCTCAGAAAAAAAAGAACGACGAAAAACATAAAATATGCTTTTGTAAACAGCTCGTGAAAACTGACAGCAATATTTTTACTCTCAAATGAAGTGAAAACTTTATTTTATGAAAAATATTTCTTGTCATTTAAAATGTCCGCCATGTATTCATGATGCACCTTGTGGACCGTCAAGTGACTACGCGCGTGGGCGCATTTTATTAAGAAAGTGAAAAAAATGAATATAATTAAGAAAGTGAAAAAAAGATTGTCCGTTTTTATGTCGGGAAGTGGAAAAATATCCGGAAGGGTGGGGTGGGGTGGTTTCGGCATTGAAGCCGAAAAATGTTTTGGCTGTTTTTGGCGTGGGAAACAAGATGGCCGCCAACAAAAACAATAGTGATTAGGTTGGATACTGAATGTCTTCAAATATGGACAACTGTGCGTTTGCGCAAAAAATAAATGCGATATTCGTTCTCAGTGTACCCGAAAACCTAAAGGTCGACAAATTAGAGGTGAATGCTGAGTGGTCGGTAAACTAAAAAATATCAATTTTTTTTTAATTTTAAAAAAGTTACAGTGTGTTTTGGGGGTGTGTGGTGACAAGGTCATAGAATGACAAAAAAAAAAATGGAAAGAAAAACAGAGAGAAAAGGGGTGAAATCGATCATTGAGTTTTCTTCATTTTCATCAAATTTTACAAGTCGGGAAAACTCAATCAGAAAGAATGCCCGTTTGTTGTTGACGAGAGAAGAAAGTTGAAAATTAGCAAAAACACTTGCTACTTTTTGTTTCTCTTTTCATTTGACAAGGTAAGGTGTACCAAGTACCTGTCGCATAATTACTAGCCATTACCAGTAATTTCTGTTTTCTTTCGTTCCACACCTGGCCGAAATACTTTTCTCTCTCTCTCTCTCTCTCTCTCCTTCCCTCCCATTATATATATATATCAAGAAAAAAAAAAAAAGGGAAATCCAAGTTCCTGATGACTGAAAAGGCTTTTGCCAAACAAAGTTCCGTAAATTTTTACTTTATTTCCACCTTAACACTTACCTTTAAATTGGTGACTATTTAAGTTTTCGGTTATGCTGAAAACGAATATCACATTAGAATTTGGGGCAGACGAGTAGTTTTCTGGATATTAAGAGTTTTTTTTCCAGTCGATTACTCAATGAATTTCAGTGGCATTCTTAACATGAGGAAGAGAGCGTTTTGTAACGAATTAGTATTTGTTTAGTTGAAAAAAACATGACCGCCAGTGAAAACACTGGACAATAAAGTTATTAAGATGCAGAAAACTACTTGTCTGTCCAAATTTAAATGCGATTCGCTTTCAGCTGATCCAGAAACCTAACAGTCGTTAACTTAACGGTAAATGTTAGGTCGCGGAAAAAAATAAATGAAAAATTAAAAAAAAAAATACCCAATATTCTTTTATTTAGAGGTTTACGAAATTAAATATTAAAAAAAAAATGATTTATTGCGAAAAGAGGCAAGGTTTCATCCTTACTTCAACCTCTATTTTTCTAAAACATCGCCCACTTTTAAGCAACCATCTCACCCAAACGTTTATTTTGAAAATATGTAGTAACCTGGTAACGTCATATTACAACCAATAAAATTAATGGTTCTTTGAGGCAACAGAGGCGCGGTAAAAAAAAAAAAAAAAAAAAAAAAAAAACGGATTCTTTAAAACTTTGAAAACCCTAATTGCTTTCAAATCAACAGATTAAAATCTACCCACCCACAAAATAATGTAAAAATTTTAAATATTCCTAAACTTTAACATTTGTAATAGAATATATATAAATTAACTAACAAAAGTAACTAATTATCACATGTGTAATACTTAATTTAACTAATCTTTTCGGTTAATTTTTGTATTGTCTTTTTACATTTACGGCTATTTGTTGATTTCTTTTAGCGATAGATTTTTTTCCATACTTAAATTCATTATTTTGTGTGCGTGCGTTTATTTTATGGAGATCGCTCCAGACAAGGTGTGCAGCACTGCAGCACTGCAGCCACAGTAAGAAATGAATAAAATATGTACCAGTGGTACATATTTTATTCATTTCTTACTGTGGCTGCACACCTTGTCTGGAGCGATCTCCATAAAATTGTACCACCTTTGTCGTATTTTCCTGCCGGTCACTGAAAATTACCCGGAATGCAATGACAATCAGGCTATTTCTGTGTGATAGAAAATTGCTTAGAAATATTAAGTAAATTTAATGTTAAATAGTAACGTAACCAAAAAAAAAAAAAAAAAAAAAAAAACATGATATAGGCAAAAATAACGAATGCTCAATTTTTATAATTATTTGGCAATCATTTTTATTATTTTGAACTTTTCAGATTATGATAGTTGCCATAAAAACAGTTCTAGTTTTATAAAAATTTGGTTCGATTAATAATTTTACGACTATAAAAAAATGTATTAGCAGCATGATATTTCTTTGTTATATATTTGTTTTTTGACAACTTTTTCGAATCTGTGTGTGCAATAATACAAATCCGATATATGTATTAGATAAGTTACTTTTCTACCTAACTGGGTATGTTTTTAGTGTTTTTATATAATGTAACATGTTTATTCAGCTCAAAAACATACAATGCTTATTGGAAAGTTAAAAATGGCGGCCGACTCTCTCTTTGACACGGTAAGTTTGAGAAAAGGAATTATTAATAAAAAAAAAAAAAAAAAAAGAAATACGGTTAAAAATTCGCTCAATATATGTTACCATGACATAGGATGACATATATTCGGTGGGTTTTCAACAGTATTTTGTATATTTTTTTTAACTCCTTTTTCCAAACTTACCGGGTCAAAGAGAGAGTCGGCTGCCATTTTAAATTTTCCAATATATCGGTAAACAGTTTTTCGAGCTGAATAAAAATGTTATATTGAATTAAAAAAAAAAAAAAAAAAAAAAAAAACACTAAAAACATATCCAGTTGGGTAGAAAAGTAACTTATCTTGCCTTTGATAACATTTATTTGTTATATATTTGTTTTTTGACAACTTTTTCGAATCTATGTGTACAGTAGTACAAACCCCATTTAAATTATTAATTGAACTGGGTAAATGTTTATTTTAACTGTAACATTACGCCGACCATTCTAGTTTGTGTTTGTAGGGGTTATTGAAGTTGAAAACGAATTTGGCATTTAAACCCGTCGCAAATTTACGGTTAACATGGACCCTGGGAATATTTTGCGCCATTTCACCGCCTTCATTTACGATGACGTATATTAAAATGAAATGTAAACAGAACTTAAAATAACCCAAACAAGATATATAACGTACATTATCGCTGGTGTTTCGTTTATTTTCACATAAATGGGCACGGTCATGCATGCACAAACGTACATTTCAGCAAGAAACTGTTCGCGCGTATCGTAAACGAATGCGGTGAAATGACGCAAAATAGTCCCACTCAGGGTCCAGGTGTTAATACCATGCAAACGGTGTTATAGTTAAAATAAACATAGAACTAATTTGGTTAGGCTAAGATAACGTTGTTTTAATAGCAGCTATCTTAAAGCTGAAAAGTTCAAAATAACCAATTTAACCGCTGAAACTTGCTATTTTGTGACATTGTCAAAAAAAAAAATGCATTCATTACCATTTAAAAATAGAGAAATAATTTTAAATTGTATATTACAATTATTAAAATAAACGTCAAATTACTAAAAAAAAAAAAAATTAAAAAATACTGTTTCTTTTTTACAATAGCGGCGCGTGAGAAATAAGTTTCCTATCGTCACTTATGCGAAATTAATTTGGAAGCTTTTTTAAATTGTCGGATAGAACGTAATAGTTCATTTTTGTATTATCTATATATCTATAAAAGTGGACGTGTCTGTGTGTATCTGTGTGTCTGTACATTTTCCAACGCAATAACTATCAATTTTAAGTCTATATACTCGAAATTTGATATACAGGGCACTGAGACTTGGGAAAATCTTTGTAATCCGTTTTCAGCCAGAAATTTAGCTGTTAAGGGGTCAAAGTTCAACGATTTGACCTTTGAGAACGGTATCAAATTCCTCCGCCAATTTTTGGTCTAAACATTTGAAATTTTAGATATAGGTTCCTTGGACATGGATCTAACTTAACTTGATTTGAGCCCCGAACAATAAATGTTAAGGGGTCAAAGTTAAAAAAAAAAAATTAACCGCTTTTTTTTTTTTTTGCTCAACATACACCTCCAAACACCCGGGCAACGCCGGGCTGAAATGCTAGTATAATATATCTTCATTTAAAAAAATAATTTTTTTAGCGATAATCAAATATTCTGTATTAGCGTCTCCTTACATAGGAGATCAAGGAATTAGTTTTTCTTAAGGAAGATCGCCCATATATTTCGGGCGTAAACAAACAAATCTATTTTTAATTTACTTTTAAAACAATACTCTACGTACACGGGGTTCGCTGCTTTACAGCCCATTCTTAATAGTCAAGCTACGCTGATGAGCTGTAGAGCAACAAAACACGTGTACGAAGGGTTGCCGGGAAGTGGAAAATGAAATAGAAGATTTACTTCAGTTAAAGGCTTATTTTTGTTTTAATTATTATTAAAGAAAATCTTGCATATTAAAACACACAAACACACACGTTATGTTTTCTTTATATATATATATATATATATATATATAATTAGGTGTTAATGCAGAGAGTGATCCGGCGATCCGCGCTATTTTTTAAATCGTATTTTCACGTTTAATTAAAGTTGTTTTTTTGTTTTTTTTAATTCAATTGTAAGGTTAAAGTACAGAATAGGTATAAAACACCCTCCCCATGATAAGAATCGCTTTTTAAATAATAACGTTATTATTTCAGCACGGATCACTCTTTGCATGAGTACTGATAATTATCTAAAAATATTCAAATTTAATTTTTCTATTTTATGTGAAAAAAAAATTGCATTTTAAAATAAAAAGTACGGATATTTTTTTATAGAAATCACACAAACAGTGCAATAATTTCGTTTAAAGAATTAAATCAATACAAATTTAATACATGTTGAGCAAACTATCGCCAGTTTAATATAAAAAAAAAAAATAATCGGTGTTTTTTTAAGCTTATGGCCACCATACTTAAAGTAGGCGTGGCTTATGCTTATGACGCCTAGATGGCGTATATTCTTAAAATGTAAACAAAACTTCAAATGATCCAAACAAGATCTTTAACGTACATTATCGTTGGTGTTTCGTTTATTTTCACAAATATGGGAACGATCATTTAATAAATAAAGCTGTTTTAAAGGGAAAAGATTTTAATGTTTTTATATACATTTTGATAAATTAAAATGTCCCCTTGTGTTGTTCTAATTTAACTAAACGTGTGTCTCTAATCACAAAGGGAAAATACTTTTCCATGCGCACTGTCGTCGTACAGAAATAAACGCTCTAGTGCTTCATTAAAATATCAAATTCATCCGGGTCCAACGGGGTGAGGAGGGCTATATTGCCTATGTTGTAAACACGGACTTCCAAATTAACGAGTGACAATTGTTGCTGCAAACACGCTTATTTACTCATTCAAGCGTGGCCGACGTAAATAGAAGGCCTTTCCATTAAAATCGCATAACCTGCTGACGTCGTAGAATAAGGTACAATGGACACGGTTAGGCTATAGATGATTATGACAAGGATTATTTTTAAAACGGGTGCACTTTTAAATTAATAATTAAATGCACTTACTTCCTTTTAATTGCACGTGTTCAAATCTTTTATCTTTCGGAAAAGAGAGTACAGTCACTTTTGGACCAGTTTTATAAATCCTTCGGCAATTTCTTTGAAACAGAAAATGATTATTCTCATAGTTGTCTATCGCCTATCCGTGGCTTTATTTTAGCACGTAAGCATGTTACGTAACTTCAATGAAGGGGCTTTTTATTTACGTTGGCCACGCTTGAATACTATATTAATAAATATTTATATACTATATTAATATGCATGTTTATAACATTATTGCTAGCGATGCATAAATAAATTTATTAATTCAAGCTTAACGCATATATTCTCGTTAGCATCCGAAATAATCTTATTTTTTGCTAGTTTATATTTATTAATATTTTTTTAATTGGTGCTTCTTCGGAATATGAATGAAAATCAGGTAAATTTTTACGACCGGACCCAGACCCCCAACCACTCCATGTTAAGAATGGCTTTCGGAATAAACGCCTCAAACGCCATTCTTAACATGGGGAGGTCGGGAGTGTTTATTCCGAAAGCCGTTCTTAACATGGGGTGGTTGGGGATGTTTATACTATGCTGGGGCATGGCGTAAAAAAAAAAAAAAAAAAACGAAAATCAAAATATTGAATTTCAATTAAAACCGATGGTATCTACTCATGTCGAAAAAGGTAAAATTTCCATAAATTACAAAAAATGATAAAGTAGAAAAATTGTTAATTAAAATAGTTTTCGACAAACTACAAATTATACTTAAATAATTAACAGAATGAACAGCGAAGATCCTTGAAGTCTGTCTTTTTAGAATTCCCTCCAAAATTATGGTGATCAATCGACTGTGAAATCGTGAAAGTACATATTTTATGTGATAATGTAATATTTAATTGTGACAAGTAAATAACATTGTTTTTAGTTCAAATTAACATTTACAAACAAAAAAGTGGGGTTTAATGGAAATCCAGGGTTTGTATTACTGTACAAAGATTCGAAAAAGTTGTCAAAAAAACAAATATATAACAAATAAATGTTATCAAAGGCAAGATTTTTTTTTTTTTTTTTACACAGGCACCACCACATTATCAAGGCCAAGAGGCCACTCGAGGATAAGGGTTAAAGAGTGTACAGTAGAAATTGGACAATATAGTAATCAATTCGGTAAATTTGTTAACTTATATGGAACGGCTCATCAAAAACTTGTTTACGTTAGACTTGAAGACAACCATATTGTAGTCAGCCGGAAAGCAGGAAAACGGAAGACAATTCCACAGGCGTGCAGTTCTAAGAAGAAGCTTTGTTCATGGAATCTACGTTTAGGTTTAGCCACAGATAAAGAGTGGGGGGCAATTATTGATAGTGTTTTCAGCTAGAGTGTTTCTTGTGAAAGTTTGGCGAGGGGGGACCATAGACTGAAGCTCAGTCGAACACTTTCCATAAAAATAACGATACAGCAGAGACAAACTCGCAACATCTCATCTGTGAGATAGAGATTGGAGGGAAGAGAAAAGGACATATCCTACGAGGCTACGAAGTCTATTTTGAACTCTATCAAGGCAGGACAAGTCCTTTTTAGCAGCTCCTGCCCAGATGTGGCAACAGTATTCCATTCTTGGACGTACCTGGCTCTTATATAGATAGAGAATTGCATCAGCAGTGCAATATTTACTGGATCGATAGAAAGATCCCACCATTTTTCCAGCGGCCTTGGCAACAGATTTGATGTACATATTCCATTTAAGATCAGGAGTAATGGTCAAGCCCAAAAGCTTGTCAAAACTTGAGGCCTCCTGAAGACGAGAACCATTTATTTCAATTGATGCCAGATGTGGATCAGAGTGTTGATGATGTAAAAAGAGAAGCTTGGTTTTAGATGCATTAAAAGTAACCAACCACTCCTTTCCCCATTGTACCTCGTGCTCAAGATCAGAAGAGAGAGAATCGGAGAGAACTTTGTCATTTACTGTCTTAGATGTGCTACCATAAATGGTAGTGTCATCAGCATAAATGTCTACAAATGATGTAAGGATGTGATTTGGAAGATCATTAATGTAGATCCGGAATAGAGTTGGGCCCAGGATGGACCCCTGAGGGACTCCAGCATTAATACTGTGAGCTTCTGATTTTTGCCCCTCAACCACTACTCTTATGAACCTATCAGAAAGAAATGATTTAATAATTGAGAAGACATTTTCAGCTATACCATAGATAGAGATCTTGTGAAGTAAACCTTTATGATAAGTTACTTTTCTACCTAACTGGATAATTTTCTAGTGTTTTTATTTGATGTAACATGTTTATTCAGCTCGAAAAACATACAGTGTTAACCGATGTATTGGAAAATTTTAAATGGTGCCCAACTCTTTGATACGGTAGGTTTGGGAAAATGAGTTATGAATAAAAAACAAGACAAAATACTGTTAGAAATTCGCTCAATATATGTTACCGTGACATAGGCTGACATATATTCGGGAGCGGGGGGTAACAGTATTTTGCATATTTTTAACTCATTTTCCCAAACTTACCGTATCAAAGAGTTGGGCACCATTAAAAATTTTCCAATACATCGGTAAACACTGTATGTAAAAAAAAATTAAAAAATTAAAGTTATCGTTTCATTTGTCAATTCAAACAGGATTGGAAGACTAGTTGATTTTACAGTTTTGTTTGTTTGCATCACTAACTATATTTCTATTTATCCGGCGTTGCCCGGGTGGACGCATATTGCAGAGTATATGGTTTATTGAAAAATAATGCAAAGTGTGGTCATATTTACAATGTCTTTTTGTTTTAAATTCTAAAATTCAATTAATTAAAGATAATACGTGTACCTATTTACTATGCCTCCCCACGGGACAGAGTTAGACACCAGGGTCGTTTTTTAACGTGGAGAAAAGGTACAAAAATAAAAATTGTCTCAGTCGTGGAGGACTAATGCTCCACCGAAAGAGAACAAGAAATGGAAGTGCAGCATCTGAAGAACAGATACTACACCTTGATCTTGGCCAAAAGGCCAATGCTCGGATATTATTAATTAATACGTGTATTTAAGGCGAGAAACACCAATATCTTGTCAGAGTTTTAATAATACAGAGATTATCAACAAGCGAGCCATTGGCAGCTTGTTCACAGAAATCGAAAATTTGGAGCCTAGATTTGGAACTTCTATATTTCGCATGTAATATCAAGAACCACAGAAAATTTACATTAAATTAAAAAAAGTTTTTTTATATTTTGTAAATATTTCTTTGTTTTTTTTTTTTTTAATATTAAATTATTATTGGACAAGCACTAAAAATTAATTAAAACTTTTATGATCTACAGTTACTTCTTTCCGTAGAATGGCAATTTAGGAAGGTAACTATTTTACAGAACAGTTTTAAAAACTTTTCTTAGACTTTTGCTTAAGAAATAAAATATCGTCGCGTTTTACATTTTGTTGTTAATGTTTTAAAACTTTTACATTAAAACAAAAGTTAAAAATAATTTTTTCTTACAATTCTTAGTAAAATAACCTTTCTTAGAACAACGAGTTAAACTTCCGAATTGCTCATTTTATTTAAACGCGAATGACCTAACCCCTAAAAGATTTGAAACGATAGTAAGTGTTGCGAGTTGCGTTAATTGTATTCTTTGAAAGTAGGGGCGGAGGGGTCAGATTGAAAAACTTCTTGTAATGGACTTTTTTTTTTCTTTTTTTTTTTTTTTTTTGGAAACGTTCTTTTGTGACCATCTTTATTTAGTACTTCGTCTAGAAAACCAAAATGTGAATGGTCAATGATTTTCAAATAAAGTAACTTTCGTTTTATAAGGTCCAAAATCGAAAGTACGAAAAAAAAAAAAAAAAGTCTGACATTAAGAGTGAGGAAGAGGAACTGAGTAAAAAATTATTGGTAAATTTTTAGATTAGGTCCATCGCCACAATTTTCTTTTAAATGACGACTTTCTGGGTTTTTGACTATGCTGAATACGGAACTCGGATTGAAATTTTGCAGAAATAAGTAGTTATCGAAATATAGGAAGTTGTATTACGCATTGTATTCTTTGGCGGCCATCTTTGTTACGCGCATAGATTTGTTTATGGCGCGTGCACGCGCGTAAAAAGATGGTCACCAAAAAATACAATGCATAATACAACCTTTTATATCTCGATAACTACTTATTTCTGCAAAAATTTCAATGCGATTTCCGTATCAGCATCGTCGAAAACCTATAAAACTCGTTATTTAAAAGAAAATTGTAGAGGTGGTTGGACCTAATCTAAAAAAAAATTTCATTACCAAAACTAAAAAATAAAATATGATAAAAAAAAACACACACAATTTAACCTGTAAGATTTTTACCAGAGTTTACTAGAAAAAAAAAATTGTCTCAAACTTAATTTAAAATTAAGGCAATAATTAAAAAAGGTTTTAATGGGTAATGTAGTTCAGATTTTATTTACAAGTTTTGTTTTTAGTTGTTTTTTATTTTCGGTGCCGATTTTTTTTTTTTTTTTACAAAGGCATCACCACATTATCAAGGCCCAGAGGCCACTCAAGGATAAGGGTTAAAGAGTGTACAGTAGAAATTGGTCAATATAGTAATCATTAGTAATGAAAATTTGGTAAATTTAATAACTTATATGGAACGGCTCATCAAGAACTTATTTACTTTAGACTTGAACACAACCATATTGTAGTCAGCCGGAAAGCAGGAAAACGGAAGACAATTCCACAGGCGTGCAGTTCTAAGAAAGAAGCTTTGTTCATGGAATCTACGTTTAGGTTTAGCCACAGATAAAGAGTGGGGGAAATTATTGATAGTGTTTACAGCTAGACGAGTGTTTCTTGTGAAAGTTTGGCGAGGGGGGACCAAAGATTGAAGCTCAGTTGAACACTTTCCATGAAAATAACGATACAGCAGAGACAAACTCGCAACATCTCTTCTGTGAGATAGAGGTTGCAAGGAGGAGAAAAGGACATCTCCTACGAGGCTACGAAGTCTATTTTGAACTCTATCAAGGCAGGACAAGTCCTTTCTAGCAGCTCCTGCCCAGATGTGGCAACAGTATTCCATCCTTGGACGTACCTGGCTCTTATATAGGTAGAGAATACCATCAGCAGTGAGATATCTACTGGATCGATAGAAAGATCCCACCATTTTTCCAGCGGCCTTGGCAACAGATTTGATATACGTGTTCCATTTAAGATCAGGA
Source organism: Euprymna scolopes (assembly GCF_053919585.1). Taxonomy (NCBI): domain Eukaryota; kingdom Metazoa; phylum Mollusca; class Cephalopoda; order Sepiida; family Sepiolidae; genus Euprymna; species Euprymna scolopes. The sequence goes on from NC_136503.1 coordinate 30,526,529, forward strand.
GTAATGGTCAAGCCCAGAAGCTTGTCAAAACTTGAGGCCTCCTGAAGACGAGAGCCATTCATTTCAATTGATAACCTTTATATTTTATATTTAACCTTTTCTTTTAAATTTGCATTTACTAATTTCTGTCAGATGTAAAAATGCAGAAAATATCACAGAACAAATGACAAAGAGAGACACTAAAAATACGGAGTGAGTAAAAAAAAAAATAGTTAAAATGTACAACGTTATACAGTTCCTATTTACAATGTCTCCCCACGGGACAGAGTTAGACACCAGGGTCGTTTTTTAATGTGGAGAAAAGGAACAAAAATAAAAATTGTCACAGTCGTGACGGATTTCTTCTCCACTGACAGAACACGAAATTGAAGTGCAGCAGCAACACTTTGATCTTGTCCAGAAGGCCAAATACAACGTTATACAATTTAACATTCCAATATGGAAGACTTTAAATATATATATATATATATATATATATATATATATATATATTAATTTGAATTCATCAATATAAATAATAGTTAACATCAATTCCTCGAGACCGAAAATGGAACGGAAGAAGCACTGCTCTCATCACTATGAAAATTATATTGGTTTAATGTTAGGAGAAAAATTAGTTTATTCCGATGACAATTTTTATTTAGTGCTTGTTACGATATAGTCGACAGATCGATTTTTTAATATATCGTTTTAAGCAAAAACAATATTATGTACTTAATATTCATGTCGAAAATAGTAATATATCCAAAAATTACGAAAATTCATCAATTAGAACAACAGCCATTGTGTTTTAAACATTGTTTAAAGTTTAAACATAGTCAACAGTAACACTACAGGGATGAACTTTTTTTTTTTACTAAAACAGTTTTTAGTAAAAAAAAAAAAAAAAAAAATTATCACTATATTGTTATTCGCTATTAAAATGTAATCTAAAATTTGCGTTCAGAGTTGTTCCCTGTGTATGAACTCTATCGTCAAGTAAGAAAAATGCAATTTTACCCAATTTTCCGTAAAAATTACTTTTAACAATAAATAACTTTCTACTCGACAAACTTTCGTATTTTTTTATATGTTACTATTTTCGACATGCCATTTAAGTACGTAATATTGTTTTTGGCTTAAAACTACATTTAAAAAATCGATCTGTCGACTACCTTAATAAGCACTTTTTATGCCATTGCACTTATAAATTCATATTGCTATAGGAGGTGTTTATAAACTACAATCGTATAAAAATCATAGTCGCTATTTCGTAAATTCCGTAAAACCATTTTTCGTTGGACAAAAAAACAAAAAAAAACAAAAAACAAAGTGTGATCATTGAAAGCCTAAAACGTCCAAAAATAGTGAGTGTATTTCTTCTGGCGCTCGTAACGCCCCAAGTCAAACTAGAACGTGTTAATGCAAGTGCACTTATTGATCCGCGCTATTTTTTAAATAGAACTTTCAAGTTTAAAGTTTTATTACGTCTGTTTTATTAAATTGTAAAGTTAAAAGTACAGAATAGGTACAAAACACCTTTCTCCATGTTAAGAATAGCTTTCTAAATAATGTTATTATTTCAGTACGGATCAATAAGTGCACTAGTACCAATTAAAAATTAGGAGGAAGGTCCATATAGAACAAAATGCTTCCGATGTATGGAACAAACTGGGAATGGCCAAAAGTAGCCGCTTTTAAAGTAGCGATAAGCATCTGTACATTTTAACATCCCATTGCAAATGTAAAGTGACATCCTTAACATGGGACAGAAGATGAGATTTTGAAACTTCTCGCGGGCGAAACTCTCCTAAAATGAAAACAAACAACAAATGTTAAAATGCACAAGTGCTTATATAGACGAGCAGACGACACTAAAGGATATGACTATAAAACCAGGTTGGACTTGAAAAATCCAACTTCTCCCTCCTCCCCTTCAAATTGATTCACTTACAACTGGTGTGTTTATTTCTCTCCCACAGTGAGAAATGTGACACAAGAGTCGGAAACAGTGGGATTAAAAAGTTAGCCCCCTCCCCCCGATCCTGCAAAAAAAGCTTAGACAGTCCCCTCGGCATTCTCCGTTAGAGGTACCTCAGGTGATTAGCCTGAAATTAACCCCTTTTCAAAGAGAGAAGGCAAAGCTCGGGAGGGTAAACCTAGAACTGCAGAAGAACAGTATTATACCGCAGTCAACAGGGAAACTAATTACAGCTATGTCTAAACTGTTGATTTGAAGGTCCAAGGGGGGGGGGTATTAAAACACACCCATAACACGAAATGGGGGAAAATTTAATGTCAGTACTAATTGACTGTTCGGCCAGTTCTGTATATCACAATCGGAAACATTCGGACCGATGGGTCTAGTGGGTCACTGGGTCACCCTCATAAAACAGCACAAATAAATTAAGTGAACATAAACATCAAGAGATTTACATGTTTTATCTTTGAAACGGCTTGTTTGTTATCGAAAAGTCTCGAAGAGTCTTTTACGACGATTAAAAAAATACGAAAAGACATTTTTCATGGATTATTAAAAAGTATGCGTTTTTATTTTGTGTTATTGTGCAAACAATATCGAAATTTTAGTTTATTTAAAAAATTAGCCTTCCGTTTTTTTGTTTTGTTTTAATTAGCCTATTATTAAAAATATATGGTTAGGAATTTGATAATTTTATAATCACTCCCGTCTCTATCAAGCGTTTTAATTTATTTTCGAAAAAAAAAAAACAAAAAAAAAACTCCCTACCAAATGATTTTGTTTGACGGTACTTATGCACTTTTGTTACCGTGCTGAAATAACGTTATTTTGAAAGCGATTCTTAAGATGGGGAGAGTGTTTTTGTAACTATTCTGTGCTTCCACCTAACAATTTAATAATGAAAAAGATATCGCGAAACTTGAATTAACCCGAAAAACTTTTTTAAAATAGCGCGGTAACAAAGGTGCATAAGCACCATTTTGACGAAATATTTTTTTTTTTTTTTTGTATAGGGAGTGTGTTGCCTCTCTAACTTAGGGTTAAGGTAGTTTACTTTATTTTCTTTTTTTCGCGAAAAAGAATCGATTGGAGAAGAGGAGTTATTCTATTTAAAAAAATATCGATTTTAATATTAAAAAAAAAAAGAAAATTTACAGTTTTTTTCTTTCAAAGATATGTTAAATTTAAAAAGGGGTACATGATTACATGAATCTCAAAGAATAGTTCGTTTTACAATCTTGATAATTTATTAAAATCTTATAGACATATTTACACTTTTATATTTGTAGATTTAGATTTTTTTAAAAATGTTATTTGTAGCAGAAACCAGCTGACAATTTACATATCCTTTATATTATTTAGTCAATGAATTGATTTTTTTTTTTTTTTTTTTTAATCACCGACAAATCAAATTCGTAAATCTTACAAAAGGAAAACAAGAAAAGGGAGCTGAAATTAATTTCCAATTTTTCTTAATTTTAACGTGATATAGCAATAGTTTTATACAAAATTATTACTTCCAACACAAAATATGGAATATTTGTTGTTTTAGATAAATACAATTTTACAATGATAAAAAATGAACATTTAGTAGCATAATTTAATAACAAAACTTGGTTTTTGCCTACTTAAACTTTAATTCAGGTCAGAAATCACTTTCGATCCAACAGTTTAAAGGCCTCAAAATCAGTAAAAATGTTTTGGTTCTAAAGCCTAAAAAAAATCTTCATCGTGTATGTACTTAGGGCTGATATTGGTCTCGGTGGTTCTAATTGAGTTGTCTCCCCCTTTATTAAACATGGCAGACCATTAACAACGCCTCGCTCTGTAATAAAACTTGATTTTCTTATTTAAAAAAAAAATATAAGTTTTATCAATTTACATCATTTTTGGAATATGACATTTTCGTTCGGTGATGGATGGATACGTACGCCATGAAATCTTTTTTAAAATTTTGAATTCTGGACTTGCAAATTTTTAAGGGTCACGCTAATCACTATTTTATTATCTACCTCAAAATACCTACCCGGCGTTGTCCGAATGTCTTTACTTTCATTTTTTCCTCGCATCTTAATTTCTTGTAAGAAAATATTAAAAATTTTGGAAAGAATTTTAGGAAGGAAGATGTTAATTTAAAAATCAATTTTGCAATAAAATCGATTGACTATCTTACGAAATATTGAAATTTAAATTCCTTTTTTTTTCTTTGCATTCGGGCCAAGATCAAAGTGTAGTATCTGATGCTGTTGATGTGGTTGGTGCAGCAGCACTGCAGCAGCAGCACTGGCAGCAACTACACTTTTTTTTTTTGGTTTCGGTTAATGGAGGAGAAATTCTTCATGACCGATACATTTTTTTTTTTTTTTTTTTTTTTTTGTTACTATCCAGGCAAAGTGCCTCTTTTTGTGGCCCGGGGGGGGGGCACATTAAAAACCGACCTTGTGTAACTCTGCCCTCGTGGAGGTTAAAACTTTTGAATAACTAGCCGTATTCCGCGTTGTTGAGTGAGTGCTGACCGATCAGACGCAGACAATTCCCGGGTGGATCATAAAAATAAACTCCAAATAGTCATATTTACAGGTTTGTTTTTTCATTTTATTATATTTTTAATTCGGGTTAGCTTAACGTTATTTTATGTTTGGTTTCAATAAATATTCCATTAATAGTAAATTAAAAAAAAAAAATTCAGTGTGTATTTATTAAAGTTACGTAGAGGTAAAACTTTTTTTTTTTCTTTTTTTTTTAAATAATCATGCATGTAATATTGTCTAAAATACAAACATTAATAAATTTTTAAAAATGCCCGACATCAGTTTTACTACGTGACCTTTTTAACTCTTAAATTGATTTTTAAGCCTTTAACTTGTTGATTAGAAAGAAAATTCTGGCTTGGATTAAAATTTGATTATCTTTAAAACTTAGGATTTTATTTATTTTTACTACTAAATCCAAAAGGAAAACTTAATTTTCCCCAACGCGCCCATGCTTGTATCAAACTAAAAGTTTTATATAAATACAAACAGAATTGTTTAAATATTTGTACAAAAAAAAAAAAAATCACATTCGTTTTTCATTCATTTACCATTTACATTTTGTCAACCTAAAAAAAAAAAAAAAAAAAAAAAAAAAATCGATTTCACATTCAGTAGTATTCACATTTAAGACTTTTTTTTTTTTTTTGTTCCCCTCCTCGCCTTCAAAGAAAGTGCATCCATGCATCCTCTGCTTCGGTAAGTCCCGTTTTGGCGTAGCATTCAAATCGGTAATTCGTTTTATGATTGCTGTCCCAATAGACAACATCGCCGCACGTGTAGGAGATGGCGAATTCGAGTCGCGACCCCACCGAGAAGTCCGATGGGGCTACAATACTGAAGGAGAACCTATCCGTAGGTCCGTCGCACGAGCTGTGCACGTAGGAAGCGGCCACGTCGTGATGTGTCGACCAGTTGTTCGTGGTGTATCGTATATGAACGGTCTTATGGAACCCAATATTAGCCACCCGGACAATACCTGTGATGGTCAAGTCGGAAATGACTGCGTTTTCCAGACACACCTTTTCCGCACAGACCCTGGCCATAAACCCTTCGCTCGCAGAGGGTTGACTAAAGCAAGCGGTAAGCAAGCGGGACCCCACAGATTTGCGATCGTCTTCGATACCCGACTGCAAGTCCGCTAGCGCTGAGGGTGGGATTTTCGGGGGTGAATCCATGTTTAAAACGTGAATGACGGATTCCAAATCCAATCCCATTACGTCAGCGAACCGCACCACTTTTTTACGACGAGGTGTGCCCGGCGGAGTCTTCTGGCTCTTCAGGGAGGTTGTTTTGCGAAGTTCGCCCCTTGGGAAGTTAAATTCATCGTCGTCGTAGATCGGGCTGGCCGGAGAGAGTAGGTCGAGGAGTTTAGTGTCATTTTGAGGGTTGCCTGAAAAGAAACTTTGGACACTGCTGACAATGCTTCGGCTTGGAGAGCTACTTTGGCTATCAAGGCGCAGGGACTCTGCGCAAATTCCAGCCATAGGGGTTTCCCCACACACGACCTTGTCGATACTGTGTCCACCGGACAACGATGCTGCTGATGGGGAGGTAGTATGGATCGCCCGCTGTCGGGTGCCACAATTGTCACTACTGTCATCTGTCGCTGAAACACCGACAATTCCAGGTGAAGGTGACTGGAGCGCACTCGTATCGGTACTACTACTGCTGCTGGCGGCCGCGCTATCTTTGTCCTCACTAATTACCATTGGCGGGTTGCTAGCCGTCGCACCTGGCTCAGACTCTAAATTAAGATCGTCCATTAAGTTAATAAAGATCCCTTCATCATCGAAGGAGATCGCCTCTTCTTCTTCTAATTCCTCCTCGCACTGGCCATTATTCTGCTTCGGCCCGGCCTCGTTACCCTTCAGTTCCTCGTCCCCTAAAAGATCCGACATGATTTTTTGGAAACGGGGCAAAAGGATCCTCTTGCGTAATTTGGCAGCTGTAACGTTAAATTCTATTTCTTGGTGATTCTTGCCGTTATTACAATTATTTAGCTTCCTGGAGTTTAAGAAACTTTCGTCACAGTATGATAAATTCCTTGGAAGATAAAGGTAAAGCGGAGAGGTGGAAGAGGACGGGGAAGCACACATGGTCAGGGTTAGGATTAGGGTTTACTTTGGGTTCAACCATCACAACAATTATAAACTTAAGCATACAGCAAAAAAGTACTCGCCATTTTTTTTTTTTTTTTTTTTTTTTTTTGTGCGTGTTCGGGAGTTGAGATGTTAAGGAATTCCTGGGTCGAGAACGTTCAAGAAACTTTATATTTTTTTTTAATTTTATTTTTAGGGAGGGGGGGAACAAAATTAAAAACTATTTTCAATGAAAAGCCTGTTTTAATAAAAATGAGGATTTTTTTTTTTTTTTTTTTTTTTTTTTTTTTTGTTAAAAACGGCGGGAGGGGTCTAATACTGTAAATATAGCGGGTTTTTTTTTTTTGTTTGTTTTTTTTTCAACAAATGGTTGGATAAAGTAGAAATAAATACCGTCAACAGGTAGAACAACTCCAATAATTTGAATCCACAAATTAAATATTGTAAATAAACGTTAAAATAATTACCGAAACAGAAACCAACGAATTGTGTTTTGCGTTGTTATTCTTCGATATTATTCTTTCGACAGGGCTGGTTAAGTTTTGTTGTTTCTTCGTTATGTAGAAATTTTGTTTTGAAAACAACCAAACCAGCCCCACAAAATGATCGTATATCCCTCCAGGCAGGGCTGTTTATTTAATATTGTTGTTGTCCATTGTTAATATTCTTGTTTTTCCCCCGAGAAGAAGAAGAGGCGAGGTCCGCGCGACTCCAGACGGTGATGTCTGCTACTAGAACACACTTAGGAGCGAGACGATCATTCTGTCCTTTACCTTGTAGAGTTCAAGGTCGTTTAGTAATATCACACTAACCTGCAGAGGTCAATAATGCCTGCTCGGTTGCACGAAACCGCGTCTTGATATTAGTAAGATTTCATTGTGGCGGAGGAGGTGTGTAATAATACACTTTCAAACGTCAACATTTTTTTTTAATCCACTTACGAGTTTTATTAGTAGGGAGGGGGTTAAATAAATATATAAAACAAACTGGCACATTTTTTTTATCGTTAATGCGGCAATGCGTATCTAAAGAGCTATTTTTCTTGGGCGCAAGAATAAAGAAGGTAAGAGCGAAGTTGCAAGGTTTTCGTTTAGAGGAAATATTACTTAACTGCTGAATTCTTTTTATATATCTTATGAAATTATCAGGTTAGACGGGAAAAGCTATTTACATTACACACGCACACATTATTTCATGTACCTATAAAACATTTTATGTATCTATTTTCAATATTTACTTCAATTGAGATCAATACTTGGGTAGAGGGCTAGACAGTAAGTTTTGAAAATATATATGGCAATTAAGCTGTGTAAAAAAATAAATAAATAAAATAACAGGATATTTTTTTTCTTCTTAGTTAGTGTAGAGGAAACTGCTTATAGTAAGGCAATTTGTATTTCTGTCTCCTGCCAGAGTGCCCCTTTTTGAGGAGCTGGTTTTACCCCCCCCCCACATTCAAAACGACCTTGTGTCACATTTTGCTCTCGTGGAAAAGCAAATAAAAAAAAAAGGTATTATTATACAAACACCGTGACAGCGTTAGGATTAGGGTTAGGGTTTAGGGTTGGGGTTAGGGTTAGTGTTAGGGTTAGGGTTAATTCGCTGTCACGGTGTTTGTATAGTTTTACCAAAAAAAAAAGGTCCCTATTCTGCTCTGCATATGTATCCGACTTTAATTGAAGTCGGAAATTACTTTCTGTTCGCTAGTTTAAAGGTTTTATTTTAATTTCGAAGTTAAGTCGGGTTTATTTGAATTTCGAAGTTAAGTCGGGTTAACTCACAAGTATACGTGGCCCAGATATGTTTTCAAAACTCTCTCTCTCTCTCTCTCTCTCTCTCTCTCTCTCTCTCTCTCTCATTGCCAAATCAAGGTTTCGGTTTGTGCGAACTTCTGAGTCAACCACATTATTAAATACCAAATAAGTCTAAACTTTATCTATCTAACATTTAATTTATTGAACGAAATTGGTTAATTTTTTAATTTCCCGGCTCAAGAACGTGGAATAGCTTTTTAATTCCGCCAAGGTGATAAAAAAAAAAAAAAAATGAAATCCACATTTAAATTAATTTACTTATGCACGTATTGTACTGTGCGAAATAATAACGTTATTATTTAGAAAGCCATTCTTAGCGTGGGGGAGGGACTTTTGGAATTATTCTATACTTTCACCTAACAATTTAATAAAACAAATATATTGTAAAACTTGAAAACATCGCGGCACAATAGGTGCATAAGCACTATATATATATATATAGACTAGAGAGAGAGAGAGAGAGAGTAGAATATTGGATATTCAAGTTAAATTCAACTTTTACGGTATCTTTTGTTTATTGAACTGTTAGATGAAAGTACAAAAATAGTTACAAAACGTCCTCTTCTTCACTTGTTAAGAATGGGTTTCCAAATAATAACGTTATAATTTTAGCACGGTACCTTCTCTGTATAAGTACTAATGACGTTATTATTTAGAAAACAATTTAAATATGAAGGAGGTCTTCTTTTTCTTTTTTTAACCTTTACTTTTTCAAGTAACAATTTAATAAATAGAGGATACTGAAAAAAATTCAATTTATTTTTGTACAATAAAAGTTTACGCTGAGTTATATTAAAAAAATATTTCCACGCTCTGAGACGAAGATAATCAAAAGGGACCCTCTCTGCCTTGTCACTGCATAGTTTTCTGCAAAGCTGCAATCGGAAGTGAAATTCAGTAGTTAATCGGAACCATAACCACAGTTTCTTTCGTTTTCTTTTCTATTTGTTCAGAAAGTATTATTTTAATTGATTTTCTTAACGCGCCGACTAAAAAAAAAATCATCATGAAATACTACCTGAGGATTATCACGTAGGCCACTTTCTATGGAAGCCGCTTTTTGTAATCGTTGTTCGGGACTATCTTTACTTAATGGAATTAAAAAAAAAAAAAAAAAAAAGCTGATAATGTTAAAGAAAATGAAAACGAAAGTTTCCATAAATGAACATCAACAAAATTTATTGTTTGTTATAAGATCTCAAGACACGTTTTCTGATTCAACGTTAAAGTGAGAGCGTGCGTGCGATCTATATAAAAAAAAAAAAAAAATACTGTAATTTCATTGGCTTAGGAGCAAAGTAAAAAAACAAAAGAAAAACATAAGGATTTGACCTTGACATTCTAACGGATTTAATAGCATGGGTAACGCCAGACATGGGTGTCTGCTGTGCTGTATCACGTCTCCCGTCACAAGTTAAATAAAGAGCATGATGAGCAAAAAAAAAAAAAAAAAAAAAAAAAAAAAGGACGCACTAGTGTATAAAATGAAGAACGCTTTTTATTTCATTAGAAATAATTACGTCTTAATGAAAAAACGCTATTGGAGCAGGTGGTGATGATGTTGCCACGGGAAGGATCGGAAGCTGCTGCTAGTCAAAGAGGGTAGGATCGCTGCTGCTTGGTGTAGTGAATAGGAACAGAGCTACTAATAATAAATGATGATGATAATAATTGGGCTGCATTGTAAATAGGAATGATGTATATGACGTTGGCAGGATCGGAAACTATACTGCTCATTAGGAATCCAACGCGAAATACAGATTTATCCCTCCTATATCTAACACAATGTAACTGTAACTTAGTTTAATATTATCACTATCACTTTTAGACCATTTAAAAGAAGATTCAAATGAACTAGTACTATATATTTTTTTTTAATTTACAGCGTATGAAAATGCAATACCAAAATCGTGTTTACATTACCGATGCTTTAAAAAACCATGTTCCTATGTAGCAGTGTCAGAAATTTCGTGAAAATAGTGAATAATTCCACCCCATCTTTCCAAGCTTATAACTCCTCGAAAAATGTAATTCAAGCCCTAATTTTTTTTTCAATTAAAGGAGCAAGGACCAAGGTTTTATTAAAAAAAAAAAAAACAATGTTTTTTTTAAAAAAAAAAGGTTTTAAACTTCGGACTTTACAGGTAAATTTCTAAAAAAGCGATTTTTTTTTTGTTTTAAATTTGAATATATTATTTATTGACCTTTTCTCTTCAATTTGTGATATATAAAACTCCCCGATATAATTAATTATTTACTTTTTAATAGACATTTCAAAATGAGAGGCGTGAATTATTCGACCCCCTGTCTTTTCAAGCTTATAACTCCTCGAAAAATGTAATTCAAGCCCTAATTATTTTTTCAATTAAAGGAGCAAGGACCAAGGTTTCATTAAAAAAAAAAAAAAGACAAAAAAAACAATGTGTTCTTATAAAATAAGGTTTTAAACTTCGGACTTTACAGGTAAATTTCTAAAAAAAGCGATTTTTTTTTTTGTTTTAAATTTGAATATATTATTTATTGACCCTTTCTCTTCAATTTGTGCGACATAAATTAATTATTTACTTTTTAATAGACATTTCAAAATGGGTGACACTTGGGGGGGGGGCGTGAATTTAAAAAAAACGTTTGTCTAAAATATTATATTCGGTTTATTGGAAAGAACATAAAATTTCACATTGACCCTGAAAATATCGTAAAAATAGAATCAATAGAAAAATTTTGATAGATTTTTAAAGTTTAAAAATTGAAAAATATTGAGTTCGGAAAATTCATTACTGTTTTAAAAAAAAAAAAAATATTTCTATTACTTTTAAAACAACTGTAATAGTTTATTTTGGAAGTATAATCCATAAAGAAAATAAATAACCCACTTTTAACAGAGAAATTACGAGATTTTTATATTGTATTCGCAGTTTCGTGTTAGGGGTGTCAAAAATTCTGATACTGCTAGTTCCTATGTAGTGATAATTTTGATAATTATGAGATAAAAATGTTTTTCAGGTGTTCTAACTTCTCCATATTTTATGTTATGAAACCTAAACAAAATAAATTTCGGTCCATAAAAATTGCAACATTTTATAAAGCTGAAGAATTTAAGTAATAAAAAAAAATAGTTATATAAAGCCATTATTTATTTCATTTACCTTGGAGTTGCAAATTAAAAATGGACATAAAATCAATATTATTATGTTTTAAAAAAATCAACATTTTTTCTCATTAAAATATATAATTAGTTAAATTACAAAAAAAAAAAAAAAAAAAACAGAATTCTAAAAGAATAATAATTTTTTAACAGTTTTAAATAGAATAAAATTCCAATATTCCGCGATATGAAGTTTTAAGCGTAGATTTTTGAGTAAGGTTTTCCAATTTTTAAAAAAATATTTTCACATATAAAACTAATTATTGGCAAATTGGAAAGCCCAATCTTATGATGAGGGTACTTCTCCTTGTATGCACAATACACAAGATTGAGATTACACAATAGAAGATGCTTTTGTTTGTGAATGTTCCGAGCAATGCTGACATAGTCTTTGCTTCCTGGCATCAACCTTGAGAATTCATCATCATCGTAGAACAGATTTACAGAGTCCTCAATTTCTTGCGATAGACTGCGTCCACTTTTCGATTCAGGCAGCGCCATGATGCTTTTTTCTGCAGCCAACTTCCGAGTTTCTCAAACTAGGTATTCACTTACCCCAAAGAAACTGGCAACTTCTTTTCTGGACCAATCTAATGGAGCCATTGTAAGGATTTGTATCTTCTCTTGTGTGTGTGTACCGTTGTCTGTAGTCTTCTCTTCCAGTAGAAACATGACACGATCAATGTTTCTTACTTTTGCCTCGGTATCCTTCTCCACCAACCGTTCGGTCATATCCAGCTGCGAAGTGTCCGATAATTCAAACAGCTCTTTCACCATTTCCTTCTGCTTCTCAAAACTTCTGTTGACTTGATCACAGACATCTTTCACTTTGCTGGACTTTGGTAGGGCATGGGATTTCAATGGGGATATCCCGATCATTCCAAAACTATGATTTAGGAGATTGCGATGCTCTGACTGATGTAATGTCAATTCAAACACATTAGGTTCACACTCTGCAATCTCATCTTCCAAGGATTCATCGTCATCTTTTGAATCCTTGTCTCCAGCCAGATGCAACTTTACTCGTTCATGACAGTTCTTACAGGCCTTCTATCCGGGAACAACAGCTTCGTCATTGATTCTGAATTCCATGGAGCTTAGCCCTACCGCCATAGCGAGTGATGTATTGTGTATCCCACTAGGCTTCTTTTTCTTAGTATGGAGTTTGAATGGGTCAATGCACTTACTTCCTTTCTGAAACAAACCATCGTTATACTTTCTCTCGTACTTGCATATACTACCCAGATCACAGTTCTGTTCTAAACCAGCTCTCTAATGACAGACAGTTCTGCAAATGATTTCAGTTCTACAGCAGTTTTCTGGTGACATTCATCTTTCAGACTTTTTCCAAAACAACATGTATCGACATCGTTTCTTACATTTTTCGTGAACTTGCCATCTTAAATCGAAATCTAAAGCGAACAAAAATATCAGGATTATTGGTTTTTATTGTAAGACATTTATTATTTAAAATTACATTTATTGTAAGACATTTATTATTTAAAATTACATTTATTGTAAGACATTTATTATTTAAAATTACATTTATTGTAAGACATTTATTATTTAAAATTACATTTATTGTAAGACATTTATTATTTAAAATTACATTTATTGTAAGACATTTATTATTTAAAATTACATTTATTGTAAGACATTTATTATTTAAAATTACATTTATTGTAAGACATTTATTATTTAAAATTACATTTATTGTAAGACACTTATTATTTAAAATTACATTTATTGTAGGACACTTATTATTTAAAATTATATTTATTGTAAGACACTTATTATTTAAAATTACATTTATTGTAAGACACTTATTATTTAAAATTATATTTATTGTAAGACACCTATTATTTAAAATTACATTTATTGTAAGACACTTATTATTTAAAATTATATTTATTGTAAGACACTTATTATTTAAAATTACATTTATTGTAAGACACTTATTATTTAAAATTACATTTATTGTAAGACACTTATTATTAAAAATTACATTTATTGTAAGACACTTATTATTTAAAATTATATATATTGTAAGACACCTATTATTTAAAATTACATTTATTGTAAGACACCTATTATTTAAAATTACATTTATTGTAAGACACTTATTATTTAAAATTACATTTATTGTAAGACAATTATTATTTAAAATTACATTTATTGTAAGACACTTATTATTTAAAATTACATTTATTGTAAGACACTTATTATTTAAAATTATATTTATTGTAAGACACCTATTATTTAAAATTACATTTATTGTAAGACACTTATTATTTAAAATTATATTTATTGTAAGACACTTATTATTTAAAATTACATTTATTGTAAGACACTTATTATTTAAAATTACATTTATTGTAAGACACTTATTATTTAAAATTACATTTATTGTAAGACACTTATTATTTAAAATTATATTTATTGTAAGACACCTATTATTTAAAATTACATTTATTGTAAGACACCTATTATTTAAAATTACATTTATTGTAAGACACTTATTATTTAAAATTACATTTATTGTAAGACAATTATTATTTAAAATTACATTTATTGTAAGACACTTATTATTTAAAATTACATTTATTGTAAGACACTTATTATTTAAAATTATATTTATTGTAAGACACCTATTATTTAAAATTACATTTATTGTAAGACACTTATTATTTAAAATTATATTTATTGTAAGACACTTATTATTTAAAATTACATTTATTGTAAGACACTTATTATTTAAAATTACATTTATTGTAAGACACTTATTATTTAAAATTACATTTATTGTAAGACACTTATTATTTAAAATTACATTTATTGTAAGACACTTATTATTTAAAATTATATTTATTGTAAGACACCTATTATTTAAAATTACATTTATTGTAAGACACTTATTATTTAAAATTATATTTATTGTAAGACACTTATTATTTAAAATTACATTTATTGTAAGACAATTATTATTTAAAATTACATTTATTGTAAGACGATTATTATTTAAAATTACATTTATTGTAAGACACTTATTATTTAAAATTACATTTATTGTAAGACACTTATTATTTAAAATTATATTTATTGTAAGACACCTATTATTTAAAATTACATTTATTGTAAGACACTTATTATTTAAAATTATATTTATTGTAAGACACTTATTATTTAAAATTACATTTATTGTAAGACACTTATTATTTAAAATTACATTTATTGTAAGACACTTATTATTTAAAATTACATTTATTGTAAGACACTTATTATTTAAAATTACATTTATTGTAAGACACTTATTATTTAAAATTATATTTATTGTAAGACACCTATTATTTAAAATTACATTTATTGTAAGACACTTATTATTTAAAATTATATTTATTGTAAGACACTTATTATTTAAAATTACATTTATTGTAAGACACTTATTATTTAAAATTATATTTATTGTAAGACACTTATTATTTAAAATTACATTTATTGTAAGACACTTATTATTTAAAATTACATTTATTGTAAGACACTTATTATTTAAAATTACATTTATTGTAAGACACTTATTATTTAAAATTACATTTATTGTAAGACACTTATTATTTAAAATTATATTTATTGTAAGACACCTATTATTTAAAATTACATTTATTGTAAGACACTTATTATTTAAAATTATATTTATTGTAAGACACTTATTATTTAAAATTACAAAACTGATTAATTTGTATTATTTGGAATATTTGAACTATTATTCTCATCTTAGTTGTCATTTTCACAACATTTCAGTTGATATAACCTCCGACCATCATCAGGTGTATCTTGTCGAACTCGGGGAAACTTTGTGAAAATGACAATCAAGATGAGAATAGTTGTTAAAATATTCCAAATAATACAATCCTCGTCTCAAAAATTCATAAGCGTAATATGGGTTAATTTGTTCAGATTGATTTAAAAAATATTTTTTAAAAGTAGTTAGGATTAAGTATCAAATAAGTGAATTTTGGGTAAAGAAGATTGGTTTTAAAAAGCAACTTGTCAGTCGGTTGTCGTTCAGGGAGAGAGAGAAGGGGGTAATATCTTTAGCAAATTGTCTAATTTACGGATTTCTTCTTTTTTGTTTTTATTTTTTGCTTATATCCTCCTATAACCCCCCCCCCGCTCTTTTTAAGAGCGTTTCCAACTTTTTTGGGTTACTTGTATGCAAAAGTTAGCCACATGGGAGCCTCTAAGCACAGTTCTAAGTATCATAATTTAAAAAAAAAATTATCTAAATGACAGAATTTAACCACATAAATATAAAAGCATAAGATAAACACATATATACCTCTAACTTACACTCCGACAGCTATAAAACTTTCTTATATTTATCAACATTAGATGAAAATTGAGTGTTTTCAACTACAATTTTTTTTTTTTAATTGTCAACTTTCACCATTAAATTTCAATGTGATGGAATAAAATACCGAACATGAACCTTGTAGCGGACAATGGAATTGAAAGAAACAAAGACTCAATTGGTGGATAAGATAAACGTTGTTTATTTGCTGTTGGAAGAAATGAACGTTTTAGTTATAACATGTCCGCGCGTATGTAACCAATGTTCGTTGCACGTCTGGTGTTGTAGCAAGAAAAGGAAATGTGTTTTCATCTCAAGTTCGGGTCACTATCGTTTGTTCGCGCGTGGGAAGAGAAATAAATGTTGTAGTGAAAATTGAGAATGATAGTCCAGCGTGTAGACAAAAGAGTGGATATGAGTGTCGACATCAGTTAGTAGTCAGGTACGCGAAGGTGTTATCAGGGACCAGCAGTAGATAGAGAGAGAAAGAGTGAGAATGCGTACATACAGTCTGTAGCTTGTGCCCTATACATAGTCACAGGGGTGTTGACGTGCGCGAGCGTGCGCCTCCCAAAGGGGAGGCGGTTGGTTAGCCCAACCTCTCTAGTCGAGAGCTAGTCCTAAAAATGATTAGAAACAGCTTGTCTCCTTGTTTTATACTCGTTTCCGGAGTGTCTTTTGCGCATGTGTATTTCCTTAGGAAGCGGAAGTGACGTCGTCCATGTGTGCGCGTGTGTGAGTACACATGTATACGTAAGCGTGTGTATATATACGTGAATGTGAGTGTATGTACGCGAACGTGAATATGTGTACATGTGTGGACGTGGGCGCGTATGTTTGTGTGCGCGTATGTATATGACGGCTTGCAATATGAATGTGTTTTTGTGTGAGACTTGAAAAAGGCTCGTACAACCTATATATCCTGAAAGTTCTATCTTTTGGCTATCTACATATTAAAACAAATATCATCTTTGACCCCTAGAGTTGTCTTTTCTTGACCTCCAAAGTTATGCCCTTTTAGGTCTTCCCGCGGAAGCTATCTCTGCTTATAAATGGGCAAAATGTCCCACAAGATGAATTGCCTTGCCTTTCTAAGGTTGATTTTTTGGATTCCTTGGTCAAAAAATACCACTAGGTGCAATTTTCTAGGCCAGAATTTAAATACTTTTCAAAATATTTACAATTTTGTAACGATGAGTAGTCCCATCACGACACATCGCGACAGTCCTTTTTCATCCTATTGCCCTTATTTTGGATGAGCTCAAAAACAGTGTTCCCATCTGCTGGGTCTGAAATTTGGCGGTTCATCGTAACTTATGTATATCTTACAGGGGTCAAAAGGATAAAAAATTCTGAGGGGGGGGGTGAAATTTCGATCTTTTACTGGATGATTTGGCATGGGATAGCCCCCTGAGTAAAATATTTTTTTAACAAAATTTATTTGAAATACATTAAACTGATTTTAATTTATTCACCTTCCTTGCAAGTTGAGCTTTCATATAAAAGAAGAAAAAAATAGTGATCCAGGATTTTTCATTTCTAAGTTTATCAATTTTCTGTTGGATTGTTCTTTTTCAAGATTGGTACATATGGTTTAATCTCCTTTTGTCATCTTTTTGTGTTGGGGAAAGATATATTAATTGCACAAATCATGCTGCCTCAGTATGTTGCTTGGATGATTTTATCCAGAGATATATCAAATGTAATAGCCCATGTAGGATAGGGGTTTCCAAACTATGGCTCACAAGCCAGATCCGGCCTGCTAAAGTTTTTAATCTGGCTCACGGAGCTCTTATAGAAAACATGAAAATGTTCAGGAAAAATTTTTTCAATAGATGTGTGATAATAGCATGGTGATTTTTTTTTTTTGTTTGTTTAGAAAAAGATTAAAAGAATGAGGTTTTGGAGAATCAGTTTCACTAAAAAGCGAAGCTAATTAACAAAACAGTATAAAACATGTCCAGGTTGTCATCATCATCATCATCATCATCATAATCATTTATAATAATTTTTTTTTTTTTTTTGCCCACATAGCTCTAAAAAGTCAGCAATATGCCCCCCTCCCCCGTTCAAAAACTTTGGAGACCTCTATTATGGGGCATTGTTAACCGTTATAATTAGGGTTTTGATGGCTTTAGTCATATTTATTTTTACCAATCTGGCACGATCTCCAGCAAATAAGATTTCTTGTCTTTGCAATCCTGTCACCCATTTGCTCCTTCAGTTCCACCTGGTTCGCATCCATTCTCATATTTTTAGCAGGAGGGAGGGAGTATCCTATCAGCTCTTCTGTCTAGGGTCATGTAGTTAACCTGATTGAGAATATATTACAGAAGACTCTTCGCATGATGATATGCCATTTAACGGAGTTTTCTTGAAAAAGAATTTAGCACTTGTGTATTTCTATCATTTTGGACAATTTTTTAGTTTTCAGTTTTTAAGAACTCCTTTCAAAACAAATCAAGAAAGCTTTGGCAAAAAATGTCAAATTTTCCATAACTTTTAGGTAAAAACAAAAGAATAATATAATAATACAAAGTAAAACATTAATTATTTGAACATTTTTCTTGAATTAAAATAAAGAAAATTCTGAAATTAATAAAATGTGTCATATGAAAATGTATGACTTCAAATTTATAAATAGTTTGGAAAAGTCATGATGTGTGACTTTTTTTTTTTTAAAAACAGTTTTTTGTTTTTGACAAAATTTAAAGTTTCGTAACAAAAATAATCATTAAAATTTATAGTTTAAACTGTTATTATTGAAATGTGTGCGACATTTTTTCTTTGTTGAAAAGAAAATTTTTTTTACAGACGATACTGTTCTCCAATTAGATTAAACAGGATTCGCGTTTGTCTCCCCCCCCCGTTTTGAAAGAGTTCTTAAAAAATGAAAACTGAAAAATTGTCCAAAATTACAGAAATGCAATGTACCAAAATTTGTTTTTTTTTAATTTTTTGTGATAGGTATCCTATGCCTGAGTTGGGCAGTGTTGTGTCAGAAGTTGCTATCTGTAATTTGCTTCATAAACGCAATAAATAAAAATAATGTACCCATTTTTAAGGCAGATTGTTGCAGGTTTTGAAAAATTGATCATTACCTTTTTATTTGTGGAATAATGACACATGCCAAACAGTTACAAAATATCAATGATGATTCTTTATTTCATTGGACCGGTCAAATGATGATGACGTCAGGAATTCATATTTGGGATCTACATAGTTTAATCTTTCTACCCCTCACTTTCAAAGGGGCAGCTGACCACTCTGCCAACTGACTGACTCTTCTGATCTTTGCTGACTAGTAAACTCAACTGTTCTGCCTCAACTATCGCCCTGATCTGACTAACTCCAGCTTCTATATTGAGAATCTTTCCTTTGTTATGACGTCAGAAGTGTGTTTCCCAGCGTGACCAATTCACGTGGCTATGCACACGTTTTTCCAAACACACTTTTGACGACAAAGAATTATCAACTAATCTATTTTTTAGCCTAACCTATTTTTTTACAATATATTTTTAATTTGTATTGTTCATTCTTTTTAGATGACATTTTTAATATTCAGTTTTGTAAAAGAGTGAACAATCAATTCATTTTACAATATAAATAATATCTAACTATTTATAATAGAATTTAACAATAAACCTTTTTAACATTCTGATTTCTAACATTATACTTCTGAACCTTGCTTACAGGGTTCGAGTCTCGGCTTATCCTAATCTCATTTTCACTTATCTAATGTTCTTCTTATTTACATGGAAAGGGACAGACATTTTTCCTGTAACAAGGGAATTCCTCAGTGTGGAAGTCATTAGTTTTCTCAAGCAAATATTTTCTGAGCTAGGAGTCCCAGAAAGGCTCGTTAGTGATAATGGTTCTCATTTTAGCTCCCAACATTTCAAAGAATTTGCTAAAGCATGTGATTTTGAGCTCATCACCTCTTCTCCCAGATACACCCAATCGAGCGGCATGGCAGAATGAAGCTCCATGTATGAGCGAATGGTGGCCTTGTAGAGGTACAGGATACTGTCAGGTGTGAGTAGTCTTCTATCCCAATAGAGGGAACCCAGCTTCTTTGCAGCAGCCTTCGCAATGTCCTCAATGTATTTGTTCCAGTTCATATTGCATGTTAAGCCGAGGAGTTTGAAGGAAGAATTCTCAATTAGTGTAATTTGTCATGGATACCCGTAGTTAGAGAGGTGTCTTGTTATTTTTAAAGGAGAGCAACTTAGTCGTACATGTTGCCATCCATTTGCGATCCTATTGCACTACAGTCTAGAAGTCATTTTCTAACGATTCTACCATTGTCTTAGATTTATGTGCATCTGTTCTTCCCTTATGCATGTTATAGAGCAGCGTATCATCAGCAAATATACCCATCTCGGACACAACTCTATCAGAGAGGTCGGCAATGAATATCAGGAATAATAGTGGTTCAATGATCGACTACTGTATTAATGTTATGCTGCTAGATGGTCCTATTGTCTAAAACGGATCTAATTATATTTAGTATACGTCTAGTTATACTCTACAATTTAATTTTCATTAGCAGCCCCTCATGTCAGACTTTGTCAAAGGCCTTGGATATATCAAGGGCTACAACTCAATAAATTGAAGTAAAAATAAAAAAAAAAAAAAACAAATGTCGACGATTAGATAAGAAGAATGTATTGTATCACAATGCCACACCACACTTTATTTATTTATTTATTGGAGGGGGGGGGCGGAGGACTAGACAAAAATTGTGCATCTTAGTTATTCGCTTAATATTGCTCCATCAATCTGATGGAGCAATATTGACATGGTATTGGGATGAGCCAAAATAATGTCTATGGTAAGCTTTACTTACCAAATCCCTGGGACACAAACAAGATTGCTTATTGGACACTGGCTGCTTTAAATTATTTTACAGCATTCAATTTTATTCTTGAAATCTCAGCCATCAAGAAAATAGTGTTTATCAGGAAATTCAGTTTTTATCATTAGTTTTTCTTTCAATATGTCGTTCTGTTTTTTAGCAGTGGCTTTTGAAAATTCTTAGTTTTTACATCTTTCTTTCAGTTTTGGGTATTCAGCATATTCCATTGCCAACATCAGTATCCATCTGCCTTCCTTGGATGTTAATTTTATCATGCTTTAAATGGTATTGTGTATTACAAGGGGCGTTCAAAACGTACAGACTTCTATTTTTTTTTTTTTTTAACTCAAAATGTCAAAGAGCTATGAAGACGGGAGTGGTAGCATTAAAACGAGCAACCTATTGTGCTTTAAAAAAAATTTTTCTACATAGTCACCATCATTCTCAATGTACAATGCCAACGATGAACAATGCTCGTGCATGGGCGCCCAGAATGTGCTTTGTTATATGAAAGTTGTTCCAAAAGTAAAGCCTCCTATTTTTTTAAACTCTAAACGTTGAAGAGCTGCAAATACGGGAATGGTACCATTAAAACCTGTGACATGTTGTGCTACAGAATATATTTTTCTACATAGAATATATGAACTCAGCGTCATCCTTTAATTGTCAATGCACATTTTCCAGTAATCCAATGACACATCTCTGCTTCTGATACATGTCCATGACAGAGGTTGCATTCTTAGAGTCTTACACCGTCAATATCTGCAACAGAGAAGTTAAAGATTTAGGTCATAAGTGCATGAGTTCAGTCATCATAACAATGCAAATTCACAACCCCCGTCTGATCCATTCTGGCGAAACAAAAAAAAAAAATAGGAGCCATTACTTTTGGAATGCCCTTATATTTTTTTTTACTGATGTGAATACACATACATCTCTTTAAAAATCATTCTCTTTTTTCTTTTCTTTTTTTTTCAGAAAAAGACAAACAAATATGACTAATTCTTGGAGGATAATAATCAGCTTATTATTCTTTTGTCTCATCTCTGAAGTAAAAAGTGCCAAGATTTTGGTAGTTTCTTTGCCCCATTACAGCGTTGTTGCTGAATCGAACGCCATTGCTGTTGAGCTGGTGAAGAGAGGACACAGCGTTACCTTCTACTTGCCGAGTGACTTTGACAACACGAAAGCCGTGCCCGATTTACCGATCATCAGATATGGAACAAATATGACCGCAATGTTTTTATCGATGGCCAAAAAAATCAACGACGATGTTTATGCTGACGGGGCTAATGTTTATTTCACCATGCGAAACATGCGAATTGACTTCTGTAATCAAATAAACGATGTAAAAGCACTTAAAAAGTTAAAGGATGAAAAATTTGATTATGCGATAGTAAACCTTTTGTTCTTTATGAAATGTATATATCTCATTCCGCACAATCTCAATATACCGTACGCCAGTGTCAGTACTGCCATTACTGAACTGGAAATTGGTCATCCAGCTGCACCTAGTTTTATCCCTTTCATTTTATCGCATTATGGTACTGAAATGTCGTTTTTTGAACGCGTCGTCAACCTATTCTACCATTTGGGGCCGACAATAATGCTTCATTATCTTTTCCCATCGTATGACGTTTCAAAAACCGTGCCAAAAATTTCTTACAACGAGGCTGAAGACCTTCCCAAAAAATCAGAAATCTTTCTGGAAAATTCTGATTTTGTCTTAAATTTCCCCAAACCGACCATGCCAAATTTTATCCAGGTTGGAGGCCTCACAACAAAAGCACCCAAACCCCTACCAACAGAAATAAAAAAATTCTTTGATGATGCCCCCGATGGAGTGATTGTGATGTCTTTTGGTTCAATTTTCAAACCAAATAAGCGCACTAAAGAATTGTTTATATCGGTTTTTTTCGAAGCTCAAACAGCGGGTTTTCTGGAAAAATGATGATGCAAAGATAGTAAACAACATCTGGATGCAACCATGGTTACCCCAAAATGATGCTTTGGCTCATCCCAATACCAAACTTGTCATTTATCATTGCGGGAATAATGGCATGTTTGAAAGTTTATACAATGCGGTTCCTTTACTGTGTCTCCCACATACGGCAGACCAATTGAGCAATGCAAAGAAACTTGACCATTTTCATATTGGTCGATCTTTGTCAGTTGCTTTGTTAACAGAAGAAATGATCCTTGAAGCGATCCAGGATCTCCTCACTGATTCAACATATGCTGGAAATATCACGCATCTTTCGCGAATCTTTCATTCTCGCCCTGAAACGCCAGCCGAACGCGCTGCTTCTTGGCTGGAGTACGTTTTTAAATTCGGAGGCGGACATCTTCGTTCGAATCAAAACAAACTCTCACCTTTTCAACTTCTAATGGGCGATGTTTGGTGCTTTATATTTACCGTCATTGTATTGGGAATTTATGTTGCCATCTACTCGATTCGAAAATGTCTTGGATTTATTTGCAAGAAAAAGAATAAGGAGAAAATGAATTAAACTCAAAATGCTTTTCACTTTATAAAATTTTTATTATATTTTTAAAACAACCCGAGTTTTGCATTTTATATTGTATCCTCTGCCTGTATAATGTACCTGAGATAAATAAGTAAACAATTATATATTTTGGATACAAACATACACTCAATTCAAAATAATTTTTTTTGTTTTGCAAACGTTTGATTTATATTTTAAAATAAAATGATGTTGCTAAGGTAAAAAAAGTAAACCGGACTTTTAAATTTAAATTTTAAAATTAATTCTTCCCAAATCAAATTGTCATCCCATTTACTAAAACAGTATAATTTCAAATAAATACATTTCAAAAAGTGATAGTAGTTTTTGATTTGAAAAATATTTAACTGACAATTATTTTTGCAGTAAAACAGAATATCTATTGTAAAAAATGTTGTTTTTTTTTTTTTTTACCTCAAACAAGGCATATTGCCATGTGGACATAAGGGGTTACTACTTGGGATCATGTTTAACAGTAGACTGTGGGGAGTTGAGCAGCGATACATCTGTTCCAAATTTTAACTATTATTTTATTGGTTTTTACTATTTCTATTCTACAAATTCTTCTGTTGTTGAAAACACCCATTTCATAGATTCTTTTCACTATCGAAGTAGTCCATCTCAAAAACAATACTTTCCTGCTCCACTTCCAAAGGCCATCTCTCACTTCAATTAGGTCATTTGGCACCTACTTGGAATTCAATATTCAACATTCAATTACGAACTGTTTAAGATTGCCTTTTATTCAGTATCGCACAAAACGCAACGTCAGCTGTTGTTATATAACAAGTACACGGATAATGCGGATCTAACCCGAACAACTTGATGGCATCAAGTTGGTGCATGAGTGTCAAAGGTTAAGGCTGACTAACTAAATGACATTGTTTCAACTTGTTAGGGGAGTACAGCTCCGAGTTCAGAATTCATGCATTGGCTGGTGCAGCCTAGTGCGGGTGGGGACGTTAATTGGGTTGAGGGCCACCCCATTCTCTGTAACTCCAATATATAAGAAAGGTATATACGTGAGTTTTTAGTACGAATGAGAGGACTAGATTCAGAACTAGATTGAGAGACAGGATTCAAGATTCAGAAGAGAGGGCCTTTCAGTCAAGATAAAGAAAAAGAAAAGAAGAAAGAGATCTGAATGGATTCAGCGATGCAGAGGCCATCCCTCCCAATAATAAGAAGGATCCTGTATGAAGGCTGGCTAAAAGTAATAATAAACAAATCGTGTTTTAGAAGCATGCATTATTTGATTTCCAGATTGAAGTGCAACCGTCACAAGAGGCACCGACCGAACAAAGAAGAAAAATTATGTGTCTTAATGTTACGTTATGCTGCAGTTACATTATTTTGTATTATGTCGTCTATTTATTCATAAACTATGTGCCAAAATGCTCAGTGAATGTACATGAATTATGTCAATTTTGGGTATATATAAACACTGACAATTTTATTCTCTCAATAATACTTCCACAGTATGCTAGAGAAAAAGAGAGAGAGAGAGAGAATGATGTTCAGTGGCTTGTTTACGACTGATGACAGAGGTCAGCTTCCTCCGCTGTGTTTTTTCTTCTCTCTGTTTGGTTTCCCCGTGTTCATTTATTTATTTTAACACATTTTCATGATTGTCAAATCAAAGCCCATTCCAAAAGGTTGTTTACATCTTTGAAATCTTGGTCATCTGAAGAATGTTGAATTCCAAGTTTTTGTACATTCTTCCCAATTGTTATGATTTTTGATGACATTTCTTGGTTTGAAGACTTGTCAACAATATTTTCGTGTGTGCACCCAGTTCCATAGGCGTGTGTGCACAACCAGCGATAATTCTGGCGTTACCCAGAATACTATTCAATGTTAAGATCTTCTTATAGTCTGTATGTATGTGACACCCGCACCCATGACTGTATACACACATGTGCACACAAAGACAATCAACGACGATGTCATTGTTATATATACACCATACAAATTATATAGACCCATTATGCAACACTATATGTAGTGTATCTTGTCTGACTTAGGTACCAAATCATTTGTAAATACTCTGAGGAATTGCTTGTCCCTTTGGTGAATACTTTCATTGGAAGACTCTACTAAGTATATTTACTATCAACTTCCCCAAGAATAAATAATAGACTGATTATCAATTTTCCCTGAAGCCATTTCTAGAAATAAAATTTCTTAAATACACCATCTTTTAATTAAGAAAGGGAGATGTTATATTAGTTATGTCCCTTGCCTAATGCATTCAGCCCCTAATATTAATATGATTATCGGCCCATTATTTTTTATGTACTTCTTGTAATCGCTGTGCCCTAATAAAAAACCTGCTGACATTAGTTCCTCGTTCTATCTTCTCCAATCCAAGCCATCCCTTCAAACTACAGAAGGATGTGAGAAGAGGAATAGTGGTAGTTTGGAGTGTCACTTTGGGAGGAAAGATTTAGGAAAGAGTGAACTTTAGGGAGATTTATTGAAAACTATTTTTAAGTTTTTACTCAAATGTGTGAGGGTAAGAAAGATATTAACTGATAAACACAAACAAAATAATGAGTTCAAAAGAGAAGTTAGAAAAAAAGAAAAGATAGGCAGCGTTTATAAATGAATGAAAATAAACACAAACCAAACAAACATCTTAACCCAAAATTGTACGTCTTGAGGAACACTCAGCAATGTTAGTGTGTATTTTGTATAAACACACACACACACACACACCCATACGTATGCATATATATATATATATATATATATATATATATATATATATATATATATGCTACTAACACATCAAGCTGTAGAAGAGTTGGATAAAAATATATAATTACGCCTATTCAATGACGAACTTATCTAACAGGCGTAGGTTGTGGGAAATTTGAAATGGCAGTTACTTTCTCGGGTAATGGTGATATTTCATCCTTATCGATTGAGTGTCCGAGGAAGTTAACCTGTTGGCTGATGATATATTTTTCAATGTTTATTGTTAGACCGTAATGGGACAATCTTTGGAAAGCTTGTTCTAAGTGTTGTCTATGTTCGTCGAGGTTTATACTAGCAATTAGGACATCATCCACGTTTGCGAATACGAATGCCAGGTCCCTAAAAACCTCGTCTTTGGAAGGTCTGACAAGCGTTTCTAAGCCCAAAAGGCATTTGGGCGAATTCATAAAGTCCAAATGGTGTGGTAAGTACTGTTTTATGGATATTTTCTACCACTGGAACTTGCTAATATGCCTTTACTAGGTTCAACTTGAGAAATACTGTGGCATTTCAAAATCCGATTGTGAAATCATGAATGTGTTGGATAAGGTATCTATCTGGTACGATTTGTGCATTTAATCTCCTAAACTCTCTGCAAGGATGCCATACTCAATGTACATTATCCAGTAATTCAATGACACATCTCTCCTCCTGATACATGTCCATGACAGGGGGCGTTTTCTTAGAGTCCTACACAATCAATATCTGCAGCAGAGAGATTAAACTTTTAGGTCATGAGTGCATGAGCTCAGTCATCATAACAATGCGAATTCGCAATCTCCTCTGATGCATTTTGCGAAATAAAAAAATAGGAGCCATTAATTTTGGAATGCTCCTTGTATTTTTCTTACTAATGGGAATATCCGTACATATCTTTAAAAATCATTCTCTTTTTTTTTTTTTTTTTTTCAGAAAAAAAAACCCAAACAAATATGACGAATTCGTGGAGGATAATAATAAGCTTATTATACTTTTGTCTCATCTCTGAAGTAAAAAGTACCAAGATTTTGGTAGTTTCTTTGCCCCATTACAGCGTTGTTGCTGAATCGAACGCCATTGCTGTTGAGCTGGTGAAGAGAGGACACAGCGTTACCTTCTACTTGCCGAGTGACTTTGACAACACGAAAGCCGTGCCCGATTTACCGATCATCAGATATGGAACAAATATGACCGCAATGTTTTTATCGATGGCCAAAAAAATCAACGACGATGTTTATGCTGACGGGGCTAATGTTTATTTCACCATGCGAAACATGCGAATTGACTTCTGTAATCAAATAAACGATGTAAAAGCACTTAAAAAGTTAAAGGATGAAAAATTTGATTATGCGATAGTAAACCTTTTGTTCTTTATGAAATGTATATATCTCATTCCGCACAATCTCAATATACCGTACGCCAGTGTCAGTACTGCCATTACTGAACTGGAAATTGGTCATCCAGCTGCACCTAGTTTTATCCCTTTCATTTTATCGCATTATGGTACTGAAATGTCGTTTTTTGAACGCGTCGTCAACCTATTCTACCATTTGGGGCCGACAATAATGCTTAATTATCTTTTCCCATCGTATGACGTTTCAAAAACCATGCCAAAAATTTCTTACAGCGAGGCTGAAGACCTTCCCAAAAAATCAGAAATCTTTCTGGAAAATTCTGATTTTGTCTTAAATTTCCCCAAACCGACCATGCCGAATTTTATCCAGGTTGGAGGCCTCACAACAAAAGCACCCAAACCCCTACCAACAGAAATAAAAAAATTCTTTGATGATGCCCCTGATGGAGTTATTGTGATGTCTTTTGGTTCAGTTTTCAAACCAAATAAGCGCACTAAAGAATTGTTTATATCGGTTTTTTCGAAGCTCAAACAGCGGGTTTTCTGGAAAAATGATGATGCAAAGATAGTAAACAACATCTGGATGCAACCATGGTTACCCCAAAATGATGCTTTGGCTCATCCCAATACCAAACTTGTCATTTATCATTGCGGGAATAATGGCATGTTTGAAAGTTTATACAATGCGGTTCCTTTACTGTGTCTCCCACATACGGCAGACCAATTGAGCAATGCAAAGAAACTTGACCATTTTCATATTGGTCGATCTTTGTCAGTTGCTTTGTTAACAGAAGAAATGATCCTTGAAGCGATCCAGGATCTCCTTACTGATTCAACATATGCTGGAAATATCACGCATCTTTCGCGAATCTTTCATTCTCGTCCTGAAACGCCAGTCGAACGCGCTGTTTCTTGGCTGGAGTATGTTTTTAAATTTGGAGGCGGACATCTTCGTTCGAATCAAAACAAACTCTCACCTTTTCAACTTCTAATGGGCGATGTTTGGTGCTTTATATTTACCGTCATTGTATTGGGAATTTATGTTGCCATCTACTCGATTCGAAAATGTCTTGGATTTATTTGCAAGAAAAAGAATAAGGAGAAAATGAATTAAACTCAAAATGCTTTTCACTTTATAAAATTTTTATTATATTTTTAAAACAACCCGAGTTTTGCATTTTATATTGTATCCTCTGCCTGTATAATGTACCTGAGATAAATAAGTAAACAATTATATATTTTGGATACAAACATACACTCAATTCAAAATAATTTTTTTGCTTTGCAAACGTTTGATTTATATTTTTAAAATAAAATGATGTTGCTGAGATAGAAAAGTAAACCAGACTTTTAAATTTAAATTTTAAAATTAATTCTTCCCAAATCAAATTGTAATCCCATTTACTAAAACAGTATAATTTCAAATAAATACATTTCAAAAAGTGATAGTAGTTTTTGATTTGAAAAATATTTAACTGACAATTATTTTTGCAGTAAGACAACAGAATATTTATTGGTAAAAATGTTTGGGGTTTTTTTTTTTGCACTTCAAACAAGACATATTTCCATATGGGACATAAGGGGCTACTATTTGGAATCGTGTCTAACAGGAGACTGTGGGGAGTTGAGCTGCGAGATATCTGTTCTAAATTTTGACTACTATATTTTATTGTTTTAAATTATTTCTCTGCTACACATTCTTCTGCTATTGAAATAGATGTCTTCAATGGATTCATTTTGCTATCGAAGTATTCCATCTCAATAACAATACTTGCAAACCCCCTCCCAGTGATATCTCTCGCTTCAATCAGGTCATTCAGTGCTTTCCGGGAATCCAATATTCAGCATTCAATTACGCATTGTTTAAGATGGCCTTTTATTCAGCAATGTGAGTTATTGTTATTTACTCGGATCGTGGATAACGCGAACCTGGCCTGGAGAACTTGATGGCATCAAGTTGGTGCATGAGTTCACATGTCGACTTGTGCAGCCTAGCACGAGTGGAAATGTCAATTGGGTTAAGGGCTACCACACACTATGTAACCCTAATATATAAAGAAGGGACACACGGAACTTTTTATTCAGAACGAGAGAATTAGACTCAGAATTAGAGAGTGAGAGACAGGGTTTAAGATTCAGAGGAGAGAATTTTGCAGTCAAGATGAGGAAACGAAAAAGAAGAACGAGATCTGAATTGATTCAGCGATGCAGAGGCTCTCCCAATAATAAGGAAGATCCTAAATAAAGCTTGTCTACAAATAATAATGAAAAAGTCGTGTTTTAAAAGCATGCATTATTTGATTTCCAGATTGAAGTGCAACCGTCGTGAGGGGCACCGACCGAAGAAAGGGGAAACATACTACATACAAATTATAAAAGACCCATTAAGCAACATTATAGTGTTACAAGAAAACAGGGCATAATGCAGACGTGGCCACCCCCTCTCTCTCCTTAAATTTTATTTTGAATATCTATCAGTCAGGCACAACCATTGCTATCGAGACATTTAGCAACGAAGTATCCACGGGTGAAACCCATGAAAGGAAGCGAGTTAGATACCCCCATCCCCATCCCTGCACAAAGTCATTTGTCAAGCCAAGACCACGACGAGAAATCATCCAGACACCCCACTTCCACCCAAAACGAAGCAGCGTGTGGGGAAAAAAAGAAGAGAAAAAAACTTTTAGCTGGAATTCCGTGCAAGAGAGAAAAAAAAACACCAGAGTCAGGCTAAAGAAATGAAGCTGATGATCACATCGCCAAACGAATGTCAACAATAAAAATGTGATTGACAGCAGTCAACATGATTCGTTTGATAAATTGGAAGTTCACTCAACTTTAAACTCATAACTCGAGCCGAAAAGGGAATATGTCAAATTCTGTGAATACGTCTTGGCTCAGAGATATTGGAATGGGATACATCCCCGATTTGGAGGACAACAAAAGACGAGATGAACACCAACAACGTGATTTATACGGTGAATTGGTGACCCTTTCAACTGAATCTTATTCCTCAAGCAGAAAACTACGAATTCACCTTGGCTTAGATATGTGGGAATGAGACGTCCCAACGTTGGTGGTTGAGAAATAAGCGAGAAGGAAAAATAATGGGAGGACAGGTGGATAAACAAACATTGGAAGGCACCAGATCGCACGTCAGCAATGCGAAATTGCCTTGCACCATAAACATCTGAATACTGACTTCACGAATACTTGATCATCGCTTGGATGCACGTCCTCCAGCTAAGTATTGTTCAATATCGCCCCCCATACTTCATAAATGTCGACTTGCTGGACCGAATTGTTTTTCTTATTTTGAATAATTTCTGCGGCCTCATATGACTGGACCATTATTTCACAGGAAGAAAAAAAAAGATAAAAAAGGAAGGAAAGAAAAGAGGCTATGTTTTTCTGAACAGTTTTCTTTACTGTTGACACCCCCACCTTCTTTTTGACCCGTTGGACACTGTCTGCATGTTTTCTTTTATCATCCCGTTTTAATATTTTGTCTTGGTTGTTGAATTTTAACGCACAATAAATGACATGTATATAATATATATACAGGGTGACCCCCAAAAAACAAAAACATAGAAAGTATATCTAGAACATATGCTGTAGAACGGAGAAAAAAAGGCCAAAAACCCTAGTGTTTTGATGTGATGTTTTGAATATAATAAACTAGTTATGACCAAAGTTTCATTTCATTCGGATAAAACACTAAGAAACGGGGCCTAATTAAAGCTGGGGCCCGTTTTTTTTTGGGGGGGCGGGTCACCCTGTATGACCCTGTTGTTCCGTAATTCATTGCCTGGTATTTCGTCAACCGTGAATCTCGTAAGAACATTTCACGGTGGAGTTACTGTCCAGATTCTGGGTAAAGTGCTACTTGGCCGTGATCATTCTAGGGTTGGTATATTACATTTTTTTTATATACACGATACGTTTCAGGGATAGATTTACCAGATCATTTGTAACTGAGGAATTGTCCATCGCTTCAGTGAATGCTTTAGTGAATGCTATCATCGAAAGACTTTCCTAAATATGCTCTTTTTTCAGCATCCATTTTCCTATGAATGTACATAAAATCAACAAAGAAAAAGTTTACAAGCCAAAAGCTTCTGTAAACTTAAAACAAATATAAATATGAATATTTAGATAGTAATCCCAACCAAATAAAAAAAAAGTTCAATACAATCAAAATAGAAAATAGAACACAATTTAAGATTGTAAATTATACTTTACTTGAATTTATTGTTCGACAGGATACTCAAATTAGAATATTAAGATTCCTTAATGCGCAGAGTTTCAAAGAAATTTCTCATCAAAGGGAAGATATTAACAAATGAATAGTATAGCAAAACTATGAATTTGCTGGTACTGGCATATATTGAAACTGTATTATATGAAAAGTAACCATAAATGCAAAAAAAAAAAAAAGGAAAAGTTTTAGTGCAAAGAGTTCATAAAATGGGGGAAACAAATGAAAAATAAAAAAGTGAATTAAAGATTTAAAGTCCAGATAAAAGGATATGGTGTGGTTAACTATTTTCAAGACAAAATGATCATAAGAAGTTGGATTAGCAAGCAGTCGAGAGATAAAGATTATTTTGAATCGTTAAAGTTTCTTTTCACTTAGGCATAGTGGAACCGACATAACAAATATTCCATGCCCGTTTAAAAAATTTAGTAATGATGGAAAACTTGGTTTCAAAATACAACGGAAGTAAAATACAACAATAAATATAAAAAAAATTGTGTTTTCATGTCTCAGACATATTGTTCTTGAAATAATTAGGTTGTGCATCAAAATGCCACATTTGAACATATGCATAGACGTAACGGATGTGAACTAGACAGCAAGCGTGATTTTTGAGTAAATAGAAAAAAAAAGAATGGAAAAAATATTGTCACTAATATAGACATAATCTTAATAGCAATACCAGTACAAATAATAACTTGTGGGACCTGTGGAAATTATACAGGGGGCTCATTCGAATGTAATATATTGATGTTGGCATTCTGTAGATGTTCAGCATAAATGGAGACGCTCTGATCTTATTGTAGCTCTTTTGTTAAAACTGCAAAGTATTTATCTAAGCTAGTAGGGACGCCTGACGTAGCCTGGTCGTAAAGTATGCTTAAATATATTTTAATTCTTGCAGATTTCGTATATATTATTATAGAGTCAATTTTCTATCGATTTTTATATATTATAAAGTTGCAATTTCAAAAATAAAAAAAAATATATCCATATGACTTGAGTGCATTAGCTTGAATCGAAACGAAACCAAAACTTATGAAATATATATATACAGTCCTGGTCAAAATCATGAGACCACTTAAGAAAGTAAGCGTTTACACATATTATCGAATTTTTTGCCAAAAGGGAAAATATGATGGAAAAAAATTGAAATCGGCTTCATTCAAAGCCTTAACCCTGATCTAATAATTATTTTTTAAAAAACAAACATTTTCACCTGGTCAAAATGATAAGACCACTGATAATTTTTCTAACAAAAGGCAATTATAAATTACTAAAAGGGTCTCAGTATATAGTATAGCTTTCATTATTACGAATTACTTCAAAAATTCTCTTCAGCATGCTTGCGACTAAGTTTTTTTATCAGTTGCGAAGGAATTTTATCCCATGTACTGAAAACTGAATCAGAAAGTTCCTTTATCGAATCATACTGGGTTCCATCCTTGAACACTTCTTTTGCCATCCATCCCCAAAGATTTTCAATGGGATTGAGGTCCGGAGAACATGCTGGATGATCTAACAATTCTATATTATTTGAAGAAAAGTATTCTCGTGCTTGTCGAGAAGTGTGTATCGCAGTGTTGTCTTGCTGGAAAATCCAATTTCTTCCACACAGACGGGGAAATGTACTTCAATGATGTTTGCCGGCCTTTCACTCCTTGCAACTTTAGGGTCCCAGCTGACGAGAAAGCACCCCAGATCATTAAAGACCTTCCTCCACTATGCCGAGTTGAAAAAGTCTCTTTGGGCAAATTTTTATCATGCCAATAGTGTTGAAATCCATCTGGACCATCTAGATTAAACTTTTTCTCATCGGAGAAAATTACATTTTCCTACTTCTCTTCATCCCAAGTCTGGTATTTGGTGGCATATTTAAGTCGGCTAGTTTTGTGCTGTTCAAGAAAACGTGGTTTCTGCAGTCGCTTTAAATGATTGAAACCCTTCATTTTCAGATGCCTTCTGATGGTTTTAGGACTACATTCTGCTGCCGTTTGGCTTTTCAATCGACTTGAGCTCATACTGGAGTTTTTTTTTAACTTCTTCTGATATGGTGATCCAGTGATGGGGTTATTTTTTTTTTGGTCGACCTGGACTCTTTTTGTGCTCATATTGATCTGGATTTCTTAAAAAATTTGTGATGACCGTTTTACTACGATTCACTTCGTTTGGCATGGATCTATGGGAGAGTCCACCACTATTAAGCTCAAAGATCCTTCCTCTCTCAAACTCTGATAATGGTTTCCCTTTTGCCATTAATAATTTAGTAAGATGTTTTTTTTATCCACTAACAAATTGCTTTTAGTAACAAAGAAATCTT
Organism: Euprymna scolopes; assembly: GCF_053919585.1. NCBI lineage: Eukaryota > Metazoa > Mollusca > Cephalopoda > Sepiida > Sepiolidae > Euprymna > Euprymna scolopes. The sequence goes on from NC_136503.1 coordinate 30,560,483, forward strand.
TTCGTCTTCATTTTTTCAAAACTAGCCGATTTTATTAAAGTGCTCTTATTATTTTGACCAGGTGAAAATGTTTGTTTTATAAAAAATAATTATTAGATCAGGGTTAAGGTTTCGAATGAAGCAGATTTCATTTTTTTCCATCATATTTTCCCTTTTGGCAATGGTTTCAACCATTTGTTTGATTAAAAATTCGATATTATGCATAAACGCTTACTTTCTTAAGTGGTCTTATGATTTTGACTAGGACTGTATATATATATATATATATATATATATATATATATATATATATATATATATATATATATATAACTTCAGCTATAATCGAAACCAAAACCAAAACTTATGATGTCAAATTATTTATTACAAGAAATGGAAGTCCATCTATAAGATGAATCTTACCTGTCTATTTAAATGTATGTATATATGTTTGTATGTCTGCCTAAAACTTCTGACAGAGGCAACGAGATCAGTATCATTTTGAAGTTCGACCGTTCAGACGACAAATATGGAAAAATTAGTTAAAAGCATTAATTCCTTCACACTCAACTGAGCACTTTTCTACAAGGAGGGGTCGCTTTTTTTTTGCCGATATTTTCGCAAGTGAACCGCTCTTTTCGATTGACTAGCCTTAATTTGAACATTTGTCACTTCTGGTTTGACGATGACACAACAGCAAAGACGTCACTTTTTTTTTCACGTTTTTTTTCCTCCTTTGTGGTATGGGTTCGAGCCTGCCTGCCTACTACTACTTTTTTTTTTTTTTTTTGCTCAACACACACACCTCCAAACACTCAGGTAGCGTTGTGCACCCAGGCTAGTAACAATTAAATGACAGTCACTTGGGTGTAAGTGTGACACACAAAATAATTAACACACACTCTATCCTATTAATATATAGATTAGATGTGACACGGGCTAAAAAAGAACTTCAATTCCCTTTTTCTTTGTAACAAGGACATTTATTTCCTCATTGTTATGGCTGTGATGTCACTCACGTGATCTCGAATGTTATCTCGATCCATACTACACGTCTCTCTTGTGATTGTCCTCTTTCTCCTTTTTAAATCTTTTTTTTTTCTATACCAGTGACGTCATTCCGCACACATTTGCAGTTACACGTCTGCACTTCATTACATTACTTTCTACCGAATGACTTTGACAACAAGAAAGCTGTACCTGACTTACTGATTAACAGACATGGAACAAATATAACTACAACAGACCCTATGTTTTCAGTGGCATCCGTTAGTCTGGACGATTCCCAGATAACCGTCCATTACTTTTTTCTGGAATTTTGCCACAAGTTGTACTTCAATATGTAGATGTGCGCAACAATAAATCTTTTTTTAACAAAATTCTTGTTACGCCCCCAGGAGCTCAAAAGGGGTCAAAAATACACCAAAATGGCAAAAAATGACACTTTTGGCCCCATAACTTTTTATCCGTCCATTAGATTTCACTGAAGCTTGGCCAAAATGTGAAGGCAATTGTTCCTAATATACATTCAGTATCGCTGACCCTGGCAAAATTCTGGTTTGCTTCCCCCAGGGGCTGGACTTGGTCGTTTTTGTTTATAAAAATTGAAAACAAAAAAAAATACCTCACAAACCACGACTTACTCATTTCTGGTCATCCATCCCTCGCATTTCACTCATAGAGGGGGACCATGTACGCATGGCTTGTTATTGACTGTTGGCAAAATTAACAAAGATGCCACCACGATGAATGTCTACAGCAAAATCATGAAAATGTGAGAATTCATCTGTACTCAAATCGACGACAGAGAAGCATTTAAACACTTACAAGAAGAAAATTTTGATTTTGCCATTGCAAACCTTTTATTTTTCATGAAATGTGTATTTTTAATTAATACTATATCAAGATCCCATATGCAGTGGTGTAGCAAGTGGGTGTGGGGACTGCGGAGGATGTGGTCTGCGCCGGGCGGTACGTGCCAGGGGACGGCATTTTTAGAGGGTAAAAAAAAAAAATAAATAGATAAAAAAATTTAAGCTAACAAAAAACTAAAATTTTTTGCAGAAAAGGTTGTAAAACATCGGGACTTTTAGAGATATCGGAATCAGAAAAATATGTCCCTATTTTATGAGCGGCACACATCAGGGGTGGCATTTTGAGAAGTTAAAAATAGAAAATAGGAAAAATAAATAAAAGCTAACAGAAAATCGGATTTTTTACAAAAAGGTTGAAAAAATTGGAACTTTTGGAGGTATCGGAATCAGAAAAATGTGTCCCTATTTTATGAGCGGCCCATGTCAGAGGGCGGCATTTCCTAGTCTCACACAAAAACACACGTTCCCATTTCAAGCCACTTTTCTTGTCATAAACATACGCGCACACGTACACACACGTACATATATTCACGTTCGCGTATATACACTCACATTCACATGTATACACACACACGCTAACGTATACACATGTACTCACATACGCGCACATGTACGCACACATGGACAACGTCACTTCCCCTTTCCAAGGAAATCCACACATGCGCAAAAGACCACCGGAAACAACTATAAAAGTAAGAGACAAGCTGTTTCCTACCCTTTTCAATTCGGCTTCCGAGCTGAGAGGTTCGACGAACCATTCGCCCCTTTCGGGGCGTGCGCCCATGCACGTCACGTCCACTGCTACTATGTATGGGGCAAGAGTTAACAAACAGTATGTACACCTTACACGTTTTCTATCTCCATGGCCTGGATTGACTTTTTCTCATTTTCTCTCTTTCTCTATACTACAATAGACTTTTCTTCTCACCAGCTAACAGCGAGAGACGCACACCAAACTGGATTGACTTTCTCTCTTTCCCTCTCTACGACAATAGACTTTCCTTCTCACCAGTAAACAGTGAGAGACGCACACCAAACTAAACACGTGTAGTACCCTTTTCTTTCATTTGTTTCTTCACAAAATAAATCCTAGTTCGTTTAATTCAAGTAAACGCGTTGTTCGTTCCTTCCTCAAAGCAATTCATTTTTCCTTTCTCAATGCATTCTATTTTTCATATTTTGTACGATTGGTGGATGTATAATATATCCACCAGTCCACTACACCCTATTTTACGAGCGGCACATGTCAGGGGCGGCATTTTGCCAGGGTAAAATTAGAAAATAGAAAAAAATAAATAAAAGTTAACAAAAAATCTGAAACCTACCTGAATCATTTATTGGTGTTTTACAGTAGTTTTAAACGCTCTTTATTTCACCTTTTAAATATTAACTTTTTAAGAGTCGTAAGAATTCAAAAAGGCGAAACATGCCCCCCTCTTCGTCTTCGTGAAGCAGGAGCAAGGAGCTTGTTTTCAGATTTGTTTTCGCGCACATGTTTGAAAACTGAACCGCTCCAAAATAGAAAATAAAATACTCAACAGAATGGAAGAGTGGTCAAAACATGTATAACACTTAAAATAGAAAATAAAATGAAAGACTTTTTCCCCGTAAGTTTCTTGTATTAGGATGGGGGAGTAGTGACGAGTCTCTTTCTATATAGATGTATATATATATATATATTTTTAGGGTTAGGTATCTCAAAAAATCATTTTATGGGGAGGGGCATATATGACCTTTTGTGGTACTAGTACAGAACAACACAAGAAGGTGCTTATGCAGAGAAATGCCGTGCTATTTTTAAAAATAGAATTTTTAAATTTTTTTCAGAATATTTGCGTGAATTTCCAAAGAAGGTACCGTAATGAAGAGAATGAAGGAGAGTGGTGCGGCATTCCGTAAAAAGCGAAAAACAAAAGTAGAGGAAGCAAAAAGCATAAAGGCACACTGTTGAAATTCATGGAAAAGACTTCTCTGGCTGAAATGGCCGAAACAAAAGTCGAAAATCATGTTGAAACCGAAGATGAAGTTTATATTACTAACACTGATACTGTTACTTTGGAAGTCGACATTGACAGTGTTGATACATCAAAAACTGTCAATGATGATGACGCGCCTGAAGTTGAAGAATTGGAAAGGTAATCACTAGTTGGCGCGAAAACATACACTGCAACCGATTTTACAGATGTTGGTTTATGGCCAGTTGGGATTAATCGTAAAATTCGCGCTATGCTTGTTTGGCAGGGATCTGCCGCTGTGCAGCATTTTGATCATGAATTCAAAGAAGTAGTCCGACTAGGAACAAAAACAAAAGGCGACGTTAAAATGATTCTATCGAGAATTGCGACGTTAAAATGATTCTATCGAGAATTGCGCAACGGTGAGAAACTTTTGAGAACTTGGATGGTGTATTCTCCTTCCAGAGAAGCCTTATTTTGCTTCTGCTGCAGACTGTTTTCAAGTGGACTGACGGGTTTTTCTCCTGAAGTGGGTTTTACGAATTGGTGGAAATTAAACCCAAAAGTATATGAACATGAAGTTAGCACATCTCATGCTTAAGCGTTTCTTCATTGGAAGGATCTAGAGATCCGACTTACTGAAGGGAAGGTAGTTGACAAAGTAGAGCAATATCTTATTAAGAAGGAAACTAAGAAGTGGTGGGAAATTCTAGCTAGATTGCTGGACATCATCAAGTTTTTCGCCAAGCAGAATCTGACACTACGAAGTCACTGTGAAGACATCCATAATGATGAAAGAGATCAAGAAAACAAAGGGAATTTTTTAGAATTGGTAAATTTATTGGCCAAGTATGACACTGTGCTCCGTGAAAATTTGGTGAAAGTTAATCTGGGAAAGAAAATCGCTACTTCTTATCTGGCACCAAAAATTCAAAATGAATTTATGAGCATTTTGGAAAAGCAGGTGAGAAAGAAAATCATCGATCAGATCAAGGAAAGCAAATACTTTTGCATAGTTTTTTATAGTACTCCTGATGTATCTCACAAACACCAGATGAGTGAGGTGTTGCGCTATGTAAAAATTGATGAAAATAAAGTGACAGTGGAGGAGTCGTTTCTCTGCTTCATCGAGACAAAAGGTAAAAGCACAGAGGACATTTCTAAACTAATTTTGAGAGAACTGGAGAACGATGGTGACTGTATTGGCCAGGCATTTGACAATGCTGCTATTATGGCAGCCCATCGATCGGATGTGTAGCAATGAATCTCCGAAATCAACCCAAAAGCTCTATTTGTGCCATGCACTAACCATTCATTAAATCTGGCTTGTGTACAATGCTGCTTCTGTAGCGATTCACTATTACATTTTTTAGCATACTCGTTCTTTTCTGCATTTATACATCGCTGGGATGTCTTGATTCAGTTGACCGGTCTAAGTATCAAGCAGACTGTGAAAACTAGATGGAGTAGTCGAGTAGATGCTATAAATGTTTGGTAAAAAAATTATTGGAAGTCGTCATTACCCTATAACAGCTCACAAAAGAAGGAGACAATGCAACCACAAGATCAGATGCATCTATAATTTTCAACTCGGTATTGTCACTTCCATTTCTTTTATTTCTGAGCCTTTGGAAAACGATTCTCCCAGAAATCAATGATGTCCAGAAGTATCTTCAAGAAAAGGGTTGGATCTGCAACAAAGTTCTGTCAGGCTGACGGCGTTGAGAGATTGCCTTCTTCAAAATAGAGAAAATATGGTGGACACTGCAATAGACGAGTCAAAAAACTCTGCTCTGAAATGGGGATACGCATGGAGCATCGTATCCACAAAGAGAAACGAATGGGTGGTGGACGATTGACTGACGCAGCACTGGGGTTTGATACTGAGTTGAGACAGAAATGCTGTCTGTCATAGACAGGTTGACTGACGAAAAACTTGCAGATTTCAACACGTTCACAGTCTTGCAAGTAATTAAGCTTTTCTTACACCGTCAAATCTGCTTGATGATAATTACGATTGCCAGCTTGGTGAAATTGACGAAGATATAGAAAAAGATAAATTCTTTGCCGAAAGGAAGATATTACAGTATTTTGTGAAAGCTTCAGGAAAAGACAAAATCAATGGACCTCTTGAACTTTTGAACTTTATACAAAGATACCACCTTGGGGATTCTGCCTCGAATATTGTGATCTTACACATTTTCCTTACCCAAGCTACTAGCACTGCCAGTTGTGAGCGCTCTTTCTCGAAACTGAAGCTCTTAAAAAACTACCTTCGATCAAAAATGCGCCAGACAAGGCTTACAGACTTGGTAATCCTGCTTCATAGAGAGGGAACTTGTCGATAGAGTGAATTATGATAGAGTTACTGATAACTTTACCAAAAAAAAAAAAAAGCGCAAAAACTATGTTTGTAAATTTTTAACCGACTTGATGCCTTGCGATAGTTCTTTCACAAAAAAATAAATTAATAGACTTATTTTCAATTCATAAATGCATTTACTTAAAAAAAATTAAAACTATTTTTAGAAGGATTGAAACATTATTAACAACAAATTTCTTAAATTTTGCACTTAAACCGAGTGATTACACACACGGGTTTCAAAAAGCACGGATACATGACGTTTTTTTTTTCTCTTCAGGAGGCTCAACTTCTTAATAATAGCATTATGAAAAAAAAGAAAAGAAAACTACCTCGGACTATCCTCTCTTTGATATAACCACGTTATTTGGCGAAAATTCGAACTTTAACAACAACAAAAAAGTAAATAAAAATGATTTTATCATTTCATAACATTTTCAGGTGTCCAAATGTTCTCATTTAAATTTATTATTATATTTGTTTGTGTAGCCAATTAATTTAATTTAACATTTTTTTATAATTTGAATAATACGTTTTTGTTTTGAAAAAAATATTTGGTTTCTTGTGTTTCATATTATTTTTAATGCGTCATCAACCTTTTCTACTATGTAGTACCATCGTTTTTGGTTCATCATAGTTTGCTAGCTGATTACATTTCCAAAACGCTGTCAAAGATTTCTTACAGTGAGGCTGAAGACCACCCAAAAAATCAGAAATCCTTCATGGAGAATTCTGATTTCATCTTAAATTTCCCCAAACTGAATATGTTAAATTTTATCCAGATTGATGAGCTCATAACAAAAGCACCCAAACCTCTACCAATAGAACTAAAAAAAAATTCTTTTAATGATGCTTCTGATGGAGTTATTGTGATGTCTTTTGATTCAGTTTTCAAATCAAATACACATATCAAAGAATTATTCATATCGGTTTTCTTAAAACTCAAGCAGCAGGAAAAATAATGATACAAAGAGAGTGAACAACATCTGGATATAACCATGGTTACCATAAAATGATGCTTTGATCCATCCTTACACCAATCTTGTCTATCATTGTAGAAATAATGGCGTGTTTGAAATTCCTTTGCAGTGTCTCCCACATTCAAGCAGCCAATTCCATGAAAGAAACTTGACCATTTTCATATTGGTCCATCTTTGTTAGTTGCTTTGTTAACAGAAAAAATTATCTTTGAAGCGATCCAGGATGTCGTCACTGATTTAACGTTTGCCGGAAATATCACGCATCTTTTGCGAATCTTTTATTCTCACCCTGAAACGCCAGCCAAACATGCTGCTTCTTGGGTTTTATTTTTTTTTACTTGGATGCGGGGGGGGGGGGGCACCACTTATCAAGGCCCAAAAGCCACTTGAGGATAAAGGTCAATAAATGTAAGGTGGTAGTGTAGTAATCATTAATGATATAAATTGGGTAAAATGTCGATTATTTATGGGGACGGCTCAATAAGAACTTGTTTACATTGCATTTGAATGCTACCATGTTGTATTTAACCAAGAAGCAGGCCAGCAGAACAGTGTTCCACAGGCAGGCAATTCTGGTAAAGAAGCTTTGTTCATGACGGATTTTCCATGAACAAAGAATAAGTCTAATTTGGTCTTCTGAAATGAATTTACACCTCCAGAAGGTTGGAATGTAGACCCCCTATGTTGGAAAGGGAGTCCTGGTATTATAGATTCACATTATAGTTGGAAGAATTGGATTTAATTGCACCTTTTGTTTTGATAATTTTCATGCTGGGATTGTAAAAATTTATGCAAGAAAACAAAGCGGATGGCAAATTGCATTGTTATGGTGACTGAACTTATGCATTTATGAGCTGAAAAAAAGATAAAAGAGAAAATAGTTAAACACGGGAAGAAATCATCAAAATGAGAAATTTACTGATGTCATTCCGATCACCAACGTCTTCAGAAAAAGGGAATTAATTTTAATTTCATTTTATGATATCTCGTGTATTTTATCTCCATATATGTGTGTGTGTGTGTGAGGGGGAGGGTGATAATATTAAAAAAACAATTCTTTTACAGAGTTGAAATCGATTCTTTTGGAAATCAATTTCCAAAGCTAAAATGTAGCTCAATATTCAGACTTTTAAATATTTGTAACAGAGATACAAATAAATAAGACCGAATGGAAGAAAGTATTAATAATTTGGTGCCAAATGTAAATATTTATCTACTATATAAATATAATAATATATATCTATATAAATATTTATATATATCTATATAATAAAATTTGCACATGGGGATCCTGACAGCAATTATCAAGGTTACATTTTGAGCAATTTTTTTTACCCCGTCCCCACTCACAAAATGGCATGTCTATTTTAGAAAGCCGTTCCTAACATAGGGAGGTTGGCAGTGTCCATTCTGAAAACCGTTCTGAGTATGAGGAGGTGGGGGTTGCGCAACAGCAACAAAAACAGCCATACTTTAGTTTTTTACGGGGGGGGGGGGTGCTTCCATCGGGCAATGGCAGTTAATGGAGCCTGCTAGTTTTTTTTATATTTCCTCAGGTATTCTACTTGAGTCTTGTATTGAATTTTAAGAATCTATGCAGTGAGCCGTTTGATATGCAAGCAATTGTTTTATGAACATTCAAATTTGAATTTTGTGTGATTCAAAATTTGTTTTGATGGGTGTCACCTCTATTTCACCATTGCCTTTTGGTGTTGATTTTCTGAACATTTAAAGATTTTGTGGCGATTGAATCGCAAAGTGATTCCTACAAATGCAAAAAAAAACAAAAAAAAAAAAAACAAATAGCTCCAATTGCTGCACTCTTTCTTTCTCCGCTTTGTTTGAAATTTGCTTTCCTTTTAACTCCAAAAACAAATTCATTTTCACAGGGACTTGAAAGTATTTCAACCAATGAAAGTCGTTTCAATGTCAAAACCAACACACATATACGGTGCCAAATACTTACATACGTATATTATTTACACATGCATATTCACATTATAGGCATATTAACCCACACATTTCTATTTATTCAACAATATTTATCCAACACCTGAATTTGCCCTATGAAAATTTACTAATTGAAAATAATTTTCATATCCGTATAGAATTATAGATATAAAATGTTTTGCTATTGTTTTGTCCGGGAGAATGATGTCATTTGTTGCTAGTCATAAGGATTAGCAAGCACACTTCGTTTGCACATAAGAACTATTAACAGAAAAAAATGATAACTTTACAAGAACGATATTGTTTTTAATGTCAGTCCACCATCTTACTTTGTTCTGTCTCTCGTCTGCCCAAGGGAGACAACCTTATACTTTTAAAGTTATTTCCTTTTATTTCCGCTTATATCCTGGTAAAATGAAAGACTTTTTTGGCGACTGTAGCATAATCTGTAAACCCACTCTACTAAAATGATTCATTTTTAATGATTTAAATTTATTACCTGTTGCCTGCTGCATGGAGTGTTTTGCCATATTCTGATGGTTTATATGAGCTGCTGATGCAACTATGCCGACGCAACATCTGTAATGTGGCCGTTACACTCTCGGACCCCTACACTGTCTGGTACTGTCAAAAAGGAACAAACAAAAAGAAACAAAAATCCGACACGGCTTTTTTTTTCTGTTTTAGCAAAAGGCATTTTTATCACCATTACTTTCCAAACAATGCCTGCTTTTTTCTTTTTTTTTTTTTTTTTTAACTGTTCGTTTTATCTAGCATAAGATTAACAAAACACTGCTGTCTCGATATCAGCTTAAGTCTTTCGCTGCCTCCACTGGGCCACACATCCATCTTGCTCGTCTACACTTTTCTTCTCTGCCCTCGTCACTTGGTGTATTTTCCCCCCTTTTTTCTTTTGACACAAACCTGCATACTCTTACGAATTTGCATATACACTCAAAACAGCTGCTGCTGCTGCTAATATCTTTGCAAGCCAGCGATTTTACAGCTCCTGCTGATATTTTCTCATGCGCTCGTACATACTCTGTTACACGTCCACAAAAAAAAAACAAAAAAACAAAGAAAAAACACACAAAAAACGCAAAAATAAAAACAAAATAAAAAATATGAATCATTCTCTGTATAAGTACCAAATGCATAAATAGCATCATTAAAAAAATTGAATTAACACCCCAAACAACGAGGGAAAGTTTTTTATTCAAACTGTATGCTAATAAATACAATGAAAGTACAGTAACAAGGTGTTAGTATTTTGTGAGACAATAAAATGCAGTGGGTATTTTTTGTTCTTTTTTTTTTGTATATTTATTAGTTTAATGATGTAAAATGTTTATTTAATACTTTTGTTCAGAAATAAGCAAAGAAATAAAAGATCAACAAATAAATCTTTGAGATAACGGAAATCAAGCAACAACTGCTTTGGTTAGACTGAACACAAACTCATACACATGCAAGCATATCACACACACACACACACATACTAAACTCACAAGCATATCATGCACACATACATATACATTTATTACTAATGGAGATTTCATATCTGTCTGTCTGAGGCTAAAATCACACTTCTATTGATTGCGTACTGTTGTACTTCCATTACAAGACATAAAAAGAAATTGTAGTATCTGTTGTCATACGACCATCTTCCCATGAATTACCAACTCCTTTGATGGAAGGAGTCATAATTTATATCAACAAGAAATCATCACAGTCAGTTGTTTATAAGCAAACTCAACACATTAGATACATACTAGCAAAATATGCAATTGGAGAAAAGGCATTTGTTTTGCTAGTATGTATGACAAACAAGAGAATAAATTTTTCAAAATCGCAACAAAGCCGAATCAAGACAGCAGATTTGGGACAAATAAAGGCATACATATCCTATCCAACTGATCCCAGTTGGTCATACTACAGATGATACTGTGAGACTGCAATAAAGTGTTAAACTAAGTACATTTTATTACGATTTTTACTTTTATCATTATATATGGGTAATTTCTGCTTCAAAAGAATTGAGCGCTTTCGGTTATCAGTATTGTAAAAAAAAAAAAATGTAAATAAATGAATAAGATCAGTTAAATATGATATAATTTCTCCCACTATAGATGACAGATTTCATACTTCAGTTGGTAGAGCACAGATGGCAATCACTGAGGTCCAGGTTTCAAACCTTGCTGTGTATAGCCATACTGATAAGTCAAAGAGATGAGGAAGAACGTGTTGATGCATATACATTATATTACACCCGACAACTCTTACGATTTTGTCATGAAGCTGATAATTTTTCTACTTTAATCTCCAGCTCTTACGATTTAGCGTCTAATTGTCCATTTGTTTTTCACATTCATTTCTAAATTTTAGACATGAATACTATCTTCTTTGTATTATTAATCATGGCATAATCACGTTGACACATAATCACGTTGACACATAATCACGTTGACACACCGTTCTCATTAGATCACCAAAGTTAAGCAACGTTGAGTCGGGTGGGTGACCATTTGGAAATACCAAGTGCTGTATGTAGGAGGATGTAGACACCGTCCTGCAAAAACTGTAAAAACCTAATGTTGTCATCTCCTCTGACTGGGATATAAATGTGGATGGGGGATGCTTGTAAATTTAATATTCCCTTGATATTTCTTCCTTTGGAGGAATCCGGCTCAATCCGTTTAATGGGAATGCCACTAGCATTGTTAGTAATTTGTCGGTACAGTCAACAGTGAAGATAAAAAAAAAAAATAAATAAAAAATAAACAAAAAAAAACAGTTAGTTCAGTAAATAAATCAGCTATTAAGGATGAGATGATGTTTTACTGTTATAGTACAAAGTAAGCAACCAGATATATGTTCTTCTTCTTCTTCTTCTTCTTCTTCTTCTATTATATAAAAGCGAAATGTGTGTGTGTGTTTGTGTGTGTGTGTGCGTTCGTATGTCCTCTAAAAACTTTTGCCATCCACATCAAACAGGCACGAGCGCGGTATCGTTAGAAAGAATGATCTCTCGGACATGTAATATCGAAAAATTGGAAAAAAAATCGTGAATTATTTCATTTAGAAATGTTTTGTTTGAAGGTGGGGGTCAGATAAAAACCTTGTCTTTGATGCGGTTTGCAAACTGCGCATGCATGAACCACCGTTATGTTCTTTCTTTTAAAAAGCTAAATTTGTGACGTGATAACATCTGTGTCCTCATGGTCCAATCAATAACGCATTCGCTTACTTTGTTTGTTTTTTTTAAATTAAAATATCATACTTAAGTGGATTTTATGACTAGGAAATGTCCCACCCCCTGCTAATTTTCAATAAAGTGTGGAAAAAGTACTGCTATAGAACATACTTGTATAGTTTGTATACCTTATATACTGTTCTCTGTTGTTATTGCAAGTTCACTACAAGTCTTCATATTGATTTTCTTAGTCAGACGTATGTTTTTTGCTTTTACAAGGCCAACATTTGCATGTGTTAGGGAGCCAATTGATTTAAACAGGATTTTTTAAAGCTAAAATTTCATCTATACACCACAACTGATCACGAAAGTTAATATTATTAATTTAATTAAAATTTAATGTTTTATTTATTTTTTTAAGCTTATAGCCTCCTTCAAATATCTTCAGATTTTTTATGAAATCTCCCGTCTTTTGCTCATTGGGGGGTTGACTGGTCTTATACACACACATACATGAATGAAAGGCAGAAAAGAAAAACAATTAAACACAGAAAGAAATAAAAGAGAGATTTGATCGATATATTGTTCACATTATCCTTATATATATATATATATATATATATATATAATCAGATACATAATAAAATCTGACACATACACACGTACTGTATACATGCATAACCCAGCAAATATACATGCACACATGTACACGTATACACACATACTGACATACATAGATAGTTCTTGCTTTATGAAGTATTTTTATTCGAATACAATTTTTTTTTTGCCAATAAATTACAGAGGAGAGATATTAAAATCAAAACTAAATATTTTTTAATATTTCCTTTCATACTGATAGTTTATTGGGAATAAAAATTTCATAAACTAAAAAAAAATCTATTGTACAATTTTTTTCTTTTCTAATAAAGTAATATATTTTGGAGGAAACTGTCTAATCAGGTTAAAAGTAGCAAATCTAATGCAAATCAGTTTTAACATAAACTGCATATCAGTTCAGAAATAATGGTTGAAAGAAATTAGTTTCCAAGGACATTTTTGTTGTAATATATTTTGACACTGATTCATATAAAAGAAATGCTCAAATAAATAAATAATTATAAATTTTCTTAAATCTTATTAGGGGCGAGGCACAATAATGCTAAAAAATAATCAATACTGTAAAATCTTCAAAATGGAGGGGGGAAAAAACAACATAATTCCTTATTCTTACATAAAGCATCTTCAGAAATAAAAGAATTCCTAGAAGTTAGAACTACCAATATGTGTGTGTGTGTGTGTGTGTGTGTGTGTGTGTGTGTGTGTGTGTGTGTGTGTGTGTGTGTGTGTGTGTGCAGATGGACAAAAATACTAAACAGAAAATTCTAGATAATTTTTATTGATAATGATTCCGGAAAATAAAACTAGCTTCCTGCCATTTTCATTCATATCTTAGAAAAACTAGCAACATTCAGTTTTTTATTTTTTTTTTCAACAATTCATCCAGGGTTCCAAGAACTGAAATCTGTTTACGGCAGCTAATTCGATTTATGTAAAATCATTTTTTTTTTTTTTTTTTGAATGATTGAATTAACAGACAAGATCACAATATACCTGGATACTGGATGAGTAATGTGACCTTGAATCGAAAAGCAGGAGATCTTTCCAAATTTACTTTAATGCTTAAATCTGTTGTAACTTTTGCATTCATCTTTAACAACATGCCAATTAAAAAACAATCGAGGGAATGTAACAAGAAATAATATTGAAATCGACTTTTCATAAAATGGCAGAAAGCAAAATTCACATCATCAGCAGAAATAATAATAATAATAATAATAATACAAAAACACAATAGAATTATAGTAATACAATTAGTTTGGATCGTGAGTACATTAATCATAAACAAAATTAGTAAAACTATACTTTAGGTGCGCATCTAAAAATTTGCATTTCCCAAACTGAAAATTTTTTCTTTTTTCTATTTTTTTCTTTAAATAGGGCGTTGGTGTTCTGGTTCTTTCTTAATGGAGGTACATGAACATAAATGAACCATAATACTTGATTTTTGCTTTTAAATTTTAATTCAAGACAGAAATTACTATTTGTCAGTTTAAAGATGTCAAAATTGCTTTCAAAGTGCCATAATAGAAAACCATGCCAAACATTTTTTTAATTTATTTTATCTTTCATTTGTCTCCTAATACATGAATTTAATTCAATTGGATTTTTCATGTTAGACCTAAATAGCAATAGATCTGATAAATTGACGTTTGATTCTATCGCCATTTCTTATGTTTCATCCTTTCAACATTTTCTTTATACTTGAATAAAAATGTGTTATTAGTTTTTCTTTTTGAAAATATTATTTTGGCAAGGCATATTATTACAACAGAGACAATTTTGAATAAGGACTTTTAAAAAAGATCGAAATGTAATAGAGATAACTCAAAGGTAAAAATGTGTTATGTCCCTTAGAGTGCCATGATTTTCACATATATATAATTTAAAAATTTAAACATTATATAATTGAAGCTCTGGAAGGTGACAGTGATCAAGTGGTTAACAACACAAACTGACGAACTGGGTGTTCCAAGTTCAAATCCAGTTCATTTCACAAAATTCACTTTCATTTATGATGTTGGCAACCTTCAAATGATCTCTCCCATAAGAATTTAATGTCTTTCTAGAAAGAATTTTGACTAGAAAAATATAAGGAAAAGTATGCCAACAATAGAATATTTGGATTCATATGATGATGATGATGATGATGATGATGACGATTGAAGCTCTGGTAATATCAGTTAATACAACTAGTTGATAATGGATTAAGATGGCTAATTAATATTTACTATTGTGACCCTTTAAAATTTTTAATTTATACTGAAGCTTCTAAAGTGGCTGGAATTAAAATTTAAAGGCAAAAGTCAAGTATTAGGTTTCATTTGTGCACATCAACCAAAGGAAAAGAATTAATTTTCTCATACACCACTTCCATGACCCCTCACACACAAAAACATTTGTTAACATCGTTTGCTATGAAGGAAGTTGGTTTGTGAGACCTTATTTGTTGTACACTGGTTTCAGAGGGTATTTCCAATAAAAAATTGTTTAAAATATATTTTAAAGATTTTTTTTGTCCTTTTGCTTATTAAAATGTAATAATAATATATTTGTTGAAACTTTCTTTATATTCAAAATTTTTTTCCCAAATATTCGGATTATTTCAAATTAATTTCTGTGATAATTTTTTTTTTGTTAAAATAGCAATTTTGAAACATAATCCATAAAATATTTTAAAAAGTTTTTGCAATTAAAACTTTTTTTTTTTTTTAACATATTTGTCACAGAAATTATTTAATAAAGTTTTATTTTAATTCATAAAATTAATATATTTAAAAAATATATTTTTTCTTTAAGAAAATTTTCTTAAAAGGAAAAGGTATGAACGACAACTTCTCACCAGCTGTGGTCAAAATAGCAGCTTGTGTTCAATTAGTCATATATGAATAAATCGTCTATGTTGCATCTACGCATTAAGTAATACAAAAAATTTAAATGCCGGAAAATAGACAACTTAAATCTTATAAACAATAGCTTAATGTGTACATTTTATAAAAAGTAATAGGGTAATTTTATATATATGTGTGTGTGTGTGCATGTATATATATGTGTGTGTGTTTGTGTGTGTGTGCATGTATATATATATATATGTGTGTGTGTGTTTGTGTGTGTGCATGTATATATATGTGTGTGTATGTGTGTGTGTTTGTGTGTGTGCATGCATATATATGTGTGTGTGTGTGTGTGTGTGTGTGTATATATATATATATATATATATATATATATATATATATATATATATATATATATTGGGGACGTACCTCTACTACTGCAAATAATGAACTATTCCATGATGTCATTTCCGGTTAACAAAAACCGGTTTACCAAAGGAGTCAGATACAGACATGCGGAGAGTAAGGTCATCACCTCTAGTCCATATATATAAAATGCTAAGGCATTATTTCATGTATGCTTCTGGATAGAAAGTAATTTCAAGGTTATAGGAGTGTATGAAGCATAAAAATGATGTTTTTTATATTTAATATTAGATTTCTATATTTCAAGCAATCCTCCGCTTTTGATCACAATATGTAACAAAATAATGTTATAATAATGTTATTTTCTTACATTTTGTGACCAAGAGCGGAAGGTCGCTTGAAATATCAAAATAAAATATAAAACATAAAAAACAACTACATCGTTTTTATACATTATACACCCCCATAACCTTGAAATTATATATGTACATATTTATATATATGTGTGTGTGTGTGTGTACAAATATGTGTATGCATGTGTGTATATATATCTATGCTTCATAGATAAAGTGAATCTTCTTTCTAGCAGTTAAAATGTGCAAGATTTCTCGCAAGATTTTGTAAGGTTCTAACTATCATTAACTATGATCACAGTTCGAATCTCGCCAAAAGTAGTCACGCTGAAGAGCCATAGATGACAAAAGACATGACTGTGGAGTGATTACAAGCTGCTATGGAGAGATTTGGCTGTAGAACTGACCCAACAAATTTAGAAATCAGATGTTTTTGGAAATTATCAACTGAAATATTTAATGGAATTTTATTTGAATTTTTATGGATTGTATTCATAGAGTAAATGCTAAGTGCAATGTTTTTAAGGATTGGATTGGGAATAATTACAAAGGGGAGATAACTCCTAAAAGATTCATATCAAACAAATTATAAAAAATAATAAACGATGTTGACACAAATTTTCTTATTTCAGACACGATTAGAACACACCAAAAACATTTTTTTTTCTTAGTTTGAGAAATACGAATCTTAGATGGGCATTTAAAATATAGTTTTACCGTCTAATTAATTACATTTTCTTTTAATAAATAATTTGAAATGTGAACAAATACTTTGGCATTGTTTTTTGGGTATGTTTTGTTAATACTTCTTGGCTAAAACTTCCACCATGAAAAAAAAAAACCAAAAAAAAAAAAAAAACCCAGATTTCTCAAATAATTCAATTTTTTTTTTAAGATGGGTTCTTCAAATAGTCATAAATTTGGTGCATTTCAATAGCAAACAAATAATTTTCAAGCTTTTCTTGATTTAAAAGTTTTACTTATGACATGACAGCATTAAAGGCGGTGCCTTGTTGCTTGCCACTCTACTGAACTATGGTAGCACAGAATACTCACTATATTTGACAGTTAGCTGCACAGAACATCAAAAAATAAGATTTTTAAATCAATCAAACATCAAAATAATGAGTGCTTTGAGCTGCTGTAGTTTAATACAGAAGCAAACACGGTGAAGGTATGGGATAATATTTTCCTGGTTTTTGTTTTTAGATAAAAATTAATAATTTGTATTACTTAGATTACTTATTCTCATAATATTTCGGTCGATTTATTCTCCGACCTTCTTTAGGTGAAACATGTCGTACTTTAGCAAGTTCATGTCAGACTTGGAAATCTGTACAGAATTTCAAATGGGATCCTCTTTCTTTTGAAATCCACAAGCATATGATGCAATGGATTAAAGTGCTAAGTAATAATCAGTTCTAAATGACAGTCTTCTGGAGGTTGAAGGTTCGATCCTAAGTATAAGCCGATATTAATATAGGTGCAAATTAATTAAAACTTCGACCTGGTCATGGCTGATAGAATGAGAACAAACTATCCCCACTACGGATTAAATAAAGGGTTCTGTTTGAAATTTTGTATAGATTCTTGAGTTCAATAAGAATGAATTCAAGATGAGAACAGAAATCCAATTTATTCAAATGTTTACTTATGTTAATTGGTATTATTAATATTTAAAATAATTTGTTTTAACACTGAATGAATATTGCTAGTTAATCATAATTTTCACGAATGAAAATCAAAAGATTCTCATAAATTATGTTTTGTTTGCCAATTCTAGCAATCCTAAATTTGTCAGAATTGAAAAGAAATCAGAAATTTTATAAATTTTCACAAAAATAAAAACAGGTCTGCAATGTCTCTTCTGTGGGAAAGAGGTTGCAGTTCATTATCAAGGTGTATTGCTATATAAGAACATTTTTAATTGGTTATAAACTTGTTTGTGATTGAAATGTGACAACTTGAATATTCAATCCTAGAATTTAAAAAAAATAAAAAAATAGTAAATATTTTTTTTTTCATGGTGGTGTGAAGAAGAAGCATCCTGTTTTTTTTTTTATTTATTTATTTATTTTCTTCTGAATTTATATTTAATCAAATTTAAGTTTCACATGAACACAAGGGGAGGTAATCACTATCAAAGTCTTCTCTGCTGAAAATGAACTTTATCAGTTGTATACTGCATATATGTGGTATTAGAGACTTTGCAGTTTAAAAACAGGGGATTAAAGGTGATAAATGAAATTATATATATATATATATATATATATATATATATATATATATATATATATATATATATATATGTGTGTGTGTGTGTGTGTGTGTATGATTATGCATAATTGATCAAAGAAGACCGATAGATATTGTTGAACTTTTCTTGCTTGCAGACAATTTAGAAAAAAACATTGTTTGCACACAAGAAAAATTGGACCGAGATTAAATCGGCAAAAAAAGCTTTAATCAAACACATACACACACAGACAAATATATATAATTTAATATATCATAATCCCCAAAATAATTTTTATAGAAATCTATTTCATCAGGTGAATTTCAAAATGTGAAATAAGATTGCTTAATTTAAAATATAAAAGAACGCATGAATCAAAGAAGTAATTGTTTTCTTTTAATCACCATTGATATAAATTCTATTTAATTTTAAATTTTATCCACCTGGATGAGATGTGTTCATATAGAAATTATTTGATACTTTGCTAGATCATAGTGGATTATATATATATATATATATATATATATATATATATATATATATATATATATATATATATATATATGTTGAAAACACATGTAACCATGTAACTGAGACAGAAAAAGGAAATAATCTTTGAGTCTTTCTTTAAAGGTAAGTTT
Organism: Euprymna scolopes; assembly: GCF_053919585.1. NCBI lineage: Eukaryota > Metazoa > Mollusca > Cephalopoda > Sepiida > Sepiolidae > Euprymna > Euprymna scolopes. The sequence continues at coordinate 30,579,824 of NC_136503.1, forward strand.
GAAGCAAATTGAAGGAGCTGATGCTGATGCTGGGTTCAATTATTCATTGAAATATCCAGACACATCTTTCATCAACTCATCAAACATCTCTTGCTCACTGGCTGCCTGAAAAAGAATAAAAAAATAACAGAAATAAAAGATTTTTTTTCAAAGATGCAATAATTGAGGAAAAATCCCAACGATTCGGGTCAAATTATGCAAGAGTACCAAAAATATATATACGAGATGCCCATTGTACTGGTCGGCCAATAAAAAGGGTGCTTCCTCCTTACTGTAATGAAATCGGCCAGCCAAAAAGTTGATATTTAATTTACAAAACCATGATAACTAGCTAATTGTCATGTCACAATTATTTCAGTCTTTCATAATTACACAAAAAAATGATTTCGGCTAGGTTTGTTTTGTCACGTGACATGTGACGTAAACACAAGGGAAATAGCTAAAATTTCTAATTTTTTCGATAAGTATTTCCTTTAATCATTAATTTCTCCTTTATCGTTTTTTGTACGTTTTGCCTATTTTCATTACTGTGACATGACAATTCAGTAGATAATATTGGTTTCACTTGAAAATCCATATTCCGATTTCCTAATATCACAACAATAAAGAAAAAGCACTAAAATGTTTACGAATATTCTCATTAATAATATTTGAAAGCAATATAATTTCTTTGAATAAAAAACAACAGTTTACTAAAGTATTTTCATTTTTTTTTAAACTTATCCTTCAACATTTGTACATTCTTTTTTCTTTTTTTTCTTCATTCCGAATTATCATTGGTCTCCCACTTTGTTGGTTTATTCTTTAAACCGTTTTCTTTTCAATTTTTCCATCGATTTATTTTTGATGAAAGACTATACTTACATACAAAATGAAAATCGGCTAAATTTTTTACGATACAAGATTTTCCAGTGCGTGTTAACATACATGTTTATAGTAAAATTAAATCCTCATGTTTTCCCCTCTGTCACCCTCAGGAAGAATGAGCAGTGGATGTGCATTGAATGATTTAAACAGATATACCATACAAAACTTAAAATATTGCACTCGACAATTCGTTTGGCGTTTACAATAACCATTAACAAGATTCAGGGACAATTTTTGCATTTGTGTGACTTACACCATGATTGCTTCTCACATGGACAAGTATATATTATGTGTTCTAGAGTCGAAAAAAATCAGACAATCTCTACATCTGCACAGAAAAAGGAACACCTCAAAATAGTGTGTATCTACAAATATTGACAACATAAATATAAGACACATATATTTTGTCTTTTTTGTTTTTTGTGTTACATTTTAATAAACAGAGCCACAGCAATGCGTGGCCGAGTACAGCTAGTATATATATATATATATATATATATATATATATATATATATATATATATAACTACTTCATTTACTCACATAAATTTATACGAAAGTATAGATTTATGCGTAAACTTTAAGTATTTACTTCAAAAGTGCTCAATTCGTAGGTAGAGCTAGTTAGTAATTTATAAAATATATATGGCGATTAAGCTTAATCGCCATATATATTTTATACATTACTATATATATATATATATATATATATATATATATATATATATATATAAGGGTCATCCAATCTTAGAAAGGTCCTCGTCGACAACAATACAATGTGAAAATAATCTTAAAAAATTAAAAATTCTTGAAGTGTTATACATTAGAACTCATCACCCTACAATAAATAATATTGCATTCAAGAAAAGCAGCAATGTGTTAAAATGTCTTGTGTAGCACGTAAGGTACGGACTTTGCCGACAGCGCGCTTGAATCGACCTATATTTTTAATTGACTTCTCATCGACTTTATTTATTTTAACTTTCCATCACTTAACGTGGTTTAATGTATATTTTAGTTTTCACTTTCTAATTTCCATTTTCGCTCCTTCACACCTTTACCTTTACTTTCTCAACACCTGAAGATGATTCGTGGATGAATCGAAAGCGCTCATGACAGTAACAACTACTATGGCACGTTTATTAATATTTTTGATTTTGATATAAAAAAGAATATACGGAAAATCGAAAAATTAAAAAAAAAACAGAATCATAAAGCAAAGTGTCTCCATTGCAGTTAATGTTTGCTTGAATATATATCTATATATCTATAAAAGTGAATGTGTCTGTGTGTGTCTGTCTGTGTACATTTCCATACACAATAACTGTCAATTTTTAGTCTACAGACTCAAAATTTGATATACAGGGTACTGAGATTTGGGAAAATCTATGTGATCGGGTTTCAGCCAGAAATTTGGCTGTTAAGGGGTAAAAGTTCAATGATTTGACTTTTGAGAACTCTTATTTCTCATTTTAGATATAGGTTCCTTGGACATGGATCTGACTTAATAACTTATATTTGAGCCCAAAACAATAAATGTTAAGGGGTCATAATAGGGGTCAAAGTTTAAAAAATTGACCGTTTTTTTTTTTTGCTCAGCATACACCTCTAAACACCTGGGCAACGCCAGGCACCCATGCTAGTATATCTATAAAAGTGAACGTGTGTGTGTGTGTGTGTGTGTGTGTGTGTGTACATTTCCCTATGCAATAACTCTGTCAATTTAAAATCTACAGACTTGAAATTTGATATACAGGGTACTAAGATTTGGGAAAATTTTTGTGATCGGTTTTCGGCCAGAAATTTGGCTATTAAGGGGTGAAAGTTATTTGACCTTTGAGAACTCTACCAAACTCCTCCGACAATTTGGGGTCTAAACACTTTAAATTTTATATATAGGTTCCTTGGACATGGATCTAACTTAATGACTTGTATTTGAGCCCAAAACAATAAATGTTAAGGGATCATAATTAAAAAAATTGACCCCTTTTTTTTTTTTGCTCAACATACACCTCATAAATAATACCCGGGCAACGCCGGGCTGAAATGCTAGTATATATATATATATATATATATATATATATATATATTGAATAATGAAATCTGTATTTCTCACCACATGTGTCTTAGAGTTTTGCCTTTGGTTTAAATTAAACCTTTGGTTTAAATTAAATTAAAGGATTGCTTCACTGGGAATGGTAGTTTCAAGAGTCCACCATAAAGCTTTAAATTTCTTAAAGTTCGATTATAAAGGCCATCAAATTTAAGTTTATATGAACAAGCCAGACCTAGAAAATATATATATATTAGTCGATTTGTTATTGATACTTAATGATAAATTAAATAGTGTCTCATTTTAGGAGTTTGAGGAAGTAGTCTCCCCCTTTGATTTGAACGATTGCCCATATTTTTTGGATGTAAATAAACACACACACATATATATATAAGTGTTTATTTGCACTGCGATTTGCTTGATCTGTGTTAATTAATAGATTTTCTTGTGTGTAGTGCATTTGCTCATGTGGAAGAGTACTTGCCTCGCATGCAAAAGGCTTAGGTTTTGAATCCTGAGTTTGGATATGTCTAACTGATGAGCCCAAATAAGGGCAAAACTCGAGTTTTGTACTTCCGGTTTGTTGGCTGTCATAGCTCTTGTGATCTGCAACGTTGTTTGACTGTGGAAATAATTATATAATCTCTCAATTTCTGAAAAAATATATATTATTTATTTTACTAGTAAAACAGTTATCTATGGCGAATCATGTGTCTGTAGATAACTGTTTTATTATAAAAATAAATAAATAATATATATATGTATATATGAGTTAGAGTTATAAAGCCCCTTTAAGAAATGAAAGTTGAGCCCTGTTTAGGGAATTAGGAAAGAACATATATAACTTTATCGCAAATGCAACATTCTGACATCCAGTCATAGAATGCTCTTTGACTGTTTACGATGGATGTCCATCAACATGGCATTTAAAGGCATTTTTCCCTTTTTTCTTATTTTGAGATGAGTTAGGCTGGCAGAAAATAATTATCCCTAACCCCTTCGACTTTTCGGTATGAGACGATTAGCACATATATTATAAATAAATCATTCTTTCAGTTTTTGTTTAGAATTCAACCTAATTTAGAAAAAAAAAAAAAAAAAAGAAAAAAAAAAAGAAATACAGAAAAATGTTTATGATTTACATACCTGTCATGGAACAAAGATGTCATATCCCCAAAATCAAGTAAATTGATTAAGTAGTCTGAAGAAGTATTAGTTAAAAATAACTAATATTTCTTTGGACTACTGTTCTCATTTTCAGTGTAATTTTCATAACGTTTTGGTCGCTGTGACCTCCGACCTTTTTCAAGTGTATCTTGTTGAACGCAGATATGTTTCTGTTGAACACAGGAATTTGCACAGAATTTTGAATAAATTTTATTTAATCCATGAGGGTAACATGTTCTCGTTCTATCAGCAATGACTGGGTAGAAGTCCTAAGTGATTCACAATTGTATTTTTGAGTGTTGCCCATACCGAGGATTAAATCTTCAACCTCTAGAAGAGTATAACTTACGATTGAATTCTACCAACTATGCCACCTATGCGAATTACTTAGCACTTCTACCTAGTCATGGCTGACGGAACGAAAGCATGCTACCTCCATGGATTACATAAAGGGTTCTGTTTGAAATCCCCGAGTTTGACAGAAAGATTCTCAAATTCAACAGAAAGATTCCCAAGTTTGACAAGATACACCTGAAGAAGGTTGAAGGTTACATCAACCGAAATGTTGTGAAAATAGCGCTCAAGATGAGAATAGTAGTCTGAAGAATCCAAATATGCTTTAAAAAGCTCTTGGCTGTAAATGTAACTCATAGAGAAATCAAGTGTTAACCCCATGACATTACCCAATATCTAAAACCTGGACTAAGAAAAAAACAAAAGAAGAAAAATAAAGAAAAGCAGCATGTAAGACAATTATGGTTGCTCATGAATTGCTATGTTTTACCTTTTGGCCTTGGTTTTCAGCAACTGCCTGCAACATTTTGCAGTAGAGCCTCTCCTTAACGTCTCGCTTGTTTCTCTGGTGTTGGGGGATCATCACAAAGTCCAGTTCGTCTGCCTCATGGAACATCTTATTTTGCACCTTGTGGCAGCGCACCTGGGAGTGATAACCCCTAGCAATCACACGGATCTGATAGTAACCATCAATCAAAAGGCGATAATAGTCTCCGTGACGACCTGCAAAAAGGTAAATGAGAGACAGGTCAAATATACAAAAACAATTGATGAATTAAAATCTAAAGTGCTTATTTAGAATTAAACCTATTTCAAAAATAAAGATACAGAAAAATCTTTAAAAAACACAACACTTTATGATGTATGTACATGTCACGGAATCAAGATGTCATATTCCAAAAAAAATCACAAATTGATCAAATAGGTCTTGTTTTAACTAAGAAAATCGAATTTTATGACTAAGCAAGACGTAGTGTTTTGATCCGCGATGTTTTATGAATGGGGGACATAACTACCGAAATCAAAATCAGCATTGTAATGGATACAATTTACTATTAAAATTGCTAAAATTGTAAAAACATTTTGTATATGAAAAAAAAACTACTTGATCAATTTATGTGATTTTTGAAATATGGAATCTTCATTACGTGGTGGATATGTACATCATAAAGATTTTCCTGCAATTTAATTTTTTAAAATAGGTTTAATTCTAAATAAGCACTAAATCTAATAATCATATTTTGTCAATTGGTTGGTGTTATATTTTCATTTAAATTATTCTGTTCTTACTGTTTAAAATGTTTTCATTTAAATTGTTTTGTTCTTACAATTAAAAAAAGAGAGAGATGTGCAAATTCAGTTTCTTGCCACGTGATTTTGCATGCGTTCCTTCTTCTTTAAAAGACTGAGTTCTTTCTCTCTTGCTTTAGTAGCTGTGAATTTTGTTCAATAAAGCCTTGAAAAGAGGGTTGTTTTACGTCTTCAGTCATTTACAACACTACAGTTGAATGATTAGAAATTTTATTTCAAATATTATTTTAACAATAATAAGAGGATTTCTGTATTTAATAAACACTGTCGACAGATGTTGATCTAAAAAGTAGAATTTTGATCTCTTTTTTTTTAAACATAAATCTGACATGATTGGAACATGATGAACATTTTTTTCAAATTACACATAGTTTTAACAGAAAATATTCAAATTACACATAGTTTTAACAGAAAATATTCAAGAAAAATGATTAAGATTTTGTTATTAGCATAGATTCAAAACTAGGACTTTCTTATTATTAAAAAATTCTTTATTTCATATGATAAATTTGCTGGTTTGTACAAGCGTTAATTTTCATCAACAGTGAAGCAGTCCTTGCCATTTAATGCCAACAATGGATGCTGCCGTTACAATGTAACGAAGACTCAATGACTATACTACCAGCCACATATAACCGATGATGCTATATTGACCAATATCCGGGGAGCTGGTTGCCATGCCAGGACATAACAGGTTTCAGAGGCGTATTACCTTTTTTTTTTTTAAATTCAATTTAACATCATACAATCAATTCTTAATGCTGCAATATTTTATAAGTTATAAATTTATTATATTTTTTACTAGAATATCTTGTCCTTTTCTTTTCCAGTTTTAACAACTAGTCCTTTACTTTTCATGCTCGCATTTTTTCTATTGTAATATATATATATTTTATTATATATTTTGATATATTAAATTTTTGGTTAAAAATATTTAATAAGATTATATATATATATATATATATATATATATATATATATATAAATAATAAAAATTCCAATTAAATTTACCAAAATGATCCAAGATGGTAAAACTAAAGTATATTGTAAATATTAAAGAATTAATATTTATAAATTTATCTCAGCCAGATGTAAAAGCTCGATAAAACCAAATAGGAGATAGAGCTTATAATAGGAGCAAACAGTTAATAAAACATGTTAAAAAACACTTTGAAAACGAGTTTAAAAAATATTTAATCTGAAAAGGAAACACTTGATAAGTGGATAGTCCTTAATCTGCAGATGGTGAAGAAAAAGGTGATTACACGTGAATGGATAGTCTGGTGAAAGATAAATAATCCAATGACGGTAAAATCCAAAAAATATAACTTCAAGAAAGTTAATTGAATTTCCATTTGCACAAGTAAAATCCAAGGAAATCCCGTAATTAGAAGATGGTCCAAAATAATCCAAAGGCCGAAATCCATGGAACAATTCACAAATATGTACAAGGGAAAAGGGGAAAAATTTCAATAATATTAATAAAAGAAAAATAAGATATGCTTTTTACCATCATTGGATTATTTATCTTTCACCAGACTATCCATTCACATGTAATCACCTTTTTCTTCACCCTATTCCCTCTGCTTAACTTTTTTGTTATCAAGTAAGATCTTTGACTTACTTGTTGTTTCATCAAATACTTTTGTATGCAAAATCCGATCCCGCATTTTGCTAATTCCTGATGAGAAAGAAAGTATTTCTTCGAAACTCTGCGGATTAAGGACTATCCACTTATCAAGTGTTTCCTTTTCAGATTAAATATGTTTTTAACTCTTTTTCAAAGTGTTTTTTTTTTAACATGTTTTATTAACTGTTTGCTCCTATATATATATATATATATATATATATATATATATATATATATATATATATATGGCTCATTCCATGTCAAATCGACCAATTTTAGGGATCTCAAACGATGTCCGGCACAGACTTTTTTTTTCAAATTTGCTATGCTTATAGATCTCCATGAAAGGAATTGAATGGCACTTGTTAAACATCTCAAGGTCTTTTTTTTACTTTTTAACCATGGTCTTTATGTAAATATTAATCAGCATCAAAATAGCTTACAAAGATATCAAACTTGACCATATTGGGAAATATCAAAATGTTTTATATGAAGTCGCAGGTACTACGTTCCGCCATTTTGCATTTGCCCACTTCTTAAAACGCTTGTAATGATAGTTCTAGTGAAAGGCGCATCACGAAATTTGGAATATATACTGTCATAAGATAGACACATCTTCTGTCAAAATTTAAAAGAAATTGAAAGGACGGTTTTTGAGATAATTCAGGTTAAAAGGTAAGGTCAAGGTCAACTTTTTTTAATTTGACCTTGAAAAAAATATTCCCAGATAAAATTATAGATCTATCCAAGTACTTTAAAATGATATATGAATGAACTTTGTAGGCCCATGAACAACAGAGATATCGTCTTTTAAAGTTGGTCACTTCTTCATAAAAATTCACATTTTTGTAAAAGGTCAAGGTCATATCTCAGGAACCCTTTGACCTTGAGATGTTTAACAAGTGCCATTCAATTCCTTTCATGGAGATCTATAAGCATAGCAGATTTGAAAAAAAAGTCTGTGTCGGACATGGTTTGAGATCCCCAAAATTTGTCGATTTGACATGGAATGAGCTATATATATATATATATATATATATATATATATATATATATACACTTCAGAATAATGTAATGCAATAAATCTACTGGTATGTAAATCCAGTGATTATCGGTCTTACAAAATATTATTGGCTGTAATATTTTATAAAGACTATTCCAGCTAAATAAAGATTGCTCAATATACTAGATAGAGCAAATAAATCATAATTTAGTAATTTAAATTTTATGATGTGAAATGGTTAAATTTCAAATCTAGAATTTTTATTATATGCAAGACAAAGAATACATTTCATTATTATGATTCATAAACATAATTTTAATCACAAAAATCTTTTTTAATGTCTATTTTGCTTGGCTTTGTTAAGCAATTTATTTCTTTTCTTTCATTTATTTCATTTTGTTTTATCTGTCTCTGGAAATTTGTGTTTTTATTCACAAATTGAAAATACACTTGGAGTGGATTATGAAACTTATATTAAAAAAACTATAAAATTATATGTCTATTAAAAAACATCTTCACCGGACTGATATAACATCTTCACCGGACTGATATATTTACCGGATATCTCATCGAATCGGTTTGGTGATGGGCCTAACAGCAAAGACATTACGATTTCTTTTTTTTTTTTCTACGTTCTTTTCCTCCTTCGCGGTATGTGTTCAAGTCTGTCTGCCTGCCTACTACCACATTTTTTTGTTTAGCACATACCTCCAAACATCCGGGCAACACCGGGCACCCAGGCTAGTCTCAAAATAAAGGTAGAATGTGCAGTATAAACGAACAAATTGATGGCGTGTTACACATTAATTCATCTGCAGCAGGATTATCAAGTTCCCTCTTGTGATTTTGTCCAGATTAGGAGCACATAACCAAATCGGTGTTGCTTCTGTGTTTCTATTTTCAGTTAGTTTTTATCATTTTTTTTTTCTTTTTTTGCTATCAATAGTTTTCTTGATATCTAGTGTAGACTGGATGTACTGATGAAGACAAACCTGTTGTGATGTCGTGGTTAATGTACTTATTGTCGGTCATGTTGATGATCTGGATGACAGCATCCGGGATGGGTAATTGAAGCCAAGATGATTTCACAAAACCCTTCACGCCGATATGAGTCTGAAATGAAACCATAATAATCGCAATTAAATGTCAATATGAAATAGCTTTAACTTATTTCAAGCTTTAAATAAATCTATACTGACTTTAAGAGAGATGTCTGCTTGACATAATAAATAATGTTTCAGACTATGGAATTGGCAGAATTCAAGTCTTATGTGTTATTCACTAAAATTATTGGTTTAGGGATTTATAAACTTGCACTTCAATGACCACACTAAATGATCCTATTTTTATCTAGATACTAGATAAAAAGCGATAAACTTTCAGTTGTTGATATTTTAACTAAGATTTTGGTACTTGTACACATTAATCAAGACATAAAAAAATGAAAATATCGAAAAAAAAAAAAAAAGAAGTTATATTGTGCATATTCGTTATGAAATGAAGTTCTCCGAAAAAAGTTTCACTTAATTTGATCAAGTAGTTTTTTTTTTTTTTCTAACGAAAAAAACAATTTGTTATGATACTGATCAAAAGGTAGGCATGTTTCGATTTTAAGAAGAAAAGCTAGTATTTAAGATGTGGAGAAGGGCGTCGGTGCTTTAGACTGAATTATATCCCCATGGCGTGTTCTAAAATCCAAACATGGTTGCTGCTGCCATCATGCTGTCATAAAAACGTGTTTTTCCGCTGTAAAAAAAAAAAAAAAGCTACTCAATCAAATTCAATGATTTTTTTTTTTTCGGAGAATTTCAGTCCAAAACGGATACGTACAATATAACTTTTTTTTTTTTTATATTTTCATTTTTTTTAATTTTCATTTTTTTTAATTTTCATTTTTTTTTAATGTCTTGATTAAACTGTACAAGTAGCAAAATTTAAAAGTTGTATGCTTAGAGGTATAGTAACAGGTTGTAAAATGTGTGTTATCTGTGAAATAACCATGTAAAAATGATGAGTACAGAGAGGAACGTTTAAGAAATTTATTCAACAAATTATGTTGGAAGCTATGTGTGTTTTGTCCTCAAGGTTTCATAGCCGAACCTAACCTTTACCCCCTCCTACTATATTCAAGGGCGATTACTCTCATGTCAGTCCAAGGGAAGTAACTCTAATTTTTTATTGGTTAATCGGCGCTTGGCCTTTTGGTCAAGATCAAAGTGTAGTATCTGTTCTTCAGATGCTGCACTTCATTTTCTTGTTCTCTTTCGGCGGAGGAGAAATCCTTCACGACTGAGACAATTTTTATTTTTGTACCTTTTCTCCACGTTAAAAAACGACCCTGGTGTCTAACTCTGTCCCGTGGGGAGGCATAGTAAATAGGTACAATTTGTCATTATTCTGAGGGAGACAACTCTCTTTTACTAAGAGATTCGTTCGTTTTTTTTTCATCTCATAATTTAGGACGCTAATAATGCTGTCAGTAAGTTTTCACGGGCGGTTTACAAAAACATACTTTTATGTTTTTCGTTCTTTCTTTTTGAAGGTGGGGGTATTCAATTATAGAATTTGTATAGTTTTTAACAGGTGCTTTTGCAGGTTAATTAACTGTTTTTCCGTAAGTAACGCGCCGACATTAATCATGCAGAAGAACCGTTTAATATTCCTCAAAAATTCTGTTTACATTGGGGGAGAGTGCGATGGAGGAGTGTGGGATGTTGTCTGGCCGGCACACCTGTTAATAACTATACAAGTTCTATAATTGAATACCTCCCCTCCAAAAAAAGAATGAAAAACATAAAAGCATATTTGTAAGTTGCTCGTGAAAACTTACTGACAGCATTATTAGCGTCCTAAATTATGAGATGAAAAAATGAACGAATCTATTCATTGTTCTGAAGAAGACAACTCTCTTTTACTAAGTAAAAGAGAGTTGTCTTCTTCAGAACAATGACAAATTGTAAAACAGCACCGGTTGATCCTAACAAGTATATACTAAATGACCTGTGATACATTTGGTCAACATTGGTACATTAATGCATATTTTCATGATTGTGAATATGTGATGCTATGGATGTCACCCCCCCCCCCCAATTTTTAGGAAATGATTAAAAAAAAGGAGGAAAAGCTATAAGAAAAAGAGGAAATACTTGATTAGGAGAACAAAAGTTTAGGAAGAAAAGTTAGTAGAAAGACAATGAGACAAAGTGGTTCATCAAGGTACACAAAGGCGATTGGAAATAGGATAGTTAAAGTGTGGCAATGACTGAGACAAAAGATCAGACATAGAGATGAACACATTTAGAGTTAGTTTACAGACAGTTTAGAAGTGAGAGCGAGTTTTTTTTTTTTTACACGGTGGTCACCACTTATCAAGGCCCAGAAGCCACTCAGGGATAACGGTTATTGCAAATATAGTACGTTAGTGTGGAGATTTGATGAAGTGCTTACTTAAGAAGGCGAAATTTGTTAACATTGGACTTAAAGACATCCAAGTTGTAGTCAGGTGGGAAGCAGGCAGACGGAACAGAGTTCCACAGGCACGCAGTTCTAAGAAAGAAGCTTTGTTCATGGAATCCACGTTTTGATTTAGGCACAGATATAGAGTGGGGGAAATTTTTCACAGTCGATTCAGCTAGATGGGTGTTTTTTGTGAAAGATTGGCGAGGGGGGACCAGAGATTGGAGTTCAGACGAGCACCTGCCATGGAAATAATGATAAAACAAGGATAGGCTCGCAACGTCTCTTCTGTGGGAGAGAGGTTGCAGGGTAGAGAAAAGGGCATCCCCCACTAAGCCACGAAGTCTATTTTGTACTCTGTCAAGGCAGGATAGGCTGTTTTTAGCAGCTCCTGCCCAGATATGGCAGGAGTATTCCATCCTTGGCCTGCCTCCTGGTTGAATACAACATGGTAGCCTCAAAATCTAATGTAAACAAGTTCTTGTTGAGCCGTCCCCATAAATAATCAAATTCTACCCAATTTACATTATTAACGATTACTACACTAGCACCTTACATTCGATAACCCTTATCCTTGAGTGGCCTTGATAAGTGGTGACACGTAAAAAAAAAAAGATAGTATGTGTGATAAGGACCAAAATTTAGTTTTTGTGTGAATAGTCAATGCTGATAGTGTGCGGCCTGTCTTGGATGAAAATGTTGTGCCTTTGTACTTCACCCCTGGGGATCAACATACATACACCCTTTGTATGTACAAAAAAAAATGGTTCAGCTTACCTGTAGCATGTAGGCAATGAGGGCATTTTTGTTGTCCCTCCAATACTTCGGCAGCTCAGAAGCATCAGGGAATTTAGTGCAGCCCAACTCAAGTGTGATTTCAAAACAGTTTGTCTCTAAATAATTGTAGTCTTGCATCCCTTTAAAAAAATCAAAAAAAATCGAATAGATAAAAAAAAAGTTATACAAAATTTTTAATTTAATGGTTAGAAAAAATACAGACGAGTGCAAAATTCAAACTTTTTTAATCCAGAGTTTTTTTCTATACGAAAATTTTAAAAAATTTCTATTTAATGTTAATAAGTAGATGTGTTTATTTAAATAAATTTTGCTTTTGTCTAATCTTTTCAACCATTAAATTTTAAATATTAAGTGCTTCACAAATAGTAGATTTCCTATTATTATTTTAACCCATGCATATGACCGATATTCCACACTGTTATTAAACATTTAAACCTCATTCAGTCTCAATTTCCAACCTCTGCCAACAGGCTTTACCACCAGCATGACACAAAAGAAGACAAAAAAAAATGTCAGTATTTTGTTTAAATTAATTTTACATTTGTCTAGTCTTTAATTCTGAATATCAAGTGCCTCTTAAATAATCAATTTCCTATTATTAAATGGTCCTGGATATGACCTTAAACTATATCTGATGGTGAGGCTCCAGCTTGCAGGCCTTAGGGAGTGTGGAGCCACCCTTTAGGTTGAATTCTAAATAAGAACCAAAAATACAATTTCCAATCAACATTGCAATGTATCAATAGTTTGTAGTAAGTTTCATTTTGTGACAGCCTACTTCCTTGTAATGTAAACAAATAAACTTATGCTGAATAATTGGCCTATTGACCAATGAAATCGCTTCGTGTATGGATACATTTCCATTGAACTAATTATTCAGTATTCCCACAAAAACGTCAGATAATTTTTTCAATTGAAAGCCATGTTTAATTTCAGAAGAGTTTCCAATAGGTAGCTGATCTGTACAAGTCCTGGAGATGAAAAAGAGTTTTCGGTGGGTAGCTAATCATTCCTTCTTAAAACTTTTTATATCACGTCTAAATGATAATATCTAAGAGTTACGAATGGGGGTCGCCTGTCTATTTAATTTGCCCGACTTTCACGCGTTATTTTTTCCAGATTTTTAGAGCGTCCCGTGTATCTTTTGCTTTTAAGTATAAAACAAGCGAAAGTTGGCTTGCAGCCACGTCATGTTTCAAGGTCAAACATCACGTGACTTAAGTTTCCCCGCATCTGTTAATTTCATTTTATAAACGTTAAATTAAGATGCTTTTCATTCCTCTTCTCTCGTGACCGAGATGGTTAGGTCCCAGGGTTTTTTTTCCATTTCATTTCCACCTCCACGTCAAAGGTTCGGGGTTCAAACCCACTTTCCTACTAAAACTTTTTTTTTTCTTTTACATCTCCAAACACTCGGCCAACATTTTTTTTAAAACAGGGTTATTTTGATCACCCCCACCCCAACACCCGGGCCACGCCGGGTACCCCCTGCTAGTCTATATATATAAAAACGAAAATGTTTGTGTGTGTGTGTGTGTGTGCATGTGTGCGTGTGCATGTGTGTGTGTGTGTGTGTGTGTGTGTGTGCGTGTGTGTGTGCATGTGTGCGTGTGCATGTGTGTGTGTGTGTGTGTGTGTGTGCGCGCGTTTGTATGTCTCGCAAAAACTTTCGACACGGGCCACGGATTTTCGCCAGATAGGTATCATTTTAAAGCTCGAACCTCTGCCTGACAAATATAAAAAAATTGGCCAAAAACATTAATTCCTTCACCCTAAACTGGACCGTTTTCTACAAGGAGGGGTGCTGAAAAAATCGTTCCTTCATTTTCTCTCCTCCTGCTACTACAACAATGACGTCATGTTTGACCTAGAAAATGTTGACATTAGTTTAAACCACCTGCAAGTGTTTTTAAAGGGTTAATTTTATCCGTTCTCAATTGTGTGTATCTTTGGCGTAGAGGTAATGTGTCAGACATTTTTTTCCGCCTTAGCCTCGATGCTTCGGGTTCGAGCCTGTCTTCCTACCTAAACTTTTTTCCTCTTTTACACATTTTTTCTTTTTACATTTGTTCGCAGTTTTGCTTTGTTTTGGTGTTTCCAATTTTTTTTAACATCATGTTTTTTTTATAATATTAAAACAGCACCCCCCCCCCCCCTCCTGCATACACACCTCCAAACACCCGGGCAACGCTGGGTACCCCGGCTAGTCTATGATATAAATCTCATCTGTCTGTTTAAATGTATGTATGTATGTATGTATGTTTGTATGTCTGCCTAAAACTTTTGACAGAGGCAACGGATTTGCATGAGGTCAGTATCGTTTTAAAGCTCGACACTTTGGACGACAAATATCGAAAAATCATTAATTCCTTCATCTTCAACTAGGCCCTTTTCTACAGGGAGGGGGTCGCTTTTTTTAACAATATTTTCGAAAGTCATCCCTTCTTTTCGATTGACTAGCCTTAATTTAAACATTCTTCACTTCCGGTTTGGCAATAGATGCAACGGCAAACATGTCACATTTTTCTTTTTACAACACATTCTCTTCCTCCTTCCTGGTGCAGGTTCAAGCCTGCCTGCATCCTACCACTTTTTTTTTTCTGCTCAACACACACCTCCAAACACCCGGGCAATGCCAGGCACCCAGACTAGTAATATATAAAAAGTATTGCAACAGAATTACCCTTGTAAAGAACAGATACCTCCTTGCTTTCTTCTGACTCCTAGGCAAAATGGAACTGTCTCAGATATTTAATGTCAACCCTTTCACAACAGGGCTAAGGACATATATGTCATGGAGAGAAATAATAGGAGAATGATATGATATATATGTAATGTGAGTCTTAAAGGCAATCTTAGTTCTGATAAGCTCAGGAGAAGATTACATTTGGGCAGTATAATGAGATGTGTGCAGAAGAGACGACTTTGATGATATGACCGTATTGGAAGAATGGATGGAAGTTTTATCATCAGTAGATGTAGAACAGTTTACAGGGAAAGGCCAAGGAAAATATGAGAGGTGTTAACAGCAACATAAATAAATGATAACATCATCATTATCATCATCATTCTTCCTTTTTAATTTGAAACACTTAGCCATAATGTGATATTCTCTCTTACAGAATGTACATATTTAAATTTGAAACATGATCAATTCTGGGAATGGATGTAAGACGCAAATGAGTTTTTGTTTACAAAGAAGGAACGGGACAATAATCAGTCTATCCATCCATTTTGTTTTTGTAATGTAATTTCCACTTGATCAGGTATTACCCATTTCATCAAAGTGTTTTTATGAGTTAAAGTATATAAGTCATACTGCGTCATTAAACTTGTAAATATTTTTGTCGGCAAGGTACATGGTAAGATTAGGATGCATTATTGAAATTCTTCAATTTGCAATTTCTCAACATCATAGTTAATGCCTTTTGTTTACCACTGTTCAAAAATACTCTTTTCTCGGATGAATTCTACAAAATTTTGGTCTGGGTTTGTTTTTAAATCCTTAAATCTTTGTCTATATGCTTCTGAGATCTGCTCATATGTTAGGTGGTTAGGTTAAAAATTATACCTCTTAGAGTTCCCTGATAATTAACTTTTTAATTCGTGTAAACTTAATTCCAACTAGATCCAAAAATTTGGAACCTTAGAGTGCAGAGCTACCCTTTTTTTTTCCCGATAAAAAAAATGACGACTTTAACACCTGAGGAAGGTCAAAGGTTACATTGATTGAAACGTTGTGAAGATGACACTCAAGACGAGAACAATTGTCCAATTAATCAAAATAATAAAGGAAGAGTCTAATTTTGACCAATGTTAACACCTTATATAGCCTAATATCAAAAGTCTTATCACCACACAAGTAGAAGAGCCTGGCATAAAAAATCAACAGTAGGTTCTTCGATAAGACAGGGGGCATGTTTGAAATGAATGTTTCTGTTTAGAGCACAACTGAACCATGATACTTGACTTTTGCATTTTATGCTTTAATTCAAGCCATTATATAGAAAAATAATCTTATAAAATCAACAGTAGGTTCTCTACAGTGCAATGTAGACTACAATGCATTGTGAAGTAACTGCGAGGGAGGTATGTGAAGCTTCCTTCCGGTGCACGGCGGTAAAGGCCCGACTAGAGCAGGCAATCAGCTAATTTGATTAAGAATTAGGTGATTTCACTGATTTAAATTACAATAAATGTATCGGAAGTGTGGAATATTTGTTGATCCTCATTCAATACTGGGCAACATTAGGTTTCCCTGATTGTTAATCATATGCTGTGACTTACCTCTAGACACTGAATACCAATCTCCTCCGTTTGTGATCCCATCTTGGACGCCAAAGTTCTGATCATTTGCCATTCCACAGGTTTTGTGATTCTTACTCATGTAGCTGTGATTTTCAGAGTAGGTTTCAGCTAGATACCTAGATAAAAACAAGAATGAATGTTCAGATGCATCAGTAGAGGAATTCTTAGATATTGAGTCGGTACATCCACTAGTACATAATTTAGTTAGTTGAGAATAACAGATAATGGAAACTACTGCAGCCAGTTCATCGATCCAGGGTCAAAAATTACTTAGACTGTAGAAATGTGTTAAATGGATATGGTGTCATATTGCGCAAGGAAAGAAGGTGATAGCAAGGGAGCAAGGGACATGAGCTGACAAGATATAACGAATTAGTGATTTTGATCTCTCTTTCTCTTCTCCTTTTACACTGGATATTCATTTGAAACAAAAATGATGTTGAATAAATGAAGAATCATCATAATTGTGGGATTTTAAACAAGTACATCCACTAGTATATAATTTAGTTAGTTGAGAATAACACAAAATGGAAATTGCTGAGGAGTTAGCCAAGGTCAATTTGATATCCAGTTTTTGAAAATTGCTTGATTAGTGTAACAGAGTGCGATGCGCATATACTAATACTGAGTCACGTTCAAAATCACATCATGGTAAGAAAAAAAAAGATTATATTGTACAAGCATTTTAATGGTGAATGCTCCAACGAACTACTTGTACCCCCCCTTGTTGTAAATCCCTCCAAAAGCAGCAAAATTCCACCCTTACAGAGTAGAGATCCCTAGATGTAAGAAAGCCTTCTACTCTAATAGTTTCTTCCCCAGAACTGCTAGACTTTGGAACTCCCTTTCTCATTCCTGCTTTCCCAACTGTACTGATATGCAGAAGTTCAAGTGTAATGAGAATAGACATCTTGCTGCTCAACTCTCTACATAGTATCTCTGCAACTTATGTCCCTGATAGTAGCCCCCTACATCAAAGTGGCACTGTGCGGTGTTTGAAGTGAAAATGGAATAGAAAAAGGAGAGAGAGCACATTAGAAAAAGTGATCACATGGGTGACGTCACAGCTGCAATGAGAAGTCATGCATGGCAGGAGAATGAGGAAATAAATATTGTTGAGTTATTACTTGTCCTATGTTCCTTGCAACATACTCTGCTACAACGTGTTGAGTCCCAGGTGTCTACATGTCAACACGTGTATAAATGTGTGTAATTTTACACTAGTTCATATTTTTTCCATTTTTATCCATTTGTTTTTCGATACAGCAATCATTATTGTTTTGTTTTTAATGAAAGAAAATTGTTAAATCTTGCCAGTTTGTTATATAAATATAAATTGGGTACAAATACCTTCTCAGTATATTTGCACAGGATTTGGAAATGTAGTAAAGAAATTAACTGTTTTATATTAGTTTATAAAATTCCATTCTGGAGACGAGTCTTGAAGATTCACCACAATTGTTAGATACTGAACGAATACATCCACTAGTATATAATTGAGTCAGTTGAGAATAAGAAGAAATGGAAGGTCGCTGAGAGGTTAGCTGAGATTAACTTGATGATCCAGGGTTGAAAATTGCTTAAGTGGTGAAAATGTTCTACAAATAGATATGACATCACATGGCTTAAAGAGAGAGAGAGTGATAGAGAAGACAGTCCATTAAGACACGTAAATGAAATGGGCTGACAGGAATAATTAATTAGTAAAGGAAACAAAGAACTGCTTTTTGTTGGTTTACAAAATTCCGTTCCGAAGATGATATGTAACAGCGCGCGGACGCGCATATGCAAATGCCAAGCTGTGTGCGAAGAGAAGTCACGGTAGGGAAAAAGAAAAAGACTATGAAAAGAACGTGTGCACAGACAGATGAGGACATACAAGAGGTCAGAGGTTAGAGAGAAGGAACACGATCACGGTTTTCATTAGGAAAGTAGCCAAAAATAAATGTCATTGTAAAAAAAAGTAAATTGAGTTATTACTTGTGTTCTGTTCCTTGAGATGAACTCTGCTACATGTTGGGCCTCGAATGTCTACATGCTAACACATGTGTAAACGTCTGTAATACATTACAGATAGTCTTGAAGATTCATCAAAATCGTTAGATATCGAACAAACACATCCACTAGTATATAATTTAATTAGTTGAGAATAACAAGAAATGGAAAGACGTTGAGAGGTTAGCCGAGGTGAACTTAATGATCCAGAGTTGAAATTCCCTTAAATGATAAAAATGTACTAGACATGGATATGACATCACATGGCTCAAAGAGACAGGGGGATAGAAAAGATAGTTCATTAGGACACACGGGAGGTATGCAGACATGAAAATGAAATGGGCTGACAAGTATAATTAATTAGCGATTTCAACCTTTTTTTCTGTATCTTCCCTCTTCATTGATTGATGCTTTGGAACAAAGATCACATTGAATAAATGACCACTGTCTTCCATCTGGTTGTTTTTAAGATGCATCTGTAGATGAATTGTTGGATATTGAGTGGGTACATCCACTAGTATATAATTTAGTTAGTAGAGAATAAAAGGAAATGGAAAACTGCTAAGGGAATAAGCGAGGTCAACTTGATGATACCTAGAATTGAAAATGTACTAGAAATAGATATGACATCATATGGCTCAAAGACAGAAGGTGAAAGATAAAAGAGTCTGTTAGGAAGCAAAGGGACATGGAATGATATAGGCTGACACCATAACTAGTGATTTAGATCTCTAGGATGATCACCACAGAAGCACACACAGGAGGAATAAGGTAAAAGTAATATATTTCTATTAAAACTTCTGTCTCTCCACCTCTCTCTTTCTTTGTCTCAACCCAACCCCTCTTTCTCCTCTGCCCAGCCCATTATTTTTAGCTAGATAGAACTCTCCTTTATAAAATAGATTCTATGAGGGATGAGTCAGCATTTTCTTTTCACATTAGTACATAATAGCACTAAAAAACGTCCGTCACTCGACAAAACCCCACCCAGTTTACCCGCAAGGAATGAATAAATGTTTCTAAAATTGAGATATTATTTATTCAGGGCAATACTGATTAAAAATATACCAACTTTGTAGGTGTTTGTTTTTTAGTTTTTAACTTTTACCTAGGCATACACTTGCACTTTATATGATAGGTTATTATTTAAAGAAAACGTTACAATATTCTAAACAAACGAAACAACAGATCAAGTATTATTCAAATACTAAGTAGCTGTATTTACCCTGCATTGCCTAGGGGTATTTTTAGTTTAATTTTTGTTTCCCCTCGTTGAAACCCTTTTCCTATAATCTTTTCTCTTAATTTCTTGTAAGAAAATACTTGAATCTTTGAAAAGATAAATTCAATAAAGAAATATGTCATTAATAATAATAATAATAATAATAATAATAATAATAATAATAATAATTGGCTTTGTAATAGCATCAATAAGAATCTTACAAAATACTGAAATTTAATTCCCATAAATACTTTTAAATTTGCTTTTTCGTTTTTCATTTGATGACAAAAAACATGTCTAGTAGGAAATATTTAAACAACAGTTGCATGCTGGTCCTCCCACTCTTACCCCATCCTTTTTTTAGATCAGATTTTTGCAAAGTTTAATTAACTTATCGTTTGTTCATTATATTTGTTGAACAAAATTGTTTAAAATTATGTTTTAAAACAAGTTTTGTTTGAACATGAATAGCCAAACAGACGATAATTTGAGAATTTTATAACAGAAGCAACAATAAGCTAAGATCTTTTTATTCATATGATTATTTCCAAAAAGATACACAAGAAAAATTTGTAAATGCAAAATCTAGATTAAAACAAAACAGCATTTATCTGTTGAATCTGTATATTTACTGATGAAAATGCTATTTCAAACTTAAAAATGAAAAACCAAAGAAAATGCTATTTCAAACTTAAAGATGAAAGACAGAAATTTTTATTTCAAAATTAAGCATGACAAAACAAAGGAAATACTATTTCAAACTTAAGCATGATAGATCAAAAAATGCTATCTAAAACTTAAGCATAACAGATCAGAGAAAACGCTATTTCAAACATAAGCATAAAAGATCAAAGAAAACGCTTTTTGAAAAGAGGCATCAGTACATTTAGAAAAACTGCATCCATATTTATTTAGTGATGAACATTTTTTTAAAACTGTATCAATACGACAGACCAAGAAACTGTCCAATAGATGGACAGATCCTTTTATAGAGGTAAGTGGATGCATGTAAAATCATATTTCAAAAGCATGACCGACCAACAAAAATGCTATTTTAAACTTAAGTATAACTGATCCAATCAATGGATAGAAGCTCTTCTAAAGATAGTTGACTGAAACAAAATGCATTCATTTCGTTTGTTTAGCGATGTAATTCAAGGGTAACAGACTGACAAATGAACCTTTATGATGGAGGTTTGTAGCAATCACATAATTACGATCTATTTTCTTTTGCACTTGTATGTTCTTGGTTGCAGAGTGGTTATTACGTGGTTTTATAATAACACGTTTTGACAAAGAAAAATTGCCTCGGTCTAGAAGAATTCCTCATTTACTGACCGAGGACAGAAAAGATGAAGTGTAGCATCAGAACAGATACTACACTTTAATCCAAGCTCTGCATGATAACTGAAATAATGATTAAAATATCATTGATATAAAGTAAAAAAGTTAATTATCTTTTACATATACCAGTGGTTCCCAACCATCAGGCAATGGCACATTGATGTGCCGCAGGAATTATTATTGGTGTGTGATGAAGAGTTTATAGATGGAAGTTAAAAATCGAAATAGCTTTCATATCGTTATAACATCAGGTGTTTGTATTAGTAACTCACACATTAATATTTACGTGATCACTCGTCTATCTGAAACCACAATCAATAATTCCCCCCACTCTTTACCTGTGCCTAAACCAAAACGTAGATCCCATGAACAAAGCTTCTTTCTTAGAACTGCACGCCTGTGGAACTGTTTTCCGTTTTCCTGCTTTCCAGCTGATTACAATCTGATTGTCTTCAAGTCCAATGTAAACAAGTTCTTGATGAGCCGTTCCACTTAAGTTAATAAATTTACCAAATTTCCATTACTAACGGTTACTATATTGTCCAATTGACTACTGTATAGTCTTAACCCTTATTCTCAAGTGGTCTCTGACCTTGATTAGTGGTGATAACTATGTAAAAAAAAATTTAAAAAATCGTTTATTTTAAATTGTCCAACATTTTGAATTTTGTACAAGAATAATCATTGGTAAGCATTCATTGAAAGATTCATTTTTGTGATAGGTGTGCCACAGAAATTTAAAGAGCTCAATAGTGTGCCACCATGTAAAATAAGCTTGGGAACCACTGATGTATACAAATAAACATAGTATCGTAACAGTTACATAATTATTTGTTTTCTTTGACAACTGCATGCTTTCACTCGCAGAGTGATTTGTATGATGTTCAAAAAAACAAAACAAACAAACATTTTACATAGACATACATTTAACTTATGCTTCCCTTTAAGTTTAAATGTCTATGATACTAGACACTATGTTTCTTTCCTAGTGTCCAATCACGTATTGGTTAGAAGAAACAAAAAATCTTGACTCAACATATTTTGTATTCATATTTTCATAACTCTCACGGGACCATATTCGTTGCGTAGATGAAAATGTATTAATAAAACTGATTTAAATTATAGATGGCGAAGTTTGTCTTCATAACCAAACTTAATAACCAATTTTCTTTCATACTTAGCAAGACCAGAAGGATGGAGATCTAGTCAACCATCCTTTCCTTCATACAAAAAGCTCTGAACCGCATCTACAAAATGGCTATCCCGACATCTCCCAACAATACAGATGCATCTCTACTAATATATAAACGGTACTTTGTCTCTGTGTGTGTCAGTTGGTTCCCTATGGACTCTGAAATGTTCCTTATGTTTCTGGGAGTGTTCTTGGACAGGTTTTGTATCAGAATACTCTAATAACTATCCAAAATCGATAATCAAAATCGATAATCAAAATCGATAATCAAAAAAATCTGATTAAAGAAGGAACTGCCAGTCTAACATCACAAGTGCATTTGAGAAGCATTATCACAGCACAAGCAGACAGCCCAGAATATAAAATCAACAGTACATTATTTGATATGGCAGCGGTGTATTCGAAATTAATGTTTCTGTTTAAAGCACGATTGAACCTTGATACTTGACTTTGCAATTTAAACTTAAATTCAAGGCATTACATAAAAATAATTTTATAAAATCAACAGTAGGTTCTCTACAGTGCAATGTAAACTACAATGTATAGTTAACTACATCAGTGAGTGGTGGCATGTGAAGCTTCTTCCCAGTGCACTGTGGTGGGTCCCCAACTAGAGCAAGCAATCAATCGATTTGATTGAAAAATGGGTGATTTCATTGATTTCGATGACAATAAAACTATCGGAAGTGTAGAACATTTGTTGATCCTCATTCGATCCCGGGCAACATCTGGTCTCCCTGCTAGTCATCTTATAAAGAAATGTTGATGCATAGAGAAATCAAAAACAAAGAGGTATCTTACTTGAATGTTTCATCGTCAGGAGAAATACTGTATTCCTTTTGTTTACCGCTGCGGGTCAAGTCGTAGGGGTAGTTAGCAACAAGGTCTCCACCATGAAGATTAGCGGACAGCACAAAGGAATAGGCACTCAGCCATTTCATCACAGTCTTTGTTTCTGGCTCCAACTGAAAATATACACAATATATATATATATATATATATATATATATATATATATTAGTGTTGGACGATTCATCAGAATCGGAATCCGGAATCAGAAAAATCGGAACTTTTGAGGGTATTGGAAAAATGTGTGCTAATTTTTAAATGCCAAAAATGATTCTTTTAATAAGCATTTTATTTGATTTTGTTTAAAGCAAACACTTTTACTGCTGGTAGTAATGATAAAATAATGAAAATCTATTGATTTTAATAAACAACCAGTAAAACAAAAACCGTTAGATCATCCCTCACAAGTGTATATTTTACGTTTGAGAATATATCCGCACATTTAACATGTATTTTCATGATAATCGTGAAAAAACGCAACTATATAGTAAAATATTTAAAGATTTATAAAGAATCAGAATCGGTAATTCAATTCCAAAAATATTTTCACTGTCACAATGTTATAACCACACCTTATTTCAATGACACATGACGGTAATTGTATCGGAATCGGGAATTTTACATGGAATCAGTAATAATATTGGAATCGTCCCAACACTAATTATATATATATATATATATATATATATATATATATATATATATATATATATATATGGACAAGGAATAATGTATGTAAGAGGAATAGCAAGGCAACAGCAGAGTGATCATTAGTGGTGGAAATTAGGTAGAATTTGATTATATAAGATGACGGCTCAACAAGAACTGTCGTTATGCATTATAATAATTTTACTTTATATATCATTTTAAAGAGTGTGTTTCACTCTATATAATCGTTTAATTTACAATTGTTTTAAAACAATTATGTTTTCTCTTCAGAACGTTGAATACAAGATGGAAAAAAGCAAATTCACATAATTTTCTTATTTCAATTCAAACTAAGCTTAAAAGCTGCTGAAACAGCTCGCGATATCAATGAAGCATTTGGCCCAGGAACCACTACTGAATGCACAGCAGAATGGTGGTTTAAAAAATTTCATGGTGAAGATGATGAGTATAGTGGTCGGCTATCAGATGTTCACAACGATCCATTAAGAGCCTTAGTCGAAGCCAATCCATGCACAATTGTTCGAGAACTTGCTTCTGAATTAGATGTAACATATACAATGATTTCTAATTACTTGAGAGATTAGAAAGACAAAAAAACTTGATAAATGTATGCCTCACGAATTGAACGACAACCCAAGGAAATACCGTTATGAAGTATCATCTTCTCTTCATTCATGCAATAAGAACGACCCATTTCTCAACCGGGTTGTGATTTGCAATGAAAAGCTCGGTGCCAACAAAGCTCGACACTTCCCGAAGCCAGAGTTGTACCAAAAATAAGAACATGCTGATTGTTTGGTGGTCTGCGACCGGTCTCATCCATTATAGTTTTTTGAATGCAGGCAAAACCATTACAGCAGTGAATAACTGTCAACAAATGGATAAAATGCATCAGAAACGTTGACAACAACACCCAGCATTAGTCAACAGAAAGAGCCAAACTTTCCTCCATAACATACCGACTATTACTTTTTCAAGCATCTTGACAACTTTCTGCATTAGAAATGCTTAAAAAATCTAAGCGATATCAAAAACTCCTTCAGCAACAAAATGCAGATTTTTACGTTACTGGCATAAATACATTTGCTTTGCATTGGCAAAAGCGTGTTGATTCTGATGGTGCTTATTTCAATCAATAACTTTTTGTTTGAGGAGACATATGTTCATCTGAATTTAAAAGTTAAAAACTGCAAGAACTTTCTTGTCAACCTGATATATATATATATATATATATATATATATATATATACACACACACTATTATAAAAGGAACTTTGTGTATGAGTCAGTTTCCTATGGACTCGAAAATGGCTGGGCCGATTTTTATGAAATTTCACACAAAGGTACTTTATGTGCCTGGCAGTTTTCTTAGGTTTTGTGTCAGAATGTATTCAATAAGTATCAATAATTGACAATCGAAATAATCTGATGAAAGAAGGAACCAATGATTTTGACCAAAGTTAACACCTTACACAGCTCAATATTACAAATGCATTTAAGAAGTTTTATTACCAAACAAGCCAAAAGGCCCGACATATAAAATCAACAATAGGTTCTCTGCACGTTCGAAATGGGCCCAATGGCAAGGAGAGGCCCAAGACTGACTGGAAACAATGCTGAGATAAGCAGAGAGCACATATAGCACCTAGAATTCCCAAATGGTCACCAGTTTAAGCACTGACCAGGCGCCAACATTGTTTAACTTTGGTGATCTGAGAGGAACCAGTGTGCCAGCGTGATTGTGCCATATATAATCTCTAGAGGTACTTTATATAAACATACACACAGAAGGTATCGTAAACACACATATAAACACATACAGACACACAGACACATGTGTAGAGATTGGTTGGTTGGTTGTTTTTGTTTTACGGCATATCAACCCTTTTCGGGTTATTTAATGCCGGATCCAAAGATTTTGAAGAAAAATATTTTTAATAGAATATATTTGTTGTTTTCACGTCGGTTTCTATTTAACCGATAGTTGGGACCCTAACAGGTACTACCACTCCGGGTCAGAGTGGACCTGGGAGCAATGGTAATTAAAAGGTGGCTCCACACTCCCCAAAGCCCACAAGCTGGGGCCTCACCACTGGATATAGTTTAAGGTCATATCCAGGACCTCCATTGAGGGACTTTTACCCTCTGCAGGGGGGGGGGGGGGGCAGTCAGCGTATTCTAATGCCCCACCGACAGGGCTACATGTGTAGAGAAGAGATACATTGATTGTTCAAATATTTCTTTGTTTTTAGGTTCTTCAATTATTTCATAATCTGTCATTGAAATAAGGTGTGGTTATAACATTGATGACAGTGAAAATATTTTTTGAATTGAAGGCCATGTTTAATTTTAGAAGAGTTTCTGATGAGTAGCTAATTTGTATAAGTTCTGGAGATGAAAAAGAGTTTCTGATGAGTAGCTAATCTGTATAAGTTCTGGAGATGAAAAAGAGTTTCTGATGAGTAGCTAATCTGTACAAGTCCTGAAGATGAAAAAAAAAAAATTTGGGTGGGTAGCTGATCTGTCTAAGTCCTGAACTTAAAAAGTTTGCAAACAAAGGGTAAAACTCTTTCTCATGTGAACATGAAAAATTATGTGTGGGAAATCTAACAGATCCAGTTCTTTTTTTATGGAGTGATTCCAGTTTCTGGTTGGTTGCTGGCAGAATGTGACTCCATTTGATGGCTCAATTCCTATCGCCTGTGTCTATAAGTAGAACCTTCCAATTTTCTTTAATCATATATCCTTATTTAATAAAAAATATTGCAACAATATTATACAAAGATTTCAATTTTTTTATAAAAAGAACCTTTTACAGAAGAGAAAAATGAGCTTTTATGCTGTTTCTAAAGTAGATAATTATGCTCATGGTCTTCCATAAAAAAAAAAGTAGATGTACCTGAAATGAAAGATTACCATGATTTTCTTTTTTAACGTGGTCCATCTTATGATGACCCATGTCACATACGTGCAATTTCTTGATAAACGTCATGAAAGTTTAAATCGATATTGTCTGCAGTTAACCAAAATAAGCTGAAATAAACTTAAGATCTTAAAATGAATCGCAAAGTGAATGCTGTTTGATCATTTGATACTTACGTCAGGTGTGGTCAATGCATACTTCAACTTTTCAAGATGATTGTTTGGCCCATGAGTAACTTCGTTCTCGTATACAATGTTGTTGAGGTCAGGAAAGTTGCGGTTCAAATCAACATTGTTTGCATTTTTTCGCCCCGCCAGCCAGTCTCTTGTGCCATCCTTAAAGAAAAGAAATGCAGAATTAATAGATGCATCTTGAAATATGACTGAAAATAATGGATATAAACTAAATGATAAAGAGGAAAGTTTGAAATAAAGGCATAAAAGAAGCAAAATTAAGGATTAAATTAAAGGAGTAACAGTAAAGAATCCAAAAAAAGGATAGCAAACAGAAGATCAAAATTGGATCAAAAAACAAAGGATCAATTAAGAATAAAGATAAGAAAAAAAATTAAGAATAAAGATAAGAAAAAAAAAAAAAATCTACGTAAAAGCTCAAAAGTAAATGATAAAAATAAAAGATAAAAACTATAGGATACAATCAATAAAAAAAATAAGGAAATAAAGAATCAAATGAAAGGACTAAATCCAAGAGATCAAAAATAAAAGATAAAAAAGAAATAAAAATATTGAAATAAAGGATTAATTAGTGAATGACAGAAAATCGTCATATTTAGTTTATCATTTTTTACATGCTGGCATGTGTTAAGACAGCTTTTAGAAACTGACTTCCAAATCAACCTTTAACCAGATTTTTATTCATCACTTTTTCAAATTCATCCTTATGACTTCTTCACATGTTTTCCTTGGCTATTCCCTCCAAACTGACCCTGCTTTCTCAACCGGTCCACATCTATTAAGTAAAGCACTCTTATCCATTTACCAAACTAACCTAGTCTCCTGGTTTACACACATTTCCCTATATTTTCCATATTTAAAGACGCCGAGAAGTGTATAAAAAGAAAATAAAAATGATTGAGTGAGAAGAGAAAATGGTCAGTGAATAAAGATGTGTTTCTCATGACAAAGAAGATGACAGGAAAAATAATCTATTAAGTTAAGGTGAAGGTTGGACAAGCTAAGATTCTACATATAATACAAAGAGATGACCAGAAAAATTAAGTATTCAGGATAGCTAAACAGATGGCAAAGATAAATATGGATATTGTTGGTGAGAAATGCAATCAAAATGACAATACAAAATTTTAAAAAATCAATGATGATTTAAAGAA
>NC_136503.1:30615752-30618252 GCF_053919585.1 Euprymna scolopes
GACAATTTTGGGTCTAAACACTTGAGATTTTAGATATATGTTCCTTGGTCATGGATCTAACTTAATAACTTGATTTGAGTCCAAAACAATAAATGTTCAGGGGTCATAATAAGGTTTAAAGTTAAAAAAAATTGACCACTTTTTTTTTTTTTTTTGCTGAACACACATCTCCAAACATCCGGGAAACACCGAGCTGAAATGCTAGTAGTTAATTAAAGATGATTATCCCATTAGAAAACCGAAGCAACTAATAGGGAATTAATTAAGATGAATGTTTAAAAGAATATGCAAATTTGCTAGATCTTTTGCTAGTGACTGCAATCCCACAACCAATATATAAGAAAATTGTATTTTCTTTTTAAATAAATAGAAAAGAGGGTTTTTAATATGAATATCAATACACACAAAAGAAAAACGAATTTATAGGAGTATAGATATATACACACACACAAACACACACAGGATGGGACAGAGCAACTTGCTTATTTAAATTTGGCACCCTAAAGCGATGGTTGCTCCTAGGATGGTAGGGATGAACTTATTTGTCATGGTGAGGCTTAAAGTTTGGTTCTTTATGTGCGTTATTTATTTTTTGTTTATTTGTCAGCAATCCTAGTGAGCATCATGAAGTGGACGAAGTTGGAACGTGCTTTTGCTGTTGAGATTTTTTTTTGAAGCGATGGCTCAATCGTCGCAATGCAATGTGCATTTTGTAGATATTTCAATATTTTCTCCCCATTGTTATGTTCCTGTCCAGCAGTCGATTTATTCAAGGTGACCAAAATAACCTAGTCTTCTGGTTTACACACATTTCCCTATATTTTCCATATTTAAAGACGCCGAGAAGTGTATAAAAAGAAAATAAAAATGATTGAGTGAGAAGAGAAAATGGTCAGTGAATAAAGATGTGTTTCTCATGACAAAGAAGATGACAGGAAAAATAATCTATTAAGTTAAGGTGAAGGTTGGACAAGCTAAGATTCTACATATAATACAAAGAGATGACCAGAAAAATTAAGTATTCAGGATAGCTAAACAGATGGCAAAGATAAATATGGATATTGTTGGTGAGAAATGCAATCAAAATGACAATACAAAATTTAAAAAAATCAATGATGATTTAAAGAATAAATAATAGTGGATAAATAATAAAGGATAAATAATAGATAATAAAGATTAAAAAATAAATAACAAAAGTTAAATAATAAATAATAGATAAAAAAAAATTAAATAATAAATAGATAATAAAGAATGAATAATAAATAAAGGATGCCAAACAAGATCAAAATTGCATTAAAAACAAAAGGACCAGTTAAGAATAAAGATAAGAAAAAAGATCAAAGGTATAAAAACATTTACGTAAACACTCAAAAGTAAATGATAAAAATGAAGGACTAAAAACTATAAATAATACAATAAATAAAAAATAGAATAGATAATAAAGATTGAATAACAAATTAAATAATAAATATTAATAATTGAATAATAAAGAATAGATAATTAAAGTTAAAATAAATAATCTATATAAAAGCGAAAATGTATGTATGTATGTATGTGTGTTCACTTTTTCTGTGTGTCAACAAAAGGCTTTTTTTCAGAGAAGCGGTCACTCGCTTCACAACTTTTTAAATCTTTTTATATCACATATAAATCGTAATATCTCACAGTTAACAACGAAGCTCGCCTGTCTATTTAATTTGCTCGATTTCGGGAAGATAAATATTCAACATTTGTCGCTCGCTGCATGTGGGTTAGTCTTTTTCCTATAGCATCTTGGGGCGGGGGGGAAGCGTTCAGCAGTAAATGAAATCCCACAGTCAAACTTGACCTAATTAACTCATTAAAACGGGCACCTGCTAAATCCAAGTCATTAAATAAATCCAAACGTGTTTCCGTTAGCATGTCGCGGTGGGGCAATGGTGAACGTCGCATGTTTTTTTTTTTTTTTTCACACTTTAATTTACAACTTTACCTCAACGGTTCGGGTTCGATCCTCATACTTACTTTTTTTTAAACCCCTCCCCCCCACATACCTCCAAACACCCGGGCAACGCCGGCTACCCCTCGCTAGTAGATAATAAAGATTGAATATTAAACATAATAAAGATAAATAATAAATATTAAAGATTGAATAATAAAGACCAGATAATAAAGATTAAATAAAAGATTATAAGGTTAAAATAAAAACTAAATAATAAAGATAAATAATAAAAAATAAAGATTAGTTGATAAAGAATAGATAATAAATATTAAATAATAAAGACTGAATAATAAATAGTAAATAATATATGTACACACACATATATACACATGTACATATATATACAGATATATACACATATACACACATATATATACACACACATATATATATACATATATAAACATACATATATATACACACATATATAAACATACATATATATACACATACACACACACCTATATATACACATACATACATATATATATACACACACACACATATATACATATACAC
>NC_136503.1:30620752-30705752 GCF_053919585.1 Euprymna scolopes
TATATATACACATATATATACATATAAATATATACATATATATACACACACACATATATACATATAAATATATACATACATACACACACACATATATACACATATACATGTATACACACACACACATATATACACATACATATACATGTATACACACACACACATATATACACATACATATACATGTATACACACACACATTATATATATATATATATATATATATAGTTATTCTATAGTCATCCACAATCGTCGCATGCAGACCGTAGACATTTCAATATTTTCCCACCATTGCCATGTTCCTGCCCAGCAGTCGATCGTTTCATGCGTAAGCAACTTCAGGGAAATTGGTGATGTAAAGTAAAAGAAACATGGCCTCTAACAAACGGCAAGGTCACCCCAAAACATTGACACGTTGAGACAATCTGTTTTGAGATCTTCCCGACGGTCTGCCCACAAACATGTAACTGCTCTTGGGTCGTCTGCTTATTCTGTGAGTCGAATCCTCCACGAAGAATTGAAATTTCATCCCTACAAACTGATTATGGCATAGGAACTTTATCCACGCAATTTTATTGCTCATGAAAATGCATGCGAGATGCTTTTGGGCTTGCCTGACGACATACTAGTTTTCTTCAGTGATGAGGCTCACTTCCATCTTTTGGGATCTATGAATAAGACAAACATACTCTATTGGAGTCCTGAAAACCCCAGAGAACTTCATCAACGTCCTTTCCATGCACTCCGTGTAACTGTTTGATGTGCACTACTGTGATGTGGCATAATTGGCCCATGGTTTTTTTAAGAAAACCAACAGGCAGTATCAGTGACATCTGACCGTTATGTCAACATGATCAATAAGTGTTTCCTGCCAACACTGAACCAGATCTGTGTGGAAAATATGTGGTTCCAGCAGGACCATGCCATAACACACAAAGAGCGTGCGTGTCAATGACTTTTTTGCAGCAGAACTTCCCAGGAGACCTCATCTTCTTGAGGCATGATCTGCATTGGCCAGCAGGGTCCCCTGATTTATCACCATATGACTATTTTTTATGGGGATATCTGAAATCAATTGTTTACAACGATCATCCTAGCACCGTGACTCACCTGAAAAACAACATTCGTTGAGCTGTCACCAACATACACATCGATATGCTGGAAAGAGTTGACCTAAACTTCAGTGTTTCTGTGTCTGTGTATTCGTTTTACCATGCAGCTCGCTACGATAAATTGCTCTCACAAAAGCAAAAAAAAAAAATTCATCTACCTATGTTTCATTCCGCCTTACGTATTCACAGATTGTTGTGAAACAACACTATAACAGATGAGGATAACAGTCCGCAAATAAATAAATACATAAACTATTTTCTTTATTAATTAACTTATGGATATTTTTCTATAATGATAAAAAAAAAATTTATTAATTAACTTATGGATATTTTTCTATAATGAAAAAAAAAATTATTAATTAACTTACAGATATTTTTCTATAATGAAAAAAAAAATTATTAATTAACTTACAGATATTTTTCTATAATGAAAAAAAATTTATTAATTAACTTACAGATATTTTTCTATAATGAAAAAAAAAATTATTAATTAACTTACAGATATTTTTCTATAATGAAAAAAAAAATTATTAATTAAGTTACAGATATTTTTCTATAATTAAAAAAAATTATTAATTAACTTATGGATATTTTTCTATAATGAAAAAAAAGAAAAGAAGTTTGCTACACTAATTCCTTCTTAAAAAAAATAATTTTGTCTTTTTTTTGGTGGGGGTGGGGGATTCCATTTACAAGGGTGATACATCAATTAAGGGTGCAGGGTAAGTAAGAATTCTTTGAACCATGGTATTTTGAAACCTAATGCTTCTCATCAGAAGAGGAGAGAAGATGCTAGGTAATATAATAGGGATGCAAAGTCTAGCTATAGTTACATTAGGAGTAAAATAATTGTGCAGTGAGAAATAAAATATTGAAACTGTTTGGAGGTGAGAGAACTATATTGATCTCTGTGATATGGGAGGAGTTTAGTTTTTATTATATAATGAAGGTCGGTGTATAGCATATCTACATGGTGCGTTTCATAGATGTGTACAATGTGTGTGATTAAAGTCTTGGGGAGAATATAGGGTAAGGGAATTGAAAGAAGTTGCTTATTTAATAACAATATGTATGAATGGGTTATAGCTATGAAAGGGGTTTACTTAAAATAGGGGGTTTATATCATGTCAGTATATTTTAGGAGGGGTATCTGAAATTATAACAGTACTTAAATGAAATATAATTTATTAGGAGTAATACCATATATACTTTTATGGTAATTGAGAAAAGATAACAACTCTATACGTCAATATTAAGAGGTCTATAAAGAATAGGAATCAGTAAAAATATTGGAATCGTCCCATCACTAATATATATATATATATATATATATATATATATATATATATATGAGAGAGAGAGAGAGAGAGAGAGAGAGAGAGAGTGAAAGCCCGTAATGAAAATTGGAAAAAACTGTTTTCCAATTCTCATTACAGACTCTACATTTGT
Organism: Euprymna scolopes; assembly: GCF_053919585.1. Classification (NCBI taxonomy): domain Eukaryota; kingdom Metazoa; phylum Mollusca; class Cephalopoda; order Sepiida; family Sepiolidae; genus Euprymna; species Euprymna scolopes. The sequence continues at coordinate 30,623,314 of NC_136503.1, forward strand.
ATAAGCAATATTGCCTGAAGTGATCTCTAGTTACTTGTAACTGACTGACCGAAACATGCTCATGAGTGTGTAGTGACATATAAATGCTTATGTAAAACAAATAAAAGGTATATTTTGTCCCTACTTTGGTATTGAGCACTCCTGTATGAACCATGTTAAAAACGTCACTGGTTACTTCACCTCTGGAAAATACTAACCTGGAATAATTATATATATATATATATATATATATATATATATATATATATATATATATATATATATATATATAGTCATCCACATACAGTACTGTTTCGCTGTTTCACAGCTCATCAGTGCGGCTAGACAGGCAACTACCTCAAGCCAGGATTGAAACCCGACCGTTTATACGGCAGTCAAGGCTTCTAACCATTACGCTATTGGCGGCTGCTATATATATATATATATATATACACACAAGTTTTATTTTTTATTACCGTTTTATCTGTTCAGTTACATATGTTTCGGTTACCGGACCATATTTACGATCCAGCAGCCTCATCAGACCTTACAGGAATTACCATTTTTGATATATATATATATATATATATATATATATATATATATATATATATATATGAGAGAGAGAGAGAAAGAGAGTATTTCAATATTTCAAATGACTATGTTATATCATTTATTAAAATAACAATGAGCTGTTTTGGTGGTAGTATATGTGTGCCAAATGAAGACAAAAAATTTCACATTTATTTAAGTAGTAAATTAAAATTTATTTAAGAAGTAAACTAAATTTTTTTTCTACTGCCTTGACTGGTAAAGCATCATGAACAAGAGCTACATACCCTAAACGGTTTTGTTAACCATTTTGGATCAATGCTGTTCTATGTTAGGAAAAAAAATTATATTTCCACTTCACTTGCTTTCATCAATTTTTATGTCTGGTCCACTCACCCGTTTCTGCTTTGCTTACTGATGTGCAAAAAGGGAGTAGGGGAAGGTCACCCTCTCTTAGGAAAAATTACTCTTACTACAACCCAGCACATAAGGAGATATGAAAAAACTATAATTGTATCATCTTCTTGTATTACATCATGTAGATGTTTTTATATGTTAATCAATGTTTCATCTTTATTCAAGGATTTTCTGCAATTAATTGTTGAGTGAGTGACTTACTGGTTTCAGTGGAGTATTAAAGGCCATTTCCCATCCGTCTGGATTCATGGACGGCATCAAATGGATCCGTGTGTTATTGATGAGCCACTGTATCTGCTGGTTGTTGGAGTTATATTCTTGGCACAGGTACACAGCCAGATGAAGTAATAACTCTCGACCCACAACTTCATTCCCATGCATGTTGGCGACATACTTGAACTCCGGTTTCCCTATTGGAAATAATAAAACACAAGATCAAAATTCAGTGGAAAGGCATGAACTTTGCATTACCTGTGAGAAAATAACAATAAACAAAAGAGAATATCAATCAAAAAAAAAAAAAAAAAAGAAAAGATCAAAATTAATACATAAATAAATTGTCACAGTTAGATTAGGCAACCCTTGCTTCAACATGAATTTCAATGATGCTGTGTTTCTTTTCCTACCTCACAACCGACACCATAATATTAAGAGAAATAATATAATTTCCGTAGAAGACTTCAAATTTTCCAAATTAATACATAAATAAGTTTTTAATTGAGTGTATGATATTTAATTTGGAGATTGCAATATGGTCGCACACCATGTTTGATTTTTGCAAATAGATTTTGTAAGTATTTGGCAAATATAAACCAGTTTTTAAAAAAATGATACCGAACTGGCAATCAAATTGCCTGAAGAACAAGACTCAATGCACAAGGGATCAATGATTATTTACCTTGGAAATTCGTAAATAGTGAAAGAAAATAAGATAGTGATTAAATGAAATAATGACACGCTTTTTCTAAAACTGAACCCAACAAAGTAGATTTTCTGGTCAATGATGGGAGAGTGTGAGTACATTTTTTTGACTGAGTGAAATATACTCCTGCTTCTTTAAGTATGAATTATTGTGGAGAGTCACTTTGGTTAGCATCAATGTAGTAAATTACAAGGATGAATGAAACCAAGTGTTAATTTCTAGAAACATGTATTAGGTACTGACAGGGAGCATACCGTAGTTAAATTGTGTAGCATTTGTGTTTATAGTTCTATGATGTCTGACTGGAAGGGGGGAAAAACAACTTTACTTTATTAATATAGTAGAATTTAAAAAATGTCCAGTCAACATCTTAGATTTCCTTGTGAGAAAATATCGAAAAACAAGATGAGACAAGGTTCAACATAAAGGCCTGAACTTTGGTTTCCCTATTACAAATATCAAATTTGGTTTCTTACTAAAAAAACATAAACTTAGGTTTCCCTGTTTGAAAATATAAAATGGCAAGAGTCAGTGCAATGGCTTGAACTAAGTTTTCTTTCTTTGAAAATAAGAACATAAGAATCCGAGTAAATGCTTGAACTTAGATTTTCATGTTAGAGAACTGCAATTATTTACTTATTTAATTTCTTTATTGTACTAAGATATATATATATATATATATATATATATATATATATATATATATATATATATGTACTAAAATACATTTGGTTTAACCTGTCTCTGATAGATAAGTTATTTTCATCACCAGAAGATTATAAAATCAACAGATATGTTCAAACAAAGAAGATTGACAAATTCCAAGATGTTGTTCATCTTATGTTAAAATGTTCAATTCTTGACAGCAGCTGTTTTGTAGCTCAGGAACAATCATATAAATTATGATGTCAGTTTTGGAATATTTTCTGTCCTGACTCATCAGAACTCATTAACTTTATTACGAAAAGAAAAAAGAATTTCTCATTATATATATATATATATATATATATATATATACACACACATAAATGAAAAATTCTTTTAAGCGAAGCCAACTAATAATTTGTTTGTAAACAAACTGATGGTTTGAGCACTGTTGCGGCGGGCGGGTGTGGGTTTAATACACACCGAGGAGAAATATTTACAGCACTGATTCATGGTCTGATGGTGAGAGTTGCTGACTGTCAATATGACAGTTGTGATGCAACGAAACAGTACTGTATGTGGATGACAATTAAAGCCCCTCTCTTTGGGTTGAACACTTTGTAAATATATTTTCACCCGACGCGTATTTAAGCTATTAAGCGAAGCCCACCATTTATTTGTTTGTAAACAAACTGATGGTTTGAGCACTGTTGCGGCGAGCGAGTGTGGATTTAATACACACTCGAGGAGAAATATTTACAGCACTGATTTGTGGTCTGATAGTGAGAGTTGCCGACTGTCAATGCGATGGTAGTAGGTTCGATCCACGGCTGGGGAAAGGTTTATGTCTAGCCGCATTGATGAGCTGTGATACAACGAAACAGTACTGTATGTGGATGACAATATATATATATATATATATATATATATATATATATATATATATATATATATATATATATATATATATATGGTTATATTTCACATATATCGAGCTTCATAAATAAAAGGATTGATATAAATAAAGGATGAAGTATAATTGAATAAGTATATTTTTCACATAAATATATATATATATATACTCGGGGTTTTTTTTATATTCAAAAGTAATGGACTAATGAATTCAACGAGGTTGTTAGATAGTGCTCAATAAAAAGAGCTGATAATACTTGTTTATTGTTATATAAACATGCTCACATCCCGCTGCTACAAATAGCCACTTGTTTCAATCAAACAACAGATATCATCAGGCAGCGACTTGACTATTCAAAAGTTCAATGAATAATCATTTATCATTTATTCATTGAACTTTTGAATAGTCAAGTCGCTGCCTGATGATATCTGTTGTTTGATTGAAACAAGTGGCTATTTGTAGCAGCGGGATGTGAGCATGTTTATATAACAATAAACAAGTATATATATATATATATATATATATATATATATATATATATATATATATATATATATATATATAGCGATGCCTCTTTTTAGTCTCGAATGACTAAGGGGCAGCTGTGCATTTAATTGTGAGGCAAGGGTTGTGCAATCCCCAACCACACCTCTCCTGAATCGGCACTGTTTGAGTCCAGTGGCACAGAAGTCCGGGACAGCTGGAAACAATGCCGAGATAAGCAAAGAGCACATACAGCACCTAAAAGTCACAAATATTCACCCATTTAGTATTCACCAGGTTCAACGTTGCCTAACTTTGGTAGTCTAGTGGAAGCCGGTGTGTCAACGTGATTATACCGTGTGTATTTCGAATCTCGTTATATTCAGCCACTCTGATGAATCGTAGACAATGAAACACGTGTCAGGGGATAATTATATTTTAAAAAATAATATATATATATATATATGAGAGAGAGAGAAATGGAAGAGAGGGAGGAAAAGAGAGAGAAAGAGGAGGAGAGAGAAAAAAGGGAGAGAGAGGGAACGGGAGTAGAGGAGATAGAAGAATCTTACAGACTTCCCCAAACAACTTCCCTGAATAAATGTTCAACATAATTCAATTTTAAAAAAACATTTATTTGTTTCAGTTTTGGAAATTTTTGCTCTAATCAAATTAAATTTAATGTCTTTGCTTATCTTCACAGCGCAATAGCAAAAAAAAAAAAACCAGTCTTATTTTTGGTGTCATTTCTGGGGAGTCATCATTTTTATAAAAATAAACAAAACTGGTTGACATTGCACGAATAAAATATACAAGATTGTTTTTTTTTTTGGGGGGGGGGTCTTTTGAAAGATAAGATGAGGCGGACATTTTTTTGAGAGAAAGAGAGACAAAGCTGCATTTCATTTTTATTTTGTAAATAAAAAATATGGATTAGCATAAAAATGAATGTTTGTTCCCAGATAAATGGTATAATATATATATATATATATATATATATATAGTCATATAAAAGTATACATGATGATTGCAACGTCTTGTCATACGAGTGCCACTCCCTCAAACATTTAAAATCCATGAGCCCAAATGCCTGAGGGAGTATCTATACAAATATGATGTTACAGAGTCTTAGCTTTGTACGACAGCTAAGTCTCTCTCTCGGTTCAAAATGTTCAGATCCAGCAACAAGCAAGAGCAAGATAGCTGGCAACAAATTAAACTGCAGACCAGCTTAATGCGGGTACTGGTCTTCTGCTTTATTTATTTGCTTCTCCTAGAAAGGTTGCCTTCACCACGGCTTACAGGAGCCCTCTCTACCCCAATACACATATACACACACACAAATATACACGGTGCTAGTTGGCCGTTGACCCAGAAAAAGAGTTCATTCGCCCATTGAAAGTATACATACATACATGCATACATACATACATACATAAGGTGGAGAAGAAAGTTCTTGCGGAATTTTTAATTTGGATTTCAAATGATGTATTTTCAAATAAGTTTTCATTATGATATCTCCTTATATCATTTTAAAGATCATTTTTCGCTCTATCTAATCGTTTAAATTACAATCGCTTTAAAACAATTGTCTTCATTGTAGAACGTTGAATACAAGATGGAGAAAAAGGCAAATTTGCTCAATTTTCTTATTTCAATTCAAGCTAGGCCAAAAAGCTGCTGAAACAGCTTGCGATATCAACAAAGTGTTTGGCCCAGGAACAACTACTGAACGTGTAGCACAATAGTGATTTAAGAAATTTTGTGGCGACGACGAGCTCTGAAGATGATGAGTGTAGTAATTGGCCATTGGATGTTCACAACGATCAATTAAGAGCCTTAGTCGAAGCCAATCCATGCACAACTGTTCGAGAACTTGCTTCTAAATTAAACATAACATATACAATAATTTCCAAGCACTTGAGAGAGATTGTAAAAATAAAAAAAAACTTGATAAATGGATGGCTCTCGAGTTGAACAACAACCAAAAGAAACACCATTACGAAGTGTCATTTTCTACACAACAAAAACGACCCATTTCTCAACCGGGTTGTGACTTGCAATGAAAAGTGGGTTCTTTATGATCACCAGTACTCAGCTCATTGGTTAGATGCCGACGAAGTTCTACGACACTTCCTGAAGCCAGAGTTACACCAAAAGAAGGTAATCTGCAACTGGTCTCATTCATTACAGTTTTTTGAATGCAGGCGAAACCATTATGGTGAAGAAGTACTCTCAACAAATGGATGAAATGCATCAGAAACTTTCACAACAACATCCAGCATTAGTCAACAGAAATGGCTCAATTCTCCTTCACGACAATGCCTGACTGCCCATTGTAAAAACGACCCTGCAGAAGTTGAATGAATTGGCCTACGAAACTGACTCATCCACCATACTCTCCAACCCTCTCATCTACCTACCGACTACCACTTTTTCAAGCATCTTGACAACTTTTTGCATGAGAAATGCTTCAAAAACCTAAGCGATATCAAAAACGCCTTCAGCGACTTCATCGCTACCAGAATACAGAATTTTTACTGGCATAAATAAACTTGTTTTGCGTTGGCAAAAGTGTGTTGATTCTGATGTTGCTTATTTCGATCAATAAATTTTTGTTTGAGCTGAGATATGTTCATTTGAATATAAAAGTTAAAACCTGCAAGAACTTTCTTGTCAATTTTATATATATATATATATATATATATATATATATATATATATATATATATATATTTCATAATGTTTTTAGGGATACAAAATTTAAATATTGCAATTAGGAAGAGAAGACTTTTATGATTCATGATTAAAAGTAAATTGTATATATATATATATATATTCCTTTAATCTTCTCTCCAAAAAGGGGGGGAAAAAGGGGGAACAGGAGAGGAAAGAAAGAGAAATGGGGAGCCAGCTGACCAGTTTCGACCCTCGCTTCTCAAAACTGTATCGAAGGAATTTTTAAAAACAAAGAATGAAAAAGCGATTAAAATTGCGTTTTATTCAATTTATGGGGAGAAAAAAAAGAAAAAAGAAAGTGGGAAAACGATTAAAATAAAACAGCGTTATGGTCGAATACCCTAGAGATTAATCACGTTCAAACCCAGAAGTTGAACGTGAAGAGTCTCCAAGATCTTAAGGTGATATAGTGAATGAGCATGACTAAGAAAAGAGTCAGTGCTAAAGTTTGCTGCACAAGACGGGTTTTTAAGTAAATGATCAGTAATTGAGGACCCGTAAGCGTGAGTAACAATGTCCGTTGCCTGGTAGGTTCCATTCCTAATTTTACTGGGTGCATGTTGTTGGATTCTTCCATCTAATCTTAATGTCATTCGACCCAAGTAGTTGGCACCCCAACCACATTCAAAATTGTAAATAACGTTACTATTATGGTGGTGTTGGGGGGGGGGGCTAGAACGTTTTTTCAAGAAGATGGTAATAAAGTTCTCCTAGAACAACACGCACATTGGCAGCAAAATAACATCCATGAACTGCTGAACCTATTTGTTTGGCAAATTTCTCACTTACTGTACCCAACCAAGGCAAACGAAGATAAATTGGACATTTGGCCACTATATTCTCTTTAATTCGAGAGAATTCAGCCAATTTCTGTTAAAGAGGAGATACTATTTCATTTGCTTTGCACAGCTTCCCACAGTTTGCTATTGTTCTCAAAAGTTCTTCCGGCCAATGCAAGAGATATTATGGACTAAATATTGTCGATTGGGTTTAAATCGGGGCTTTCACCTGACCAAAACATCACATTAATTGAATTATCAGAAAAACATTTTTTTGTGACTTTAGCAGTGTGTGCAAGGGCATTATCATGTTGGAAAATAATGTCCTGGGATATTCTCAGCTTCTGGATACTTGGTAACAGTCCTGTTTCTAATATTCAAATGTATTCCTTTGCATTGATTGACTTCTCACATCTAATAAGTTCCATAACCCCTGCTGCAGTAAAAGTTACCCATGCCATTATCCAACCATTCCCGTGTTTAACTGTCGTTTTTATGCAACTTGGCAGTTCTTTGATCGCACCGTTTGGGAGCATTGGGAGCATCACTAACAAGACAAAATCTTGATTCATCTAACCAGAAAACATTCCAGAACCAATCTGTATCTTTCTTGCCATAACACGAGAAAAATCTTTTTCTATCATTGATGTCCTTCTTAGATAAAAATAGCTTCTTTGCACACCTTTTAGAGGAAAATCCCATTTCTTTCATTCGTCTAGATATTGTATATCTAAAAAAAGAATTTCCAGCCTCTGTATTGAATTCTTTGCTATGGTCAACATAAGTTTTCTTTCAATCCTTCAAAACAGTTAATTTAAGGCTGTGGTCGTCATTCAAAGTGGATGCTCTAGGGCGACCAGATCCAGATTTCCCTTTTGCCAACCTTTTACCGAACCTTTGACCAATTTGCTTCACTACAGAAAGAGATGTTTTCATATTTTCTTTTCTTAAAATATCAAAAAATCTGCTTGTAAGTCATTTTGGACTGCCTGAATACTGTAATTCGGTTTTTTATAATCCTCGCCAAGATGCGGTCTTACAATTTTTAAGATTAATTTTTTGTACTTATTATTATATGCTATAATAATAATGATCTAAAAAATAGAAATTTGCAGTTAAAATTAACAAAAATTCATGGAAAAATATTGAAAACTCGATTTCTTCCTTCTTTCACTCTTGCCCCATTTCTTTTGCTCATGAGTATATATATATATATATATATATATATATATATATATATATATATATATTTCTTTTGCTCATGAGTATATATATATATATATATTTCTTTTGCTCATGAGTATATATATATATATATATATATATATTTCTTTTGCTCATGAGTATATATATATATATATATATATATATATATATATATATATATTTCTTTTGCTCATGAGTATATATATATATATATATATATATATTTCTTTTGCTCATGAGTATATATATATATATATATATATATATATATATATATATATATATATATATATATATATATAAGAACAGAGCTGTAAAGTAGAAATTTGCAAAAAGTTTTTATTATTCGGCAGAATACTCCAAAGCTGGTAGCTAGGTGCTCCTTAATCTGCAAAGTTTCAAAGAATGCAATTTCTTCTCATCAGAGGAAAAACTGTTAGCAAAATAATCAGAAAGTCACGCTAAAAATTTTAACATTCCTATGTTTTTGCATAGGATGGAACTAAAAGTTTTATGATTTGTAGTCAAAAAACTTAAAAAACATAATATAAATATGGAAAACAGTTCATGGGGACAGTTCATTCAGAGTTCAACATTAAAATAAAAATAACCAACCGTATTTAAAGAAGTCCAATTTAATGGAGGCTATTATTTGCAGGTAAATGAACAAACAGCAGGTGCTCGCCTCAATGGTTGAAATTGAAAAACAAAGTGTCAGAAATTGGAGTTCAAAAATTTAAAGACCACCACAAAAACGCTTTTATTTTGGCCGAATGAAAAGTTGAGATATTTCTTTTTTTTCTTTTGTTTTATTCAATCTTCACCCCAAACAAGGCAAGCACCACTTTGAAGTAGGGGGCTACTATGAGGAACATAATTAGAGTGGAGGGGGGCATTATGAAGGGAGATGAGTAGAAAGATGTTTGTTCACATTACACTTGAACTTCTGCATATCAGTACAGTTGGGAAAGTAAAGTACAGTTGGAGTAAAAGGCTTTCTCACACCTAGGGATCTCTATTGTAAAGGGGTGGGACTTTGTTGCTTGTTGGGTTTATCGGGGGTAGTCATGTCAAGGAGGTGCAGTTCGTCAGAGCATTCACCATGAAAGTATTTGCAGAACAGGCAGAGGGATGCAACATTATGTCGATGGGGCAGAGGCTGAAGCCTAGATGACAGTTCAGGACCTATTAGGTTGGTGACTCTCTTTTGAACCTTGTCTAGGAGGGAGAGACAAGCAGCAGATGCATCAGCCCAAATATGACAGCAGTACTTCATACATGGGCGAATGGTGGCCTTATAGAGGTATAGGATACTTTCAGGCGTAAGTAATTTTCTGGCACAATAGAGAGAGCCCACCTTCTTCGCAGAAGCCTTGGCAATGCTCTCAATGTATATATTCCAGTTCATGTTCCCTGTAAACGTTAGGCCGAGGAGTTTACTTTCAGTAAGTACTTTCAGGCAGTGTGTTCTTGGCTATTGCTATTGGTGGTAGAAAAGGTTTCTTGTAGTTATTGAAGGAAACAAGCTTAGTCTTGGCAGCATTAAATGTGACCATCCATTTTTGTCCCCATTCCATTACAGGATCGCTGCGAAGAAGATACTAACGCCTGAAAGTATCCTATACCTCTATAAGGCGACCATTCGCCCATGTATGGAGTACTGTTGTCATATTTAGGCTGGTGCATCTGCCACTAGTCTCTCGCTCCTAGACAAGGTTCAAAAGAGAGTCGCCAATCTGATAGGTCCTAAACTGTCATCTAAACTTCAGCCCCTGTCCTATTGACGAAATCTTGCATCCCTCTGCCTTTTCTACAAGTACTTTAACGGTGAATGCTCTGACGAACTGCAAGCATTTGTGCCCCCTCAACATAAATACCCCCGACAAACCCGACAAGCTAAATCCCACCCCTTCACAGTAGAGATCCCTAGCTGTAAGAGAGCCTTCTACTCCAGTAGTTTCTTCACCAGGACTGCTAGACTTTGGAATTCCCTGCCGGGTCCCTGCTTCTCCAACTGTACTGACATGCAGAAGTTCAAGTGCAACGTGAACCGACATCTTGCTGCCCAACACCCTACACAGTACCCCTGTGCCTATGTCCCTGATAGTAGCCCCCTACAACAAAGTGGCAATGTGCCTTGTTTGGAGTGAAAATGTAATAAAAAAAAAATTTTAAATACAGTACTGTATGTGGATGACTATAATACTCCCTATCTTTGGTTGAGCATATTGGGAAGTTATATACAAACTGCCATTAGCATATTGAGCAATGCTCTTTGTGTAAACAAATCGAGCTTAGGCATTTGGACGATGTCAAAACTTGTTAATTCACTACCCGCACAGCAGCCGCCGAATAGCATAATGGTAAGAAGCCTTGACTGTCGTTTGTTGCCCGGTCGTAAAATGCGCATAAATATTATCATTCAAACAGAAACTGAGACATTTGCATGCAAGTATTATGTTTTTCCTAAACAGTTCACTTATTGTAAGTAAAAAAAAAAAAAGAAAAAAACCCCAGCTTCTTGTAAGTAAAAAAAAAAAAAAATCCAACTGAGATCGAAACCAAAACCTAAAAACAGTTAGTCAAGTACGATAACCATTAGACTAGCTGGACACAATGTTTAAAAAGTGTTTTCAAACCTACTTATTCTTAACATAAAGAAGCTGTCATATTTCATGCCTGCGCATGCGCATTCGTGAAACAACTGACAAATAGATAAAAAATCTGATCACTCCCATTAATGGATTAAAAAGTTTTCCACATGCCTGAATGCCCTATATACCAAATTTCAAATCTGTAGATCAAAGATTCGCTGAGTATGTAGGTTTAGAAGTGTCCTCACAAATTCTCACTGTTATAGATATACTAGATTATAAGTAAAGTAGGTTTCATAGTTCAACTAATGCTTCATCTTGTATAGGCAAATACATAACGTTAATTCATGATTATCTCTAGGATTCTTCAAGGAACCAAAATGAAATCAATAATACCAAAGTTTTTTCCATAACTTGATTTACCTTGGAAGAGTTTATTGAGAGAATCTTTAAAGATAAAAACAAGAAAAAATGTTGTGTGGCGCATTCGGTTGTTAGGTTGGAACACGTGAGCTTGCAAAGTGAAATGACATTTCTGAGTTTTTGAGATGAGGATTGATTATTCGTCTTATTTGGATTCTTCGGACTACTGTTCTCACCTTGAGAGTTATTCTCACAACGTTTCTGTCGATGTGACCTCTGACCCTCTTCAAGTGTATCTTGCTGAACTCAGGAATGTTTCTGTCAAACAAGGATCCATGACGTAGTGAATAGAGTACTTGGTAAAATTCAGTTGTAAAGTTACACTCTTCTGGAGGTTGAAGGTTCAATCCTCAGTGCGGATGACACTCAAAATACAATTGTGCATTGCTTAGAACTTTTACTCAGTCATGACTGATGGAACGAGAGCATGCTACCCCCGTGAATTAAATAAAAGGTTCTGTTTGAAATTCCATGCAGATTCCCAGAGTTCGACACGATACATGTGAAGAAGGTCGGAGATTATACCAACTGAAATGTTGCATGAATAACACTCAAGATGAGAATAGTAGTCCAAAGAATCCAAATAATATGAATAATAGCGAGATGTAGCTTGTTTGAAGCATTGTGTGTGATATGTATTTAGAGAAGTATTAGAAGGCTATTACAATGCGGGAAATGGAAAGTTGTCGTTGTGAAGAAGAGAAGACAAAAGCAAGAGATTGTGTGTGTGTATATATATATATATATATATATATATATATATATATATATATATATATATACTAGCACGGAGACCCGATGTTGCCTGGGATTGAATGAGGATGAACGAATGCTTCACACTTCCATATTTCTATTGTCATCGATATCGGTGAAATCATCCATTTTTCAATCAAATTGATTAATTGCCTGCTATAGTTGGGGACACGTCACGGTGCACCAGAAGGAAGATTCACATGTCTCCTCGCAGTGACTTAGTCCATAATACATTGTAGTTTACATTGCACTGTAGAGAACCTACTGTTGATTTTATAAAATTATTTTTATTTATAATAGCTTGCACTAAAGTTTAAAACGCAAAAGTTAAGTATCATGATTTAATTGTGCTCTAAACAGAAAAATTCATTTCAAATGCGGCCATGTCATATTAAAGAACCCATAGTTGATTCAATATGCCAGGCCTTTCTGCTGTGCAATAATAAAACTTCTGAAATGTGTTTGTGATGTTAGGCTGTATAAGACTTTAATCAAAATCGCCTGTTCCTTGTTTCATTAGTCTATATAAAAACTGATATATACTCGAGAGTCAAAACAATAAAAAGAATATTTTGTTGTCACATCCCTACTAATGACTATGGATCGGATTAAATGCAAATCTGAAATATTTGAATTTTCAAATATACCTTCTAAAACTCTTTCAAAATAGTAAAAAAAAAAAAAAAAATGAAATTTACGGAATATTTATTGATTGATGTCTAATACTTATTGTTAAAATTTCACAAAAATCGAAGATATGTGAAATTTCACAAAGGCCTGTCATCCCCTTTTTACATCCTTTGCATAAAACTAAACTAACTACAGTAGAACCCCGGAATATTGCATTAATCCATTCTAGGGGTTGGGACTGTTAGGTAAAATCGCGGTATGGCAGAGCCTAAGCAAAATTTTATACAGTACATATTAAAAATTAGTAACAAAATACTGTACAGTATATAATACACATGTATATAATCAAATAACATTATAAATAACACCATAAGGCAGGGCAAATACTCTAACCGGAAAACATCATATTCCACATCGTAACCTAAAAAATGAATCCTAGGGTCACCGTATCCCAGGGTTCTATTGTATAGCCCATATAATAACTAGGGCTGTGATAAGAGAATATTCTTATCACTGTTTTGACTTTCGAGTATATATCCGACACAGTTAGACACACTTAATCAACCGAGAACCACATCACTATCTAAAAACATAATATATTAACTGATATATACTCGAGAGTCAAAATAATGAAAAGAATATTCTCTTGTCATAGGCCTAATAATGACCCCTTATGCTTACTGAATGTGTTCCAAAATTCATAATGTATTTTTTTTTTTTTTTTGTAATTAATACGTTTAGCCTGATGTTTCATTATGACTAGCCAATTATTCTTGTGGACCGTGTGGCCATGTTCTTCAAAATAATAAATTGTAATTCACTTTCTTTCTATATTGTTCTTTCTTAAGCAAATTAACATTAATTATTTTGATCCAAATTTTTCTAATGGCGTCCCTATTTACAATGCCTCCCCACGGTACAGAGTTAGACACCAGGGTCGTTTTTTTTTTAAAAAGTAATGATTTTTCTTTGTTTTACTTTTTTTTCTGCATAACATGTCAACACCCGGTAATTATCTGTTCCAAATAAATCAAATAAAAATTTGGGACCGTATGTGAATTTAATCCCCTGACACTTTTTCTTTGAGAGCAAGCCGATTCAACCCAGTTGAGGTGGATGTCATACACCAAACAAACATTTTAAAGCATCATTTTCTTTTATGTTGTGAAAATTCAACAATTGATCTGTTACTTTCGTTTTTTTTCCCTTACATTTTTTTTTATTTAAAATAAATCCAATTCAATTGTGGTGGCAGCTACAAAATTTTAATTTTTCCATTTATTTATTTATTTTTTGCTATCGTTCTTACACAGCAAAGAACTTTAACCAAAACTTTTATTAGTTTGTGTCTTGGCTTTTTTTTTTTTCATTTCATTTCGCATCTCCCTCCTCCCAAGTTTTTATCTGATTACGTCTAGGAACTTACTTAATTGAGATGGCAACCGAAACATTCTATTTTTTATGCTTTTTTCGCTTGCTATTTTTTTTTTTAAACAGTGAGAAAATTTAACTGAAGTATGTACTCGTTTGTACAATAGGATGTGCACGCTACTCATGAAAGCTAATATCTCTACTTAACATAAACCCCCAGTTACACTAACATGTTACTGCAGAGTCAGAGACAACTGCCCTCTGCAGAGAAAGTGTGCCATAAAATGTGTTGTTATGAAGTTAAAATTATGCCAATACGACTCACACTAACTAGAGAAATATTTGTTGAGATTGACACAAGGGAGCCTTACATAATGGTATTACACTCAAGAAGTTAAGCTACATTGAGCCTGGTCAGTACTAAAATGGGTGAACATTTAGAAATTTCAGATGTTGTATGTGTTCTCTGCTTATCTCGGCATTGTTTCCAGTTATCTAGCACTTCTCCTTGCCACTGGACTCTAGCAGTGCTGATTCAGGAGAGGTGTGGTTGATGATTGTGCAACTCTTGTCTCATAATTACACATGCAGCTGCCTTTACAGAGGGTATCCATTGTCTTTCAAGACTGAATGGAAGCATCATCGTGTGTGTGTGTGTGTGTGTGTGTGTGCATGTGTGTGATTTTCATCATCATTGATGTCCTTCTGTGAAACCTGACATAGTTATCTATAAATATAAAAGCGAAAATGTATGTATGTTTGTATGTGTGTTCGCTTTTTCTGTATGTCTACAAAAGGTTTTTTTCAGAGAAGCGGTCGGTCGCTTCACAACTTTTTAAAACTTTTTATATCACATATAAACCGTAATATCTCACAGTTAACAACGAAGCTCGCCTGTCTATTTAATTTGATCGATTTCGGGAAGATAAATATTCAACATTTGTCGCTCGCCGCATGTGGGTTAGTCTTTTTCCTATAACATCTTGGGAAAATAAAAATAAAAAAAGTGTTCCACAGTAAATGAATACTATCCCGCAGTCAAACTTGACCTCATTAACTCATTAAAACGGGCACCTGCCAAATCCAAGTAATTAAATAAATTCAGACGTATTTCCGTTAGCATCTCGCGGTGGGGCAATGGTTAACGTCACACGTTTTTTTCACACTTTAATTTACAACTTTGCCTCAAGGGTTCGGGTTCGATCCTCATACTTACTTTTTTTTTTTAACCCCCTCCCCCTCCACCCCCGGAGTTTCCACACACACCTCCAAACACCCGGGCAACGCCGGGTACCCCTCGCTAGTATGGAATAAGTCAGAGAGAGTTGCAACCTTGGTTGAAGTGAGTGTCCCTAATGATGAAGGTCTGAACAGAGCTGAAAGATAGAAACAGACAAAATATCAAGGTCTCATGTATGATATGAAAAGAAATTGGAATCCTAGGGAGATATCAATCATACCAGTTATTATAGGTGCCACAGGGCTTATGGAGAAGAACCTGAAGTCCTACCTAACTAATATTCCTGGTAAACCAAGCGCAAAAGAGATCCAGACAATTGCACTTAAGGGAACAATGAGGATACTAAAAAGAGCTCTCGGTTGGTTTCAATAAAAAGCAGGGCAATGTTGGTAGCTGGTTTGGCTGTCCCAGAAAAATTAAAAAAAAAAAATCAAAATGATTCAGGCATGTTGAAAGAAGCAAATGGTACAGCCAAACAAGATTGAACGGCTTGTTGAAGAGAAAATAACCGATAAACATGAATAGTGTGTGTGTGTGTGTGTGTGTGTGTGTGTGAGAGAGAGAGAGAGAGATTACCATTATTGTTGTTGAACTAAATATACTATTACATATCGAAATGTGGGTTAGGTTTTTATATTAGGTAAATACTTTTTGTCCCATTTTTTGCTCTGGTAAATCGACATACAAATTGTTTGACCCCAATTTCTTTCCACATTTCATGAAATAACTCTGTAACCAAACAACCCATTCTCCATGCAATAATTTTTATCAATGAATGAAAAGCCATGATATATTTCCAACAATTTAATCGATTTTTTTAATGAAATTTTCACCCAAACTGAAATTTGCACAAATCTTACACAACTTCAATTTATGATTGGTCGAAATGAGTTTTAAGATTATTTTTGTTTCATGTTCAACTTGCAAATTTGGGCGATCTGAGTGTCAGCATCATTTGTGCCTATACGAATGCGTTTAAAGTTAGCATACCACCATACCACCTCTTAACAGTTGTTTCCGACGACACAAAGTCAGAATAACATATATCAAGTTGTTGCTTTGCTTGAACAGTATTTTTTCTCATCATAAACCAATGCTTTATCACCATGCAATATTTAGATATTATCATTCTTTTTTTAATTTGCAATGGTAACTTTGGTTATAACGTTACATATGTTTACACATGCGTTAACATGTAGATACCCGAGACCCAACACATTGTAGCAGAGTAAGTCACAAGGAACATAGGACAAGTAATAACTCAGCTCCTTTTATTTTGTAACAACAACATTTGGGTTTCTATTACTGTACATATAGATTCGAAAAAGTTGTCAAAAAAACAAATATATAACAAATAAATGTTATCAAAGGCAAAATAAGTTACTTTTCTACCTAACTGGATATGTTTTCAGTGTTTTTATTTAATGTAACATGTTTATTCTGCTCGAAAAAACATACTGTGTTTACCGATGTATTGGAAAATTCAAAATGGCGCCCGACTCTCTCTTTAACACGGTAAGTTTGGGAAAAGGTGCAATAAATATAAAACTAGACAAAATGCTGTTAGAAACTCGCTCAATATATATTACCGTGACATAGGTTGACATATAATCGGTGGTTTTTAATAGTATCTTGTCTAGTTTATTATTTATAACACCTTTTCCCGAACTTACCGTGTTAATGAGAGAGTTGGGCGCCATTTTGAATTTTCCAATACATCGGTAAACAATGTATGTTTTTCGAGCTGAATAAACATGTTACATTGAATAAAAACACGAAAAATATATCCAGTTTGGTAGAAAAGTAACTTATCTTGCTTTTGATAACATTTATTTGTTATATATTTGTTTTTTGACAACTTTTTTGAATCTATGTGTACAGTAATACAAACCCCAACATTTATTTCCAGATACATTTCCGAATAAAATGTGATTGTGCTCCTTCTCTCGGACATCTTCTATAACATGCTTGCTAACTTTTTTTACAGTCTTTTTCTTTTTCCTTAACGTGATGTCATTTTGCACACGGCTCGGTATATACATATAGCTATTATACGCGAGTCCGTGCTCTGTTACAGGTTTAGTAATTGAAAATTGTAAACTAATAATCCTCTCGGGCTTAAATTCTTACAAGTGCCATTTGAAGGTTAGTATTTTATAAAAATCATATGGATTTTTTTAAATAATCTTCAAAAAAGGTTGATATGCCATAAAACAAAACAATCAAACCAAACTTCATGAATAAATATTTAAATATATTAAAAAAAAGCTTGAACCATAAAAACTTTTACTAGAATCACTGGATTTGGCATTAAATAACCCCAAAAGAGTTGATATAAAAAAAAAAAACAAAAAAAAAAAACATATCCACTGAAACCTAACATCATGCCTATTGTTTTTTAGTTAATGTTAAAATAACATTTTTGGCTTTGTTTGATGGTGTTATTCTCCTCAGTAATAAAATCCTACAATGAGTTTTGTCAACCAACCCACACCCTTTGAGAAGATATTGCGCGTTCAAAAGAATTAAATTATCAAGAGAGAACAAGATTCATTGCGGTTGACATGTGGTGAACAATTACAGACGTTTTTTTTATTGCAACGTGGAATTGTAAAAGAAAGGGAGCGCGTGAGAAAATAGAAAAATGTGAGAATCTTCAGTCAGCAAAACAGGGAGAAACACAAAGAAAGAAAGAAAAAAAAACATTACTTAAGTTTATTAGTTAGCCTTAAAATGAATGGACAGCATCTTCTCGAGGATATTCATTTAGATTTCTACATTGTCAGAGGAGTCTGGTCTGGTTTGGTCGCTTCTTTGAACCGAACTGTCTTGAAACTCTGTCCCTAACCCGAACAGGTAATAATTTCTTATGTAATATCATCGACACCTGCTTCTAGTGTGTTTTATCTAGGTAGCTGACTATTGACCTCTCTCCCTCGTCTCACTCATACTAGGTGCACTGGATCTATTTCGATTTGCTGCCAGGTTGCCTGGACATGTATTTAATGTAACACTTCCAAAATTTATACTATACTAGATGTACCCGGCGTTGCCCGGTATTAAACGTAACATTAAATTCCTTTAAGAAAAAAATGAAGATTTTTTTTTTTTTTTTTTTTTTTACATAGGCATCACCACTTATCAAGCCCAAGACACTCGAGGATAAGGGTTAAAGAGTGTACAGTAGAAATGGGACAATATCGTAACCGTTAGTAATGGAGATTCGGTAAATTTGTTAACTTATATGGAACGGCTCATCAAAAACTTGTTTACGTTAGACTTGAAGATAACCATATTGTAGTCAGCTGGAAAGCAGAAAAACAGAAGACAATTCCATAGGCGTGCAGTTCTAAGAAAGAAGCTTTGCTCACGGAATCTACACTTAGGTTTAGGCACAGATAAAGAGTGGGGGAAACTAGTGATAGCATTTTCTGCTAGACGGGTGTTTCTTGTGAAATTTTGGCAAGGGGGGATCATAGAATGAAGCTCAGCCGAGCACCTTCCATGAAAATAACAATAAAGCAGAGACAAACTCGCGACATCTCTTCTGTGAGAAAGAGGTTGCAGGGAAGAGAAAAGGACATCCCCCACAAGGCTACGAAGTCTATTTTGAACTCTATCAAGGCAGGATAAAAAATAAAAAAATAAATAAAAACGGAAAGAAACCGAGATATGTATATGCAAGTATTATGTTTTTTTTTTTTTCTAAACAGTTCACTTCTTGTAAGCAAAAAATAAATAAAAAATGTTTTATACTCGAGCTGAGATCGAAACCAAAACCTAAAGGCAGTGAGTCAAATATGATAATCATTAGGCCAGCTTGGCACGATATTTAAAAAGTGTTTTCAAACCGACTTATTCTTAACATAATGTGACCGAATTGCGCATGCGCAGTCGTGAAACAGTTGACAAACAGATAAAATCTAATAACTCCGATTAAAAAGTTTTACACGTGGCTGAATACCCTATATACTAAATTTCAGATAAAAAATTCATTGAGTATATAGGTTGAGAAGTGTCCTCACACACACACACACACACACACACACACACACACACACACACACACATTCTCTCACTTTTATAGATATATATAGATATGCCAGCAGCATTCACCCTAGGTGGATTGAACCAGTTTCTTTTGTAGGAGGAAATTCCATGGAAATATCAAAAGTCATACTAGTTAACATGATCCCTATTTACTGGTGTAGAATCACAATATATAACACGTTAACTACTCGCGTTGAGGGGAGGGAGTATATAGTTCTCTCCCACTGCAAGAACCATGACACCAGGGTCAGAGAGTGGGATTGAGAAGCCAGCACCCCCGAGGAGAAGCACTCTGATCTGCAAAAGTGCCTAGGCAGTTCCGTCAACATTCCCCGGTAAGGGTGCCTCAAGCGATTAGCAATAAATTAACCTCTTATTAAAGAGAGAAGGCAACCCCTGAGAAGGTGGACCGCCTGGAACTGCACAGAACTAACATTCGAGTGCAAAATCAACAGCGGCCAGATCATTACAGGAATGGTCTAATCTTTGTTGACCCCCCCCCTCCCCGAGGAAAAAATCCCTAGCTGAGATAGAAAGATTCAAATGTTGATATACAACAATAATTAGCAAACAAACAAGTTCATAACTCAATTTCATTACAAAGAATTGTAACATGAAAATGTTCAAAGAAAACTACAATAAAACTTAATTAAAAAAGACAAAGGAAAACCAATTTTTTCTACAATTTCTATTAAATCTGAAAGATTTGACATGGTTAAAACCAAATTCAAATCAACTCTCTGCTTACTAACCCAACATTGAAAAGCCGGAACAACCTGCAATAAGAAGCAAGAGCAACAGTTGACTTGCGTAAGCTTTATTTAAAGCTACTAAGACAAAGCTGTTTTCCTTTCACAATTATAAGAAACTTTACCAACCAAACACTGATTGTCACGGCCGCCCGGTCTCCATTTTTTCTTTTCATCCCTGACCTTCCATAAATTGTACTCATCTTGGAAGGACGTCATATACTCCCCAACTCCTCCAACCTATTTTTTCTTTTTCCCCATCTAGATTTCAGCCCCACTTAGAGATCAACCTTCCTGTTTTCGGTTCACATTAAGCCAAGAAACAGTAGGCAGTTTACCATTGAGACAGCATTGAGAGGGTCTTACTACCACATGTTTTAATTTTTTTTTGTTTTTCTCCCACCTCATGCTAATGAAATTATTTTAATAAAAATGGTTTATTTATGTTCATATTTATTAAAAGAAAAAAATCGATTTGGGAATTTTAAGTAGGTCAACCCATGGAATAAATGTAGTATTATGGTGATTGAAGATTTTCGCTAGGAAAATGACAGACATATATAAGATACAGTGACAAGAATGACCATAGATTAACCCCTCTCCAATACTTTGGAATGGCCTAGTGTCTATTTTATTTTTGTATTTTTCAGAAATAAATAAATTTTTCACAGGTAACATGAATAAGAATATACAGAAGATATTGATAAGTCTGCTGTAAAGAGATCTTTCTTCGTTGAACGAAGGCAGTGAAAAAGTAACATTCAAAACAGAGAATCAGCAACTATGTCCCAGAGCCTAGCTGGAGTCTGAAAACGGTACCTCCGTAATAATAATAAAGGGTTGGGTTCGAGACTCCTAACAAACGGTTCCCCAGTTCGATACAAAACACCTGATGAAGGCCGGAGGGCAAAACGGCTGAAACGTTGTGACGTTAACAAACAAGATGAGGAAGTCAGTCCGACAATCTCAATCAATGAAAACACCTCATCTCAAAAATACAGACAATTACTAATTATAAGTTTAGAACTCAAAACCTCGTGGTTAAAACCAACTCCTCCCAGGCTATAAAAACATTAGAGTAAACCAAGTTCAAATGCTCTCTAGGAGAATGTAACTCCCAAAATAAACATAAGACTAATACAGGACATACGACAACATTGTCCCACCGACTTACTATACATTTAAACAACACCAGCGCCGTCTACCAGCATTTAATAAAAGAACATAAATGCCCCTCCTCCAATCTTGGACAAATCCTTGTTGATAATACAAAAATTGTACAACACAAAAACAATTTTAAAATAGTTAAAAATTCTCGTAGCATCTTACATTAGAACCTGGTACCTTACTATTAATAACATCACACTTGAGAAGAGCATCAAGGTATTAAAATGTCTGGCGTAGCACATAAATGACACGTTTTGCAAAGATTGGCCCATGGACTCGATTTTAAAACTCAGATTTTTAATCGATTTTTTATATACTTTTAACCTCCCATCACTCGATTCAACTTATTGTGTATTTTACTTTTCATTTTCTACTTTCTATTTTCGCTCCTATTCACTTCCACCTCATCAACTCCATGAATTCCACCTGAAGATGATTCGCAGTTGAATCGAAAGCGCTTGTGATAACTATGGAATTTTCACTAATATTTTCGATTTTGATATAAAAAAGATTATACGGAAAGTTAAAAAAAATTTAAAAAAAGAATCATAAACCAAAGTATCTCTGTTGTCTTTAATAATGTCTGCGTGATATATATATATATATATATATATATATATATATATATATATATATATATATATATTTAAAGTGATGGTTGTGTAGTTCCAATGAGAGAAAAAATGTATATTTAAAAGAGTGTAGCCATCAACAATTGTGGGTTTTTTTTAAAGGTTTTCATCATATTTTTATTTTAAAATATTTTTATAACGCGTTTCGAGCTTAGGGTGTGCTCTCTTCAGATATTTTCGTAAAAAGTTTTTCTTTAAAATGGGAGTTTGTAGATATGCCTCCGCTGATATTTTGAATTTTGATATAAAAAAGATTATACGGAAAGTTAAAAAAATTTAAAAAAAAAGAATCATAAACCAAAGTATCTCTGTTGTATTTAATAATGTCTGCGTGATTGATATATATATATATATATATATATATATATATATATATATATATATATATATATATATATATATAGATTTTGTTATTGTTATTTTTCAAGCGATACATACGGTTAATATTGGCGCCGCCTCGGAGCTCATTTTTTTTTTTATTTACTTAGAAAGTCGCCCTTTTTAATTTGGACGTATATAACATTTTTATTTATTTATTATTTTTTAAAACAGTAATCTACGTTACACGCGTGTTTCGAGGTTTTTACCTCTCATCAGCGTAGTTTAACTGTTTCTAGGGATCGAACCTCAGACCATGTTTACCATGGTCTGAGGTTCGATCCCTAGAATATTATATAATGGTTATATTACACTTCGTGATTTTTTAATTCATTTATTTATTTATTTATTTTTTAACATTCAATTATGGTTAATTTATTTCTCATTATTTTAAAATTTTGATAATAATAATAAAGTTATATATATATATATATATATATATATATATATATATACACATATATATATAACTTTATTATTATTATTAAAATTTTAAAATAATGAGAAATAAATTAACCATAATTGAATGTTAAAAAATAAATAAATAAATGAATTAAAAAATCACGAAGTGTAATATAACCAGAGGAAAAAAAAAAGTGAACAGAGTTCAGAATGTAATAAAATCCATAAAGTCGATTAAGAGAAGAAAAAAAAAATCATGGTTCATTTATTTCTCTCTCTCTCTCTCTCTCTCTCTCTCTCATATATATATATATATATATATATATATATATATATATACACCAATCAATCAATAAGGGTTTCATCAATCAATGAGGAACCCCTCTCTGGACTTTAGCCATCTATCTCTGTCCCAAGCTATCTGCTGCTATGTGGGACCCATGTGTTGTATCAGGTCGTCCCTCCATTTCGTTCTTAGTCTTCCCTTTGGCCTCATGTTCACGAGGTGTTCATTCTGTTGTTCTGATGGACCATTTGTTGTTATGTCTGGTTACGTGCCCTGCCCATCTGTGTTTGGATGTCTTGATAGCAGTATTGATGTCAATAACTCTTGTTTGTTGGCAGATCCAGATGTTTGTCTTTCTGTTTTGTAGAATAATGCTCAACATTATCCCTTCCATCTTCCTTTGTGTCACTGCCAAGATGTCAGGGCCCATATTTCACTAATATATATATATATATATATATATATATATATATATATATATATATATATATATATATATATATATATATAAAATCAAGCCAGAGATGGCTTGTGTTGCCGGGTTCAAATTTATCGGCTGATGTTAATCATGACACCCTGTACTAGATTCCTGCTGAAAGGGTGAAACACTAGTGTCTGTTGGTATTTAATTATTATAGTAAATAATAATTATGTCAGCCCCTTTAAGAAACTCGTTTCTTATCGTTGAGCACTTTCAGTTGAATTAAGTCGGTCAATTTAGCTCTTATGCATAGATCATCGTATAACGATTAGATCACTGTCTGACTGACGTAAAGAACATTTAAAAATAAAATGTTTAAATTCACCGTTATTTCACGCGGTTAATGGTAGACGAATGGATACGGTCTTTGCTAATGTTGCCGGGTTCAAATCTATCGACTAGTGTTAATCACTCCACCCTACACTGAAGATTCCCGAAAGAATGAAACACTAGTGTCTGTAGGTATTTAATTATTATAGTTAATAATTATACATTATATATATATATATATATATATATATATATATATATATATATATATATAGAGAGAGAGAGAGAGAGAGAGAGAGAGAGAGTGAGAGACAGAGAGAGAGACAGAGAGAGAGAGACAGAGAGAGAAATATTGAAACATCAATCAATGAAAAATACTTAAGTTCCAATATAAGTGTGTGTGTGTCAGCACTAACCCTATTCGGGTTTAACGGGTTTCCTCTGAAAAAGGAAGTTTCATGGGAGTATGAACTTCACAAGCGGTCCCAGTCGCATGTATATCCGCGTTAGGGGAGATGACGACGTTATGTTTTTACAACTCTTGCAGGGAGGTGTCAAAATCCTCCTACATACAGCACCTGGAATTGCCAAATTGGTCATCCATTTTAGTAATGACCAGGTTCAACGTTGCTTAACTTTGGTGATCTGATGGGAACTGGTGTGTCAATGTGATTATGCTGTATGAATTATTAATATAAGTGGTATACGTAAGGACTCATTTGTACCAAATTTCATGATTTTATGCCCAATAGAGAAAAAAAACTTCTTTCCTGAGTGTGAGTGTTACAGCACGGCCATCTTCAAATTTAACATCATTGAACACTGATGTCATAAGTTCTCAAATTTAATTCATTCTATTCATTTATTTTTTAATTCTCTCATAATATGCATCAGTATTCAACTGACAATCCATCTATCTCATTAATCCCCATCCTCGAGTGGCTTGCAACTTTGATAAGTAACGAAGCAATAACTCATTAGTAAGAAAAAATACTGCTCCTTCTAAAACTCCTAATTGTTTTAAAGACGATTCTTCCACCTCATTAACCCTTGTCCTTGCATGGCTTTGGGCCTTAATAAACTGTGATTAATAAAAGAATTTTTTTTTTTAATTTCCAAACACATTCTGACTTAATCATTTCTCTCTACCTGGGTTTTGGTTTGTTTAACAGCATATCAAACTCTTTTGGGATTATTTGAATAATGAAATGTAAAACTTATTACATACAATTAATTGAATACAAGTTGCCATTGGATCCATAGCTAGGGATAAATTGTTGGTTTATATCTTTCCTAATAATTTAATTGTATAATACAATTTATTCCAATAAACGAAATGGCACAACTACAAGACAATGTGTATCCGCCAAAAAGGAAATATTCAGACAGTCGACAATTTTATAAAATGCAGAGAATTTTTTGTTTGTTTTACTTGGGGGTCACCGCTTATCAAGATCCAGAGCCACCCTAGGATAAAAGTTAATTAGTGTAAGGTAGACGGTGAGACAACAATGTAATGATCAGTAATGGTGGAACTTTGGGATAATTGGTCAAATCCAGGGGTAATTGCGCCAACTAAAATAAAGTGCTCTTTATAGACATGGTTGCCAAAAGAGCACTTTTAACTAGTTGGCAAAATTACCCCGGACTTGGCGGAATTACCCCAAAGTATGGTATAAGGTTTAATTATATAAAAGCGCGGCTCAACAAGAACTTATATGTAGTAGACTTGAAAACGATGCTGTTACAGTAAATCTGGAAGCAGCCCCACGGTATTGTGTTCCACAGATGGACAGTTCTCGGAAAGAAACTCTGCTCATAGAATTTTTGTTTAGTTCTAGGCATAGATAGAGTAAGGGAAATTATTGACAGTTGTTGCAGCTAGACAAGTATTTGTTGCAAAAGATTTACAGTGGGGAAGAGGGGAACTATAGAGTGGAGCTCAGTCAAGCACCTACCATCTTACATATGTGAGAGTGGCAGCATACACACACATGTCCATCCTATACTCTTGTATGGCTGCGAGATGCGGTCAAAGACGAAACGTCAAAATGATACAATCCTAGTTACATCGCATTGGATGGAGAAAATTGCTTGTCTCACTCTACAGACGTCCATGAGAAACTATGATCCACAATGACGTCTCAACTGGTACAGCTAAGTTACTCACCGTCAGTCATCCAAAATTCTTCAAAGTGTGTCCCACATTGATGTTGATGGACCAAAACCATGTAGTAAGACATTTAATATATAAAAGGAATAAGTTGATGATGACCTGATCGTGGTGAGTGGAATAAGCTAAATGGCCACAAACAGAAGAAGTTGGAAATAATTTGCAAAACATCTAAACTCTGTGTATACAGCATAAACATGTTGACACTCCAGTTACCATTAGATCATTGAAGTTAAGCATCGTTGAGTCTGGTCAGTGGTAAAATGAGTGACCATTTGGCAATACCAAGTGCTGTATGTGCTATCTGCTGTTGCAGTATTTTTGATACATAATGGGGTATGGTCTCTCACAGTTGGAAGATTCTATTTATAAACGATGCTGCTAGGAACTGACTAATCAAATTAATTCACAATCTGCCACCAACCAATCAGAAACCAGAATTACTCCATAAAAATTAAACCTTCTTCTTTAGCAACCTTGCATAGGTGTTTTCTTCGTGTCAACACGGGAAGAATCTTTTGCTCAAGAACTGTCTACTGAGAACCAGTCACCTCCAGGACTTGTATAGAACAACTAACCATCGGAAACTGTTCTGAAACTAAACATGGCTTACGACTCAACTGTTTTCAAGTCATCTTGGACTTCTCTTTGCCACTGGAATCAGGGAGTGCTGACTCAGGAAAGGAGAGATCAGAGATTGCGCAACCTTTGCTTCACAATTCAGCACATATCATTCATCATTCCTCTTGGGTGGTCAGATGGTCCTTGTCATTCCAACAGGTGAACACACGAGACAAGAAGATGAAAAATTAACATAATAATTATAATAACTGATGATGATAAGTGTGATGAGATTTTTGAACTGTGCTTCATGTTGAGAAGAGTTGGATTAAAAACATTTTTTTTCTTTTTCAAATCGGAAATTTAAATTTTACAGCAGATAGTCCAAATGAAAAAAAAAACATATGGTGAATTAAAAGATTTGATATTTTCAAAACAAATAAGTGAATATAAATGCTGAAGAGTAAAAAGATAAGACTTTCTTCTTTGTTGTTAGTTTTTGTCCTCAATTTTTGATAACAGCCAGAACATATGGAAGCTTCCATACAAGTTCAGGAACAGAAGGAGGAAAAATGATAATGGATTTTGGCATAGATAAAAATGTATATCATAATATTTGTAGATAAGATGCGGAGAATTTTGAAAAGATTGTATGTTAATCATAACATTTTAAACACACACACACACACATATATATATTTATATAACGATAATATTTTTTATTAATATTAACAATTATTTTTATAGTGAGAGGGATGAAGATATATATATATATATATATATATATATATATATATATAATATAAAGCTGAATGTCTGTGTGTTTGTGTGTGTGGTCACGAATAGGCTCCTATATGGTTGACTATTTTAAAAAACTGATTACATATAATGATACAAGATGTATCGAGACACAGGAATGGGTATGTTTGATCTGGCAGAACGGTGGTTCATTAAAATTGTGGGGTCTGCGTTCACGCCTGGTCCACAAAGTATGGAAATAAAAAATTTCAAAATTAAAAAAAAACGTTTACAAGTGTTTTTTGTGTGTGTGGTCACGAATAGGCTCCTATATGGTTGACTATTTTAAAAAACTGATTGCATATAATGATAGAAGATGTATCAAGACACAGGAATGGGTATGTTTGGTTCATTAAAATTGTGGGGTCTGCGTTCGCGCCTGGCCTCCATAGAATGGAAATAGGCACAAACTCTAATGAAGACTTTTCATATCTATCTGCGTAAGTATACTTTGATAATTATGTTTCAGTTTGAAGAAATATGGTATAATAAAATTATGGGGTATTCGTTCGCACCTGACCTCCATA
Source organism: Euprymna scolopes (assembly GCF_053919585.1). NCBI lineage: Eukaryota > Metazoa > Mollusca > Cephalopoda > Sepiida > Sepiolidae > Euprymna > Euprymna scolopes. The sequence goes on from NC_136503.1 coordinate 30,651,434, forward strand.
GAATGGAAATATGTCACAAAGTTTAACAAGGTTTTTTAATATAGATCCACAGAATATTGTGATAAGTGTTTCAGTGTGAACAGGTATGGTATAATAAATTATGGGGGTTATCTATTTTATTTTTACTTTCATCATATTTTGCTTTGGTTTTGATACCTCCAAATTTAACCCAAAGTTACAACCCTTCCTTTTCATAATCTATCCTACTTTAATCAATCAGAGTCCATTTTCTGTAGGCTGTTTTTGAACCCAGTCCACGACGGGTACTTTTGCTAATATATATATATATATATACACACACACACACACACACACACACACACACACACACACACACACACACACACACACATATCAGTAGACGTTATATGCATTCAAGAAACTAGACAATCACAAATATATATATATATATATATATATATATATATATATATATATATATATAGAGAGAGAGAGAGAGAGAGAGAGAGAGACGTCATAACCTTAAAGAAACCATGTTTATATACACTCCCAACAATGGAACACTTGGTACACTACAGATATTGTTAAGCATTCTAATTTATTTATACAACTACACGTTTTACTGCTTTGTTTATTTTTGAAGGGATCAGTGTTATTACGTAAGATATTTATCACGTTTTTTAATTATTGTTTTCTAAATTTTCACTATAACTATAACTTAATTTTACAATGTTTTTATTGATTATTTTATGGAGTACATTGTTAGATGGAAAATTTAGCTTATTAAGGTTAAGAAATCTTTTTTCAATATTGGTGTTAACCATTAAATTAAAAGGAAGGTGTAAACCAAATTATTTTTCTTCTTTATTTTTTTTTTTAGTTGTATGATTGAAAAGTGCAGGTACAGTAAAGCTAAGTTGGGCATTTCTGTAAGCACTGTCCTTTAGAGATTTATTATAAAAAGCTTTGTGAGAATCAAAGAGTACTTTATTTCTTTTACTATTAGATTTAGGGATATGTTTGATAACATATATGGAGTGATTAAAACTAATTAAATGGCAATAAAAGAAATCTATTTAAATGTATAAACAAACTTAATAAAACTATTTTTACATGTAATAACAGAAAATTTACAGTTATGTACAGTTTAGATCTAATTAATCAATGATTATTACCGTAGATAAATCAATAGATTTGATAATTAGTTTCGTATAAAAATAAACATTCAATACATACATTGTACATTTGACCGTTAACAATATTATTTAAGTAAATAAATATAGACTAATTATAAATAATAAATCTATAAAATATTAAAACAAATATTTTATGTTACTATATATCAATAATAAAATATAATATTTTATGTTCTTATACATCGATATGAATATAATTTATTAAATACCTGAATTTATAGTTGGTGAATTTACATTAAAATTAAAAGACGCCGTAACAAATTTAAAAATAACTGCAACTTCTCTTACAGTTTTCGGATTTTGTAATCATGCCCATATTCTTTTAAACTTGTTCCTTTTCTTCTGATAGGTTAAGGGTGGAAAAAATTAAAAAATTAGCATAATGATTACTTGAACGATTCTGCGCTACGAAACAGGTGCTGTCAAAAATTGTGCATGTCAGCGTACTTAAAGAAATAAATGGTAAGATGGTCAACATCTTGAAATTTGAAATATAAACTTTTGTCATTTACTTGTATATAATCTATAGTTATATCGAACTTCATAAATTAAAAAAACGATATATATAAAAGGTAAAATATAATTAATATATATATATATATATATATATATATATATATATATATATATATATAAAAATGATTAAGGATTAAGGACTATCCACTTATCTTGTGCTTCCTTTTTTAAAATTGAATATGTTTTTAACTCTTTTTCAAGATGTCTTTTAACATGTTTTATTAATCATTTGTTCATATATATATATATATATATATATATATATATATATATATATATATATATATATATATATATATATATATATAATATTATATAATATAATATAAAAATCTTGATATTGAAAATTTATTTAAATTTTCAAAAAACCTTTATAAACCTGTAAGGAATGTATACAAAATTTTTAATTATCCGACAAGGAGTACAAATAAACAAGAATACAATAGAGAAACACAATGAAACGCATGTAAAAAATCCATTATTACATAAGATTTGCTTCATCCAATTCTAAAGTACCTCAGAAATGAAGGAAGAATTTGGGTGTGCTTCTTCAGTCGTACAAATTGTAAAATTTAGATTTTCTTTTTTAATTGAAATGATGTTTTCAGAAAACGACATCTGCTTTCGGGGGGGGGGAGAATTACAAGAAAGTCTTTTAATTTCGAATTGAATTTTAAATTTTATTGGGGGGGAGAAGCGGGATGAAATTTCCTTTGTTTTAATTCAGTTTTTTTTTTTTTTACTTTCTTTTTTTTTTTTTTTTTTACAACAGCTCGGTACGTAACAGTTTTAAAAAAATCGACGGATAGTAATAATGAATCTAACATAATAAACATATGGAGATTTGATTTCGAATAAGGAAAGCAAAAAAAAAAAAAAATGTTTAGTTTAATCAAGAAAGGTCATACGTTTTATTTATTTTTTTTTTTATTTTTTTTTACCGGCAACCTTCAAAATCAAGACAAAAGATATGAAAAAAATATTAAAGTAAATCGGTTCAATTATAGCATAGGATACGGCATAATCGCGTTGACACACTGGTTCTCATCAGATCACCGAAGTTGAGCAACGTTGAGCCTGGTTAGTACCAGATGGGTGACTATTTGGGAATTCTAAGCGCTGTCTGTATGTGCTCTCCGCTTATCTCGGCATTTGTTTCCAGTCGTCCTGTACATACACTTCACTTGCCACTGGTATTTAACAATGTTGACTCAGGAGAGGTGTGGTTGAAGATTGCGCAACTCTTGCCACAAAAATTTCACGCACAGGCACCCCTACGTGGGTGTCCATAGTCTGTCAAAGACTGGAGGAGCCTTCTTCTATAACATAGGATTCACTTGATTCAGTGGAATATTTTCCCTATCTATTTCAGTTGGTTTTCCACCCATATTTTGAATAATAGCTTGGAAACACTTTTATCTCTCCCTTACGGAGCTTCAACACAAATATAATAACACTAAACTTTAGGTCTAGAATCCTTATTCCAATTCTTAAGAAATTGAAATTGGGGAATATTTATTAATTCATATCTAATACTTATTGCTAAAAGTTCACAAAATTCGAAGATCTGAATTTTCACGAAGGGATTCCACTCCCTTTTCATGAAAATAAATACAGCCCACATTATAACACCTTGCACCTAGAAGCTGCATTTCAAAATACATAAATATTGGTTAATTAATTTAGGAGTAAATGCTGTATATACAAGTATATAAATATATAAGCACCTCATATTATATAAATTTCTATCTGTATAAAATAAGGTATTTATGGAATACACTTCTAAACTAATTAACCGATCATTAAGAATTTTGAAACACAACTGATATGAGTAAGGAGTTGTAATATGGGCTGTATTGAATTTAGTTTATGCAAAAAGGGATAAAAAGGCAATGAAAATTCAGATATCTCTGAATTTTTACAAATTTTAACAGTAGCTATTAGATATAAATCAATAAATATTTTCTAAATTTCAGGGGGTTTATAGGTATTTTAAAGAGTTTTCAAACTTTTTAATTTGATCAACATTCCAAAAAATTTGATTCATATTCCAAAAATCATAAATTGATCAAGTAGTTTTTGTATATAGAAAATCATTTTTTTTTTATTCTAATAAGAAACTGTAGCTATCGCAAGACTAATTTTGATCTCGATAGCTCGAATTGAGTTGTGTGCCACACATTTATAAAACTTGGCGGATCAAAACACTACGTCTCGCTTAGTCATAAAATTTAATTTTTTAGTTAAAAAAAAAATACTCTCAATTTACGTAATTTTTGGAATATGAAATTTTTAGTTTCTGAACGGGTATGTACATCATAAAGATTTTTTCTGTATCTTTGTTTTGTCTGTTGTTTTTTTTTTTTTTTTAATAGGTTGAATTCTTAATAAGAAACGTAGCATCTCTTGAAGATGGGGCTGAGGATGTTAATTTACAAAAATACCGAAAATAATGTTTTTGAAATAAAATTAAAATCTCCAAATAAGTGCCGAAAGATTAAATAGCCATATTGGAAACGAACAGTCGTGACTCGTGAACACACTGGACGACGTATTGAGATTAAAAAGAAATGAAAAAGATGCTGGAGAAAAATGAATCTTTATTTATTTATTTTCTCTTCGATAAAACAAATAGGTGTGTTTTCGATTTTTTTAATAAAGATTATAATTAGAAGTAAAACGGATTATTTATTTACTTATGTTTTAATATATGGTCCAGCTGTTTCAACACTTGTCACATGTAGCCATGGCGGGGGAGGGAGAGACGATTAACATAATTAGAGAAATGCACGGTGCTGTTTACAGTGCGTAGGCAATAATACGAGTCATTGTCGACGGTGAACATGTCGTGTGAACCTCGGGATTTTATTAAACAAAACTTAGTAAATTTTACTTACTTCCCACCTGAACATTTACCTTTAATATGACGACTTTATAACGGTTTTCGGGTATGCTGAAAACGAATATCGCATTTAAATTTTCCGCAAACAAGTAGTTTTCCAGATATTAAGTAATGTAATTTCTTATGTTATAAGTAATGGTCATTGTTAAATTTGTAAATATGCGCGCTTGCGCGCATAACAATGGCCACCACTTATAAGGAATTACATTGCTTAATATCTGAAAAACTACTTGTTTGCAAAAAATTTAAATTCAATATTCGTTTTCAGAATACCCGAAAACCGTTTAATGTGATTGTTAAGGCGGAAAGCAAGTAAAAAAATTTACCCAAAACTTAGCAATAAAAGATTCGGTACTTCTGCAGTTTACGGTCCGTATTATTTTATTTTGATTATTTTTTAAATAATAATTTCAAGCTAATTTCAATTTTTACGGTATCTTTTGTTTATTTTTATGTGAAAGTACAAAATAGTTAACATAGTTCCCTCTCTATGTTAAGAATGGCTTTCTAAATAATAAAAAGTTCTCATGTAGGAGATGTCTACCTGATTTTTTACCTATGCTTTCCTCGCTCATGTGCTCCCATTCCGAATTCGTGGCAGCGGGCCAACATCAGTGGACTTTTTTCTACGAAAACGATCATTAACAATGTTTTTTTTTATGTTAATGCATTTCAAACTGATATAAATTGATATAAATTATTGCGCAATAAAAATAATTAAAAACAAAAATCATTTTTCTTGTTTCGAATTATTTAATCAAGTAAAAATGTCATTTTTTTTTACTTGATTACTAAATTTCAAAAGTTATTCTAGCAAATTACCTAACAATTTAATAAAAAAAATATCGTAAAAACTGAATTCAACTTGAAATACTGTGAAAAAAAATAGTTTTTAAATTTAATTATTTAATCAAGTAAAAAATGCCATTTTTTACTTGGTTAAATAATTCGAAATACGAAAGAATGTTTGTTTTTTTAATTTAATTTATTTTTATTCTGCAATAATTTATATTAGTAGAAAAAACTTCCCGAATGTCGGCCCGCTGCTACGAGTTCGCAGTAGGTGCATATATGTGAGCAAGAAACGCGAAAGTAGAATCAGGAGGACATCTCCTACAAGAGAACTTTTTTTTTGTAACAAAAGATAAATGCCAATTGAGACGTCATTGTGCAATTAATTCTCATCGAGGTCTGTAGCAATTTTCTCCGTCCAATGCGATGCAACTAGGATTCTATCATTTAGACGTTTCATCTTTGGCCGCATCTTGCAGCCATACAAGAGTACATGCCGGACATGTGTTGTACGCTGCCACTCTGACATACATAAGATGGTAGGTGCTCGACTGAGCTTTAATCTATGCTCCCCACCCCCGAAAATATTTCGAAACAAATGCTCATCTAGCTGCAACAACCGTCAACAATTTCCCTTACGGTGTCTAAAATTAAACAAAAATTACATGAACAAAGTTTCTTTCCTACAACTGCCTGTCAGTGGAACTAGATACCAAGGGCTGCTTCCCAGTTTATATCATGGTCGTGTTCAAGTTCAATGTAAATAAGTTTTTGTTGACCCATCCTCTTACATAACTAAGGCCTACCTAAGTTCCACCATTACTGATCACCATGGAATTGTCTCACCGTCTACCTAATACTTATTAACTCTTATTCTTGAGTGGCCTACTGACCTTGATAAATGGTGACTCTCAAGTAATAAAAAAAACAACTTTTTTTTAAAAACTGAGTGGATCTGTCAGTTTCTGGATAATTCAAGAGAGTTTAAGACATTTCAAAGGCATGACAGAGTGTAGCATTCTGGTCTTCTACACAAACTTCAGGATCATATATTTGGTAGTAACGTTCTTGGCGTTATTAGTTTTTTCTTTCTGATAGAGACTTGCGAACAACTCTGTATGGTGTCTCTTCATTCTCTTCTGGCGTTCCTAAGAGCTCTATTCTAGGCCCAGCACTGTTTCTTATCTACATCAATGATCTCCAAAAGAATATTGTTCAAAAAAAATATCTATGTTGATGATACCATTCTCTATTTTTGTGTTGCTTCTCACCTATCTAACTCGGACCAGTTGAAATATGAAGCTAATCTAGAATTTGACCTGCGTTCAGTTTTGGATTGGGGGTAAATTTTCAGATTAGGTCCACCTCCACAATTTTCTTTTAAATGACGACTTTTATAGGTTTTCGGCGATGCTGAATACGAAAATCGCATTGAAATTTTGAAGAAATAATTAGTTATCGAGATATAAAATGTTGTATTATGCATTGTATTATTTGGCGGCCATTTTTGTTACGCGCGTAGATTTGTTTATGGAGCGCGCGCACGCGCGTAAAAACAATGGCTAACAAAAAATACAATGCATAATACAACTTTTTATATATCGATAACTACTTATTTCTGAAAAATTTCAATGCGATTTCCGTATTCAGCATAGTAGAAAACTTTTAAAAGTCGTCATTTAAAAGAAAATTGCGGAGGTGGACCTAATCTAAAAAAATACCAGATTGGGCTATGAAATGGCTGGTTTCATTTAATCCTATTAAGATTTAGCTCGTGTCTTTCAATCGTAGGCGTGCCCCTTTTTCTACCTTTCTCGTATTTTCATGGACGGAATCTACTCTTGAAGAGAAATCAATTCTGAAACTTCTGGGAATTTCTTTCTCATCAAATCTTTTTTTTTTGGAGTTTATATATTAGATCCATTACTCCTTCTGCTTCTCATAAAGTCGGTTCTTTCTATCATTCTTAACACTTTCCCACATCTGAGGCTATTCTTTATTTTTACAAAACTATCAGACCATATATGGAGTGTTGTTTTATTTGGGATGGTGAACCTCTTCCCCATTTTTGAGGCTTCTTCATAAGATGCAGAAATGTATATGCAAATTGATAGACCCCCCCACACCATCACCACCACCATTTCTTCTTTAAAATCTCTCACAGACGTGATGTTGCTAGTCTCAATCTTTTCTATCAATACTATTATTGGCATGTGTTCTTCAGAATTGTCTGATCTATTTCTTGCTTCCTTTGTTCCAGTTCGTTTGACTTGTTGGTCTAGTGGTCTCCATCAATTCACTGCTTTTATAAGACCATTGTAATCCTTTCCTAGTAGCTTCTTTCCAAGAAGATTGTGAAACTCTCTTCTTGATAACTATTTTCCTTCAACCTATAGCCTTGGTCTTTTGACGCCTAAGGCCAATAGGGATTTCCTGCCTTTGCGATGATTATCTTTTATTCTTGTTAACTCCTTACATCAAGTGACTTCACAGTGTCTGGAGCAATTTCCATTAAAAAAAATAAATAAATAACAGAACACTACTACTGCTACTACTACTGCTACTACTACTACTACTACTACTACTATACTCTCCCTCTTAATTGAACATTTAAAGATATTACATTAGTCTGAAATACTATAATAAATTGAATTGCGCACTAAAGATAGTAATGGCGCTAGACAGACAGATACGAAATCTCCATTATTAATTAATTAATGAAAAGCAATAGGTGTGCGCGTTTCTTGGTTTTGTTAACTATTCGTCCGGTATGATTTTAAACTTCTTGATTGGAATTGATAAAATGAGTTAACAAATTTGGGCACTTCTGCATCACCTGCTAAACAGTAAGATGGTTTGAACGCGAGCACTTGTTATTTTAGTTACTGTTTCAGTTTAATTCAAAAGCTTAATTTTATTAATTGAATTAACGGTACTTCTGTAGTTTATGGGCTGTGCTGAAACAATAATGTTACTATTAGGTTGGTGCAAAAATAATGTCGTTTTTTAACGTTTAACTTCATTTCTAAAAAAAGGACATTATTTTTTGCAATAACCTAATATTTAGAAACTTATTCTTAAGCAGGGGAAGGATTTTTTGTCGGGAATGCAGTAGTGTCCAAATTTGTATTATTCAAACTAATATTCTCGTGCTTTCTTCAGAAGTATCTTTTCGAGTAAGGTTGAATGTTACATGGGCCAAAATGTTGTGAATATAAGGCCCGAATAATCGAAATTATCAATCCTCATCGTAGTTGAAAATAACATATGGTGATTGCACTGTATACAACTTTAAAGAATCTACCGATTCTTTATCGTATATACTTTTAAAAAGAAACAGCTAGTTGAATATTACATGGTGTAGTGGTGTACAATTGCTTCAAATTGAAAATGCGACAATGTGAAATTTAAATGAAAATATTTTCTATTTTTTAAGGCTGCGTTTGTTTTCGCTTTAAACAGGTGCGCAAACAAGCACTGCTGCGATAATTTGCGTCATTTCTTTCTTTTTTGCGCCTCTCTCTCTCTCTCTCTCTCTCTCTCTCTGATGACATCTTTTGAATCAGTCATCAGTCTTTGATTTTGAGAGTTCATGGGGAAATATTTGAATAAAATTGTTAGATACCAATCGACAATTAATGAATTAATTATCAATTAACAGACTATTTAACAATGTAAAAATGAAAAACGTTAAAGTAGCCCATATTTTTAAGGAGGTTGTTTAAATTAATTTATTAAAATATTTATTAAAAAAAATTTGCTGACGTCTAAATTAATTAGTGACATCAAATGAATATTTTATTTAAAAAGAAAAAAACAGAAATGATCGGATCCTCTCCTTATCAAAGATTATATTTTTCTAAAGATTTTTTGCAAAAATACTTTATAAAGAATTACACAAAAGGAAGCGTTTTTGATTAGGCATATGGCCATATGGAGATGAGGGAGGGGTGTGGGTGTCGGGAATTATCCACTTTCCTAAACTAGTACCAATCAACAAAATATCCTCATTCACTTAAACTAATTCCCGATATGTTTTGATATTTTTTATTAACAAAAAAAAAAAAAAAAAAAAATGCAATATAAAACTACAATATTACATTTTTTTTTCCGGGCTGTTATTGCATAGTTTTATTATTAGGAGTAATTTTCTTCTGATCAATATTATTTATCATCGGTTGACAAGGGGCTTTCACAACGTGAGAGCCAATCATAAATAAATATTATTGATCAAGAAAATTACTCCTAATAATGAAACTATACAATTAGTCCGGTTAAAAAAAAGGACATTATTATTATTATTATTATTATTATTATTATTATTATTATTATTATATATAATCTTACTGTAACCACAAATATATTATATATATATATATATATATATATATATATATATATATATATATATATATATATATATATATATATATATATAACTTTAATTGTTTAAATAAATAAGTATATCTTGTTCATTGAGTATTCTTATATAAACTTCGTTTAATTTATTGTTGTTTTTTTTATCTTTGAATACAGATAAGCTGAAATATATCAGTAGAAGAATAAATAAACAAAGGTGTTCTGGAACTTATTAATTGAACAAAAGAAACAAAATCGATTTGCTCGTAATTTTGCATGTGTCCACAAAGATGTTTATTGTGAACGCCATCAGGTTTATCCATGATATTATATACTCACGGAAGAAGAAAAAAAAAACTACACTTTTGCGCACAAAAAAAAAAATAAAACGAATCGTCGTACTTGACTTTTAAATTATAAACGTTAATTTTATCTGGAAATTATTTTCGAAATGACAGTTTAAATGCTTCAAAATCACTTTCGAATCTTGAAGACAACGATGTAAACACAGTGTCCGTCATCTTTTTTTCTTTTTTAATCGATATAAATGAATGAATTAAACAAAATCATTAAAAAAAAAAACGAGCGTGATTTAAACTGTCAATTGAAAAGTAATTAATATTTGGTTGCAATTAAAGTTTGTAAGCAAAAGAAACGTCGAGTATTATGGTTAAAGTGTTTTCTTTTGTTTTGTGTTTTTTTTTCTTTTTTATATACCAAATAAAAGCAACAGTTTTCGTCGCGCTACTATTATATAAATGAACTGCACTATGAATGAATGAATTAATTCTGAAACGAAACATTAAATTAGGAATAATAATAACAATAGTATTTTAACAAGAAAGCAAATAGTATCTTACCTGGAGTATGGTGGCCCGGACTGTCACTAAATTCTATAACTGTGAGATTCCTATTCTGAACTGAATGTCCAGGAGGATTGTATACTTGTGTGATATGGGGACATTTGCTGTTCACTTCGTTTAACAGGTCGATCATAGCCGAATAATTATGATGGATAAAATCGGCATTCGGCGAGAATGTAATTGAGACAGCTGTTTCGACAGAAGTGAAAGATGAAGCTTGGAGTATCGCTACTACCATGATCGACATCATCGCCATGCGGTAGCTACCCGAGGTAGCTACCCTAGCCATGGACACTGACAGCATCGTAAGTGGCTTAAGGGAGGTAGGGAGACTTGTGTTAAACTCCCAGTTTGTGTGCTTATATAAACACACAGAGATAGAAGTGGCGATGCTGATGTCAGTGGGTGTTTTGAAAACAGAGATGAGAAAAGAGAGAACGGCACGGACAAGATGTGCCTAAATAAACCAATGGAAACAGCAACCGATTCTATCAACCAGAGTTACCTCCCCATAGAGTTAGCTGACGCTAGACGACGATTGGTTATTAAGTTGACGTCACATAATGTATTTATGAATGAATGGACGGTCGGATAATGAAAGTTAAATTATTTTTTTATTGGTTTTTTGTTTTGGTTTTGGAGTTTTTAATGTTTACTTTTCCATTTTTAACTCAATCCTTAAAATTGTTTAAAGCATATAGAATATCGATATACATATATAGTTCTATTAAATATTTAATTACATAATTCTAAGGCATCGTCGTCGTCGTCGTCGTCATCATCATCGTTTAATATCTGTTTTACGTCCTGGCATTTCTTTATCCCCCCCCTCTCTCTCTCTCTCCCTCTCTCTCCCTCTCTCTCTCTCTCTCTCTCTCTCTCAAATCAATCCCTATCATTTCCGTCTTTTCGTTGGCGTTTTCTTGCCAACTGACCATAATACCTTAACTGTTCTACATCTACTAACTTAAGCCAAGCTCTTAATTCTAATTTCCCTTATTTTGTCTTTTAGTTCTCACATTCCACGAGTCATATTTCTGACAAAGAGGAAAAATTGCTGTTTTCTGAGTCAGAATCTATTTCATCTAACACTTATCGTTAGCAAGTTTTGGACATTGAAGTAGTATTTTTGTTTAGATCCTTTGAGAATGTTATTTTTTTTTTTAATCCTAGCAACCATCAAGTGATGCCAGGAGGCAGAATGGGGGTTGGCCACAGCTACCGAAACAGCAGGCCAGTGAATATGACAGCGTGACGTCATTACCAGATCAACATGTAGGTAAAGGCACGAAAGTGCCTAAAGTTTCCAGTGTTCAACTACGTGGTCATAAAAAATATTTTTCGTTGCCTTATATTGTGGTTGTTGTAATTATATGTTTTTAATTCTTCCAAAGAGAAAAAACAATTCTCAACGCACATTGGGAAAATTTAAATCTAACAAAATATAACAGTAAAGTGACTTGAACTTTTATTTCTATCAAAGGAAGTCGAATATTTTATTTTATCTATTTTTTTAAACTGCAAAACAAACAATTTTTATAGAATATTTTTCAGTCCGTTCTTTTAATAATAAATAAAACTTTCATTGAGTATTTCCAAATATTTTAAAGTTAGAGGCATTTTTCACAACAGTTTTTTTTGTTTTTTGTTTTTTGGTGTTTTTTTATTTTTTATTTTTTTTACTTAAACGATCGATGAATTCAATATTTTAGCACCGGGTGTAATTTATTTCTTTGAAATATATTTCAAACTTAAAAAAAGTTTTTGGTTGTTTGTTTTATAACATTTTATCTGTAAATAATTTACATGACTGAAATGGTAAATGAAATAGGAAAATCTCTATTCTCTCCTGAGACAATATGAACACAAATTCATCTTAAAAATTCATTAATTAATGAGTTTTAATTAAAGTTTTGATATAACCTAAAAATAAAGGGTACATTAAATTTTAGTTAACATATTTTCTTTTGTTTTATCTTATAAATAAATGTTGTCTGCACTGTGCTGAAATAATAACGTTATTTAGATAGCCATTCTTTACAGGAGGGGGGGGCTTTCTAACTATTCTGCACTTTCACCTAACAATTTAATGAAAAAAAAAGTATTTATATTTTATATTGAATAAAGTTCAGTTTCATTATTAATCGAATTGGATTCCTTTCTTTTCTTTTTTAACATGTTTTAATGCTCTTTTTAAAAATGTTGTCATATAGTATCGACAGTAACAGTTCGACAAATCTTACCTACATTGCCTGCAGGCATTTTTCAGTTAACAGGCCTTCTATATCTCGGTGGCCGTGGTTCAGCCCTTTTTTGCCTTTGTTAAGTAGAATGCCTATACTTCTTGACCTGATGTGGTTAGTGGTTGTGGTGGTGGTGATGGGGAAATTCTTTGTCTCTCATCATCATCAGCTATCCCAGCAGTCTCTTGCCTTGTCAGGAGGGGGGTGAGAAAGGAAGGACCTTTTGCCCATTTTCCTCAGTTTTGAGTTAGCCGGCATTACCAGAAGAGACTAGGCTTGTTGAACTCTGTTGAAAACCTTCTTTTAACATTAAATGTGATGTTGACGTTACAATTTCATTCTCAGTTAATTATAGAGCAACAAGGTTTTACCAACTGGTTGTTTTTTTTTAGATATTTTTCTGTAAGAAACAGAAATTACATTTGCCGGGATGTCAGACAAGAAGACGAGCAGATTATCAGCACATATGTTCTCTATGAAAGTAACTTAAGGAAAGAGACCGTCTTGAAAGACAATTCTACTGAAATACATCTTCTCATCAGGAAATCTTTATTTAAAAAGGAAAAAAAAACGAAACATTAGAGCCAGAAGGTTCTAGAAGATTGAGAGAGTGCCTCTCAAAGAAAAGGACTGAAAGAGAGAGAACGTTTTTAAAAGACCCCCTTTTTGCATGTTTCTTTCCTTTCAGGTTTTACATATCAAGTAAGCCTTTTTTTTTTGTATCATTATTCTAAAAGGGACAACATATATTTTCCAGTTTTTAATTTGTTACTATCGTTTGAACGATAAATTTAACTTTGTCGTTCCATTCGCTTTTTTTGTATGTTCTATATTTTATTTTTATAATTAGTACTTAAGGTTAATTGTTAACCCTTGCTTTGAGAAATAAAAGCAATTCAGCATTTGTTTTCTTTCAATAAAACTTGACTAAAATTTAAATACTTTTCTGGTTTTCATTTGCTCCTTTTGTTTATTGTAACTTTGCTTTTATTCACGAGATTTTACTTAAATTCCCCAGCACATTGCATTATTGTTTTCTTTCCCCCTTTTTTTTAAATATTTGTTACACCAAAAAAGCATATGTTGCTAATGACACCTACAAAATAGGCCACTACTTATATCAAGTGGCTTCATGCTTTGTCTGCAGCTGTTGTATAGTAGGGGTTCTATATTTAAGATGAGATCATGCAGGGTTCATATTGGGGCACATATATAACAGGACTCATGTACAGACATTACAATAGTGATGATGAGGGAGAGAAGACATTTATATATCAGTTCTTATAACACATCTTGGAGAAGGGGAGACATTTCTTGTGATAGAGGAGACGGGATACATAACTTGGAAGGGTTTACAATGTTCATTATAATATGATAAACACATTACCTTTTCTGTAGTATATGAATGACGACACAAGACAACACTTACAAAACATAATGATGATTGCTTTATTCATCTTATCCGCCGGTCGATGAACGTCAGGAATTCACTTGTATCTACATGGTTAATCTTCTACCCTTTCGCTTCCAAGGAATTAACTGACCACTGACTACCAACTGCCTGACTCTCAACTCTCTCTCTCTCTTTCTCTCTCTCTGACTGACTCCCTGACTGACTAGCTGACTGAAATTCGAATCCATAATATGGAGAAATGTCCTTTGTTTATGACGTCAGACGTGTGTTTTTCAAACGTGACTAATTTCACGTGGCTATGCATGTTTGTCCAAAACACACTTTTGCAAACAAAAGAATCCTCACCTAACCTATTTTTAACCTAACCTATTTTTTAACCTAACCTATATAAGAGCCAGGTACATCCAAGGATGGAGTACTGTTGCCACATCTGGGCAGGAGCTGCTAGAAAGAACTTATCCTCCCTTGACAGAGTTCAAAACAGACTTCATAGCCTAGTAGAGAATCCCTTTTCTCTTCCCTGCAACCTCTATCTCACAGAAGAGACGTTTCGAGCCTGTCTCTGCTTTATCATTATTTTCATGGCAAGTGGTCGTCTGAGCTCCAATCTCTGGTGCCCCTCACCAAACTTTCCCGATAAACACTCGTCTAGCTGAAAACACTATCAATAATTTCCCCCAATCTTTATCTGTGTCTAAACCTAATTGTAGATTCCATGAACAAAGTTTCTTACTTAGAATTGCACACCTGTGGAACTCTCTTCCTTTTGCTTGCTTTCCAGCTGACCATCAAGTACAAACTAAACAAATTCTTGATGAGCCGTTCCCCTTAAATAATCCAATTTACCAAATTTCCACTACTAACAATTACTACGACATTGTCCCATTGACCACTGTATGCTTATTAACCCTGATCCTCGAGTGGCCTTCGGGCCATGATAAGTGGTGACTCCTTTGTAAAAAAAAAAGTTAGAAATTCTTGTTAATAATTCTAGTTAGTAATGCTAGCTAGTAATCCTTGTTAGAAATGCTTTTGATTAATGCTAGTTAGTAATGTTTGTTAGAAATACTAGTTAGTAACTCTAGTAAGTAATGCAAGTTAGTAATGCTAGTTAGTAATACAAGTTAGTAATCCTTATTAGCAATGCTAATTAATACTGCTTGTTAGTAATGCTAGTAAGTAATGCTAGTTAATAATGTTTGTTCGTAATGTTTGTTAGTAATGCTAGTTGCAATGCTAGTTCGAATGCTAGTTAGTTATGCTAATAAGTAATGTTAGTTAGTAATGCTTGTTAATGATACTACTTACTAATGCTAATTAGTAATGCTAGCTAGTAATCTTCGTTAGTAATGCTAGTTAGTAATGCTAGTTAGTAATCCTTGTTAATAATGTTTGTTAGTAATGCTAGTTATTAATGCTAGTTAGTAATGATTGTTCGTAACTCTAGTTAATAATGCTAATTAGTAATCCTTGTTAGCAATGCTAGTTAGTAATGTTTATTTGTAATAGATGAGGGGAATAGATGTATGCTGGAAGCTGAGAGAGAAAGTCGTAAGAAGGAAATACAGTGACAAATTCTCTCCACGAACTTTTGTGGGTTTTTTTTGTTTCTTTTTTTTTCTCCCAAAATACGATTTAACTGCATCCTTACACCTGAGAATATCCTGTACTTCTACAAAGCCACTGTTCGCCTATGCATCGAATATTGTTGCCACATCTGGGCTGGTGCATCTACTACTTGTTCCTCCCTCTTAGGCAGGCTTCACAAAAGAGACTCCAACCAAATAGGCCCCCGCACTATCAACCAAGCTTCAGCCCCTGTCCCATCACCGTAATGTTGCATCTCTGTGCCTGTTTTACAAGTATTTTAATGAATGTGACTGGCAAACGTGCAGCATTTGTGCTCCCCCCCTCAACATAAATACCAGCAACTAACCTGATAAGTAGTAAAATCGAACCCTTCACTGTAGAGATCCCTAAATCCCATGAATCCTTCTTCTCTAATATATTTTCTTATATTGAACTATTAGACTTGGAAATTTCCTCTGCTTTTCTGACTGTACTGGCATGCAAAAATTTAAATGTAATGTGAACAGACATCTCCCTGTTCACCTCCCTACATGTTGTTCTTGAAGATATGGTCCCAAATAGTAGCTCCTTAAGTCCAAATGGCAATATGGCTTGTTTTATGTGAATGAGAGTTAAACAGAAAGAAATATTATACAGCTAATACTTATGTTAATTTTTTTTTGTATTTTGGAATTCATGCAGGTGTTAACCATGCTTACAACTAGATCAATATCGATAACAAAGACTCCTGAGTATCCAATGATCGGAATCGATCTTTCTGAGTGCATCTATATGCATACATTGCAAATGTCTATTCTTGCTGAATTAAAGCACACTTTATAAGAAAACAACACCATCTGCTGTTTACGGTTCGGAATTTTGAGATGAGGATTGATTATTCGTATTATTTGGATTCTTCAGACTATTGCTTTTATTTTGAGTGTCATTTGCACAACATTTCAATTGATGTAACCTCCGACCTTCTTCAGTTCATGTTGTTGAACTTGGGAATTTTTCTATCAAACTCAATTTTCTCCATTGGTTGGTTTGTAGCATCATTATTAGCAATTACAGACAATTGCAGCAGCAGCAGCAGCAGCGGCAACGGCGATAGTTTGCGGTTATGTTTAAAGTCTGTGTTTGGTTTATAAACTCAGTGCTGATTTGTGCAAACGGGCACATGATATCTTAATAAAGGGTTTAACATATGGCTTACTCCCCCCCCTTTTTTTACAACTTCCGATGTTAAGAACTGTCATAAAGAATAGCTTAGAAAGAGCTCAACTTTGCAAAGCCGAGAATGAAGGCTGCATAAGAAACATTATCTTTCGTAATTAAGTCAGAACAAATTTCCACACTATAAACTGTGTAATAAAAAAAAGATTAATTAAATACAGTCATTTAAGAAAATGTTATTTGATTTTCAAACTGTAAAGTGACATATGGGCCACCCTGTATATAGAGAGGATTTTTATTGCAATTTTAGTTCAATAAATATTTGATTAATACGAAATGCTTTCAAGTTTCCAGAGTTTTTAGTATGCACACTTTTATTGATAGTACACACATGGAACTCTAGTCCCCTTCAAAGTAATCTCAAAATGAAATTCAATTATCCTCACTCGTTGTTCTGTTGTAAGCTTATCTATACAAAAAATTTCCAAAGATTCTATTTTATAATTCTGAAAAGAGAAATTAAAATATATTAATAGAAAAAAAGTTATTGAATTTTTAAAATCTAAAGTGACTTATGGGCCACGCCGTATATTCTGATATCATATTTAATTTTTTTTTTTTTTCAACAAGCCTTTCATGCATAGTATACAAACTTTGGTGAGTTTTTTTTTTTTTTTTTTTTTCGGGTAGTGTCCTTTGATGTTTGGTCCAGATTTCTTGTAGCAGATAGCATGCTATCTGGATAGTTGCTTTGGTGGAGGGTTTCTCTTAAACTGTCCATTTCATCTTAATATATATTGCTGTTACTACATATTGGTTTTAACTGTCCTTGTAGACGATAGACTATTCCTTTCTTTATATTATAAAGATGGTGGGAGTCGAATTTAAGATACTGTCCAGTGAAAGTTGGCTTTCGATATACAGATGATCTAAACCCCTGATCAGTGCGAGTTATCAGCACATCTGGAAAAGATAGTCTATTATTATATTCCTTTTCCATCGTGGACTGTATAGATGTAAATATGTAAAAATAACACTCAAGATGAGAACAATAACTCGAATGTTCTAAATAATATTATGAATCCTCAGCTAAAAAAAAAATCCTTTTTTTTTTTTTTAGCTTTTTACGCAGTTAAAGAAAATAATTATTATTACAAAATTAAATTTGCCACAACACATTTCCTTTTCTTCTTAGATATGTCAAACATTCTAATCTTTTGTTAACAGAAATTAATTCCTAACTATGAAATCCTTAGCAAATCCTCACGTATTAAAAGACTGAAAGGGAACCCACGTAAATCACTATTTGTGAATCCCGAGTAGTTCTTGAATGTTCGATAAGATGAGAAAATATAAAAATACATTACTGGCACGCTAAGCCTCTGCCTTTCATTGTCTTCTTACTTTTTTTTGCATTTTCACCCCAAACAAGGCACACTGCCACTTTGTTGTAGGGGGCTACTATCAGGGACATAAGCATCAGGGGTACTGTGTAGGAAGTTGGGCAGCAAGATGTCGGTTCACGTTACAATTGAACTTCTGCATGTCAGTACAGCCAGGGAAGCAGGGACCCGGAATGGAATTCCAAAGTCTAGCTGTTCTGGGGAAGAAACTACTGGAGTAGAAGGCTCTCTTGAATCTAGGGATCTCTACTGTGAAGGGGTGGGATTTAGCTGCTTGTCGGGTTTGTCGGGGGTATTTACGTTGAGGGGGCACAAGTGCTTGCAGTTCGTCAGAGCATTCACCGTTAAAGTACTTGTAGAACAGGCAGAGGGATGCAACATTTTGTCGATGTGACAGAGGCTGAAGTTTAGCTGACAGTTCAGGACCTATCAGATTGGCGACTCTCTTTTGAACCTTGTCTAGGAGCGAGAGACTAGTGGCAGATGCACCAGCCCAAATATGACAACAATACTCCATACATGGGCAAATGGTGGCCTTATAGAAGTATAGGATACTTTCGGGTGTTAATAGCTTTCTAGCACGGTAGAGAGAACCCACCTTCTTCGCAGCAGTCCTGGCAATGTTCTCAATGTAATTGTTCCAACTCATGTTTCCTGTGAACGTTAGGCCAAGGAGTTTAAAAGATGTACTTTCAGATGAGTCATTGGGCATTGCTATTGGCGGTAGGGACGGTTTCTTGTAATTATTGAAAGAAACAAGTTTAGTCTTGGCAGCATTGAAGGTGACCATCCACTTTTGTCCCCATTCCACTACGGATCGGAGGTCTTCCTCTAGTGTTTCTGCCATTTCTTTAGATATGTGTTCATTTGTTTTCCTGTTGTGTCTGTTATAGAGCGTGGTGTCATCAGCATACGTACCCATCTCACAGACAATTTTGTCAGGCAGGTCATTTATGAATATTAGGAGTAATAGAGATCCAAGGATAGACTCCTGAGGGACTCCCGCATTTATATCATATTGTTTAGATGTACGACTGTCAAGGACAACCTGAATTTTTCTCTTATCTAAGAAGGATCTAATTATGTTATGTATTCTCCCAGTGATGCCATATGATCTGATTTCCTTGAGAAGACCCTCATGCCATACTCTGTCAAAAGCCTTAGATATATCTAAAGCTACCGCTCTACCCTCCCCCGCTTTGTCCAGTGAATGGTATATATGTTCTGAGATTACAGTTAGAATGTCTGCTGTGGAACGGGCTTGCTTAAATCCATATTGTTGGTCAGTCAGAAGTTTAGCATCTGTAAAATGATGGACTAGAGCTTGGTTAATTATGGTCTCAAATATTTTGGTGAAAAGTGGGAGGAGGCTAATGGGGCGATAATTTACTGGGTCAGTTCTTTCGCCAGAATTCTTGAAAACTGGCACTACAGAAGCAGTTTTCCAGCAGGCAGGAAAGCAAGATTCATTAAGGCATTTATTGTAAAGTTTGGAGAGAACTGGAGCTACTTCGGCAGTGCACTTTTTTAATAGCACAGCCTGGATGAGATCAGGTCCACATGCAGTGTCAAACTTTCTTATGATAGCATGCACCTGAGCAGGGGTGATTTTCAGATCGTCTAGTGTGGCATCTGTCTGCAAAGGAAAGTCAGGGAGGGGGTGGTTAGCAGAGTCCAGTGTGGAGTTGGAGGCAAACCGTCTGGCAAGCATGTTAGCCTTCTCAGTTGCAGAGCAAACAACCTTGTGATTGCTGGATAGTGGGGGAATTGTTGATTGCCCATTATTTACTACACTGTTGTAGATTTTCCAGAAGTCTCGGGTTCCTAATTTCTGTGCTTCGATGCGTTTTTTGGTGGTTTCTGTAAATTCTCTCTTAGCACTACCAAAGAGTTAGGGCTCCTGTACTACCAGTCGGGAACAGCAGTCAGGAACTGTCTATCCGGTACCCTCGACCCATCAGATGATCTGCTTGCACTGGCATTACGGTATTTAAGCACTCCCAAGTGCCCAGTTTAAGGGATGGGATGTATCAGGAGCTTCTCTTTTACCTTCCTAAAGCAACATTTACATTTCAAATGGGAAAGGGAGTTAACTGCCTACAACTACATCTGCAAGATTCAGGGCAAACAAGAAAGACATAAAAACATGTATTCTAAACCAAAAATCATATTATTTGGATTCTTCGGACTACTGTTCTCATCTTGAATGTTATTTGAAGGTTCAGGCCTCAGTATAAGTGTCACTCAAAATACAACTGCGAATTACCTAGGGTTTTTACCCAATCATGGCTAATGTAATGAGAGCATGCTGCCCCCATGGATTAAATAAAGGGGTTCATTCAAAGTTCTGTGCAGATTACCGAGTTTGACAGTAAAGTTCCAGAGTTTGACAAGACACACCTGAAGAAGGTCAGATGTTACATCGAGCAAAACGTTGTGAAAATAACTTTCCAGAGGAGACCAGTAGTTCAAAGAATTCAAATAATACGAATAATTAATCCTTATCTCAAAAGTTCAAAAACATAATTCCAAACCAAAAGTATTAATCACGATTGCTCGACCAATCAGAATGCTTTATATGTGATTTAACTAACCCAAATTTTGGATGCTCTCGAGTGAAATAAAGAAACAATTCTCGTATTATTATTCATCGGACTATTGTTCTCATCTTGAGTGTGATTTTCACAACGTTTCGGTCGATGTAACCTCCGACCTTCTTCAGGTGTATCTTGTCGAACTTGGCAATGTTTCTGTTGAACTCGGGAATTTGGGCGGAATTTCGAGCGAAACATTCCCAAGTTCAACAAGATACACCTGAAGAAGGTCGGAGGTTACATCGACCGAAACGTTGTGAAAATCACACTCAAGATGAGAACAGTAGTGCGATGAATAATAATACAAATAGCCAATCCTCATCTCAAAAATTCAGAAACGTCAGAAACAATTCTGTAGCTAAAAAGAACATGCCCAATTGACACTCAGATAACTCAGTTATAACTAACTCAAATTTTGGATGTCCTCGAGTAAAATAAAAGAAATAATTCTGTAACTAAAAAGAACTAAAATGGTAATTGCATTGGACATGACTGAACAAGTTTTGAAGAACAATAATGCAGTTCCTATTACATTAAGATTGAATGCATATGACACATTTTCGAACTCACAAAGTAATAAACAGTTAATCAAAGTTTGTGCAATATAAAGAAATGCAAAGTTGTAAATGAATAATTTTGTTGTTTGTTCCTTTAGAATGTCTACTCTTTTAGATAATAAAGTAGGCAATTAGCACCATGACCACCATCACTACCACACTACCACTACCATCATTATCATCGTCAGAGGAGGTGATGTTAGCTCAGTGGTTAATAATACGGGCTGACAACCTGGGTGTTCTAAGTTCGAACCCAGTTCATTCCTCAGAAACATTTTCACTTATGGAATGTTGGCAACCTTCACATGGTACTTCCCATGAGTACCCAATGTCTTTCTAGAAAGAATTCTAACTAGAGAGATATTGCCATTATTGGCACCACCAGTAGGGAGGTGATGTCGGCTCCGTGGTTAACGACACGGGCTGACAACCTGGGTGTTCCAAGTTTGAACCCAGTTCATTCCACAAAAACACTTTCACTGATAGAATGTTGGAAACCTTCATGTGGTTCTTCCTGTAAGTACCTGATATCCTTCTAGAAAGAATTCCTAATAGAAAGATATCAGGGAAACGAATGCCAACAAAAATCATCATGAATGATGCTCAACAAACAAACAAGCAATCATCATCATCATAAATCAGCATCGTCATCATCGGTAATGGCGGCATTATTGTCATCATCGTTGTCATCATCATATGTACCTTCCAGATTCACAGTATTAAAAACTTAGCATTAATGAATGCAAAGCATTTGTTAGGAGTCAAGTGTAATGACGATCCTCGCCAGAGTGCAAATAGTGATGTGGATGTCACGTCTGAGAGAAGCTCAAAGGGCTGAATCTTTTGCTAATCATGATCTGATTACGCCCTTCAACTGAAGGTCTAAATCAGATATGATAGGAAGAAATTACATTCCTTCGTATCTAAAAAAAAAAAAAAAGGTGGTACTTTATTAAAAGTGAAAGAAAAAGTTTTCTTTCTTTTTATTATTCTAAGTTATTATTAAGGTTATTAAGCCTCCTCTTCTTTGTTCATAAAAACAAATTTGTATACATGATCATCCTTTCGTTTCTTTTATATCGTTATCAGTAATTTGAATAATAATAATAATAATAATAATAATAATAATAATAATAATAATTAAGCTGCTTCTTTTTTGTTCATAAGAATTAAATTTGTAGTCAGCTACAAAAAGTTATCTCCCTTTATTAGAACTTTTCATTGCCGTCACTCAGAAAATAGAAATGAGATTTCACAAGTAGAACTTTAGAATTCTTAAGCTGTTTAAGTTTCAATGAGATAGTTTATATGGACCATAAGCTTGTGTTGGTGTATGTAAACTAAAATAGCTCAAAGCCTTGATTGGTTGGCTACTTAAAGTTCAATACATTGTTGTTCGGTGTAAAGGACTTTCAGGATGAGCTATTACAAACTCAAAATTGGGAACTGTCAGTGGTCGTTGTTTGAAATAAGTGAATGAGGTCATTTTAAGTATCTGATTAGATTGTTTTCTGCTGATTATAATCGATGGCATTACCTATTTATCTAAAGTGGATACAATAGGATTGTAAAAACTGGAGTTAGTCGAGTGTAGCTAAGGCTGTTTTTGTTGTTGTTGGGCAGCAAGAGGGTTGGGATTAGCTGTTTATAGTTAGTTTGGACACATCAAGAAAGTCAGGTGCATAGGCCCACTTTCTCAGATGGCCAGGGCAAGGATGGAGTCTGCTGGTAGTGGTTCAGCTGGAGAGTGATGGATGCAAGGACAATCATAAATGGCATGCTCCATGGTCTTTTACCGGTAGTGTTGACTGCCTGGTTGGTTTTGGTGAGCTAGTACTGCTTAGCTCAGTCTCCACCAGACAGTTAAGCTTTTCCCATCAGTCATCATAGATGCATTTGATTGTGAAACGCCAAGTTGCCTTTAGTCACTCATCTTATTGCTGCTTTAGCTGACTCATGATGGTAGTTGATCTCAACCTGGTCTGTAGCGGACCTCTCTTTAGCTTGGACATCACATAGCTAAGGTTAGGCTAGAAAGTCATTGTTAATCGAGATAATTTGTCTTTTTTAAGCCTAATAAATAAAATGTCTCATGAAGCAATTAACCAAGTAGAGCACAACTCAATGCTTATTTTGCCATTTTTTCTAGGGTTTGCATTTGAACAAAGGAGGAAATCTGTAATGTATTGAAACAGTTTAGTTAGTCAAATCCTCTGGAATCGATGGTCAGTCCTGTGAGGTGTATTCGCTTTGCTCATTTAATGTCACTGATCTTTTTTTATTATTATTTTACTTTAATTTAAGAATGGCTGTATTCCTTAGTATGTAATTAGGAACTTAATCAATCACCGTGCAAAGACAAAAACAATGGGTATAGTCTTTAGTTATGTTGAACACAGAGTTAAAGATTTGAACTAAGATTTTAGGACCATTTGTAAACTGTCCTATCTAGGCTGAATTATCCTTAGACAGACTTGTGCTATGAAAGGTAAAACTATACAAGGTAATCTGTATTTGGTAAAAGTTTGAAAAAGTCAATACTGAGGTTACATTAACTTTACTCGCTTGCTACCCAAGTTTATTGTCTATTTCCATTTAACAAGAGATTCTGCACCCACTTTTATAACCAATAAATATTAAAAAAAAAAAATACAACTATCTATAAATACACCAAGCCTCAATAAAGAAAATGACAACAACAACAACAATCGCTCTTGATGACGGTCAGATGTACCGATTGAAAGCGCTTGAGAAGAATATGTCCAAACAACAACTACTGGGCGCCATAATACACAACATGCCAGCCGAAATTTAAAAAAAAAGATAATTTGGCAAATCGAAAAGTTATCCAACAAAATCGGAAAAAGAAGAACTCAGTCATGTTCAATCAGATATGCTTGAATAATGACTTGCTGCCAAAATATACAAATATATATATATATATATATATATATTTGTATATTTTGGCAGCAAGTCATTATTCAAGCATATCTGATTGAACATTGAATATATATATGAGGAAGTTAACGTGTTTTAACATTATGATCATTATTGATCATCTCTTGTGTTCATGTGTCTGGATATTTTTTATAACAGTGCGTATAACTATTGACAATGACAACTTAAACAGACGGCCTTTACCAAAGGGACTGATAACATTATCAGTGGAATCACCAGCAAAACACACTTTCACAAAGTTTCTTTCATGCTTCCTGAAATTAAAGATACTTTTCATTCAAAAAGTGAAACATCAAGACGTGAATCATATTTGGATATAATCATTTATATCCACATTTAGCCCATTCCATACAAGTTTACATTTTGCTATTTCACCTCTTTTGGGTCCTAGATATGACCTTAAACTATATCCAGTGGTGAGGCCCCAGCTTGCAGGCTTTGGGGAGTGTGGAGCCACCCTTTAAATGCCATTGCTCCCAGGTCCACTCTGACATGGAGTAGTAGTATCTGTTAGGGTCCCAACTATGGATTAAATAGAAACCGACTTGAAAACAAATATATTCTATTAAAAAAAATTTTCTTCAAAATCTTTGGATTCGGCATTAAATAACCTGAAAAGGGTTGATATGCCGTAAAACAAAAAAAAAAAAAACAACCAACCAACCAACCAGCCAACCAATCAACCAACCAGCCAACCAACCAACCAACCAACCTCTTTTGACTTCCATGGGCGTCAAGTCCAAACCTTGGCGCACAAGATCCCCATCTGTTCGTTAACGTGTTGGGCATCAAACTAATTTCTCTACATGTATCTCTAAATTATCTCGTTACATATGACCAAAAACACAAATCAGATGATCTACCATCGTCACATATTTTGTTTATGAAAACTAACATTCTTTTCATCAAGTTAACGTTTTTGGAACTATTATAACATAAATAATTTTATCTGTAAATACCTTTCGCCTTGATACCATCCTTTCTGTTTCTATTTTTACAAATATCAATAACAATTGTAATAATAATATCTGTCCAGCTAACTCGGCATTGCCCGGATCAACGACATGACAGTATGTATACCAACAAGAATACACAGTGTATAAAGGTTGCTCACAAGGGCAGAGAATATTCTAGATTCACAACATGTGGTCAACTAAACTAGATTCACACCACGTGGTCAATTAAAATAGATTCACATCACTTGGTCAACTAAAATAGATTCACACCACATGGTACATTAAACTAGATTCACATCACTTGGTCAACTAAACTAGATTCACATCACTTGGTCAACTAAAATAGATTCACATCACTTGGTCAACTAAACTAGATTCACATCACTTGGTCAACTAAAATAGATTCACACCACATGGTCAACTAAAATAGATTCACACCACGTGGTCAACTAAACTAGATTCACATCACTTGGTCAACTAAAATAGATTCACATCACTTGGTCAACTAAAATAGATTCACAACACGTGGTCACACTAAAACAGATTCACACTACGTGGTCAACTAAACTAGATTCACAACACGTGGTCAACTAAAATAGATTCACACCACGTGGTCAACTAAACTAGATTCACACCACATGGTCAACTAAAATAGATTCACATCACTTGGTCAACTAAAATAGATTCACACCACGTGGTCAACTAAAACAGATTCACACTACGTGGTCAACTAAACTACATTCACAACACGTGGTCAATTAAAATAGATTCACATCACTTGGTCAACTAAAATAGATTCACACCACGTGTCAACTAAAATAGATTCACATCACTTGGTCAACTAAAATAGATTCACATCACATGGTCAACTAAAATAGATTCACATCACTTGGTCAACTAAAATAGATTCACATCACATGGTCAACTAAAATAGACTCACATCACTTGGTCAACTAAAATAGATTCACATCACTTGGTAAACTAAAATAGATTCACATCACTTGGTCAACTAAACTAGATTCACATCACATGGTCAACTAAAATAGATTCACATCACTTGGTCAACTAAAATAGATTCACATCACATGGTCAACTAAAATAGATTCACACCACGTGGTCAACTAAAATAGATTCACACCACGTGGTCAACTAAAATAGATTCACACCACATGGTCAACTAAAATAGATTCACACTACGTGGTCAACTAAAATAGATTCACACCACGTGGTCAACTAAAATAGACTCACATCACGTGGTCAACTAAAATAGATTCACACTACGTGGTCAACTAAAATAGATTAACACTACGTGGTCAACTAAAATAGATTCACACCACGTGGTCAACTAAAATAGACTCACACTACGTGGTCAACTAAAATAGATTCACACCACGTGGTCAACTAAAATAGATTCACACCACGTGGTCAACTAAAATAGATTCACACTACGTGGTCAACTAAAATAGATTCACATCACGTGGTCAACTAAAATAGATTCACACCACGTGGTCAACTAAAATAGATTCACACCACATGGTCAACTAAAATAGATTCACACCATGTGGTCAACTAAAATAGATTCACATCACGTGGTCAACTAAAATAGACTCACATCACGTGGTCAACTAAAATAGATTCACATCACGTGGTCAACTAAACTAGATTCACACCACATGGTCAACTAAAATAGATTCACACCACGTGGTCAACTAAAATAGACTCACATCACGTGGTCAACTAAAATAGATTAACATCACTTGGTCAACTAAACTAGATTCACATCACGTGGTCAACTAAAATAGACTCACATCACGTGGTAAACTAAAATAGATTTACACTACGTGGTCAACTAAAATAGATTCACATCACTTGGTCAACTAAAATAGATTCACACTACGTGGTCAACTAAACTAGATTCACATCACTTGGTCAACTAAAAAAGATTCACACCACGTGGTCAACTAAAATAGATTCACATCACTTGGTCAACTAAAATAGATTCACAGCACCTGGTCAACTAAAATAGATTCACACCACATGGTCAACTAAAATAGATTCACAACACGTGGTCAACTAAAATAGATTCACTTGTTGACTAATAAGATTGACAAAAGGAGACACTTGGTCAACTAAAATAGATTCACACAACGTGGTCAACTAAAATAGATTCACAACACGTGGTCAACTAAAATAGATTCACATCACTTGGTCAACTAAAATAGATTCACACAACGTGGTCAACTAAAACAGATTCACAACATGTGGTCAACTAAAATAGATTCACACTACGTGGTCAACTAAACTAGATTCACACCACGTGGTCAACTAAAATAGATTCACATCACTTGGTCAACTAAAATAGATTCACACAACGTGGTCAACTAAAACAGATTCACAACACGTGGTCAACTAAAATAGATTCACACCACGTGGTCAACTAAACTAGATTCACATCACTTGGTCATCTAAAATAGATTCACAGCACTTGGTCAACTAAAATAGATTCACACCACATGGTCAACTAAAATAGATTCACAGCACGTGGTCAACTAAAATAGATTCACACAACGTGGTCAACTAAAACAGATTCACAACACGTGGTCAACTAAAATAGATTCACAGCACGTGGTCAACTAAAATAGATTCACATCACTTGGTCAACTAAACTAGATTCACATCACTTGGTCAACTAAAATAGATTCACACCACGTGGTCAACTAAAATAGATTCACACCACATGGTCAACTAAACTAGATTCACATCACTTGGTCAACTAAAATAGATTCACATCACTTAAACATCAACTAAAATAGATTCACAACACGTGGTCAACTAAAATAGATTCACACCACGTGGTCAACTAAAATAGATTCACACCACGTGGTCAACTAAAATAGATTCACACTACGTGGTCAACTAAAATAGATTCACATCACGTGGTCAACTAAACTAGATTCACACCACGTGGTCAACTAAAATAGATTCACACCACTTGGTCAACTAAAATAGATTAACACTACGTGGTCAACTAAAATAGATTCACACCACGTGGTCAACTAAAATAGACTCACACTACGTGGTCAACTAAAATAGATTCACACCACGTGGTCAACTAAAATAGATTCACACCACGTGGTCAACTAAAATAGATTCACACTACGTGGTCAACTAAAATAGATTCACACTACGTGGTCAACTAAAATAGATTCACACCACGTGGTCAACTAAAATAGACTCACATCACGTGGTCAACTAAACTAGATTCACATCACTTGGTCAACTAAACTAGATTCACATCACTTGGTCAACTAAAATAGATTCACACTACGTGGTCAACTAAACTAGATTCACATCACTTGGTCAACTAAAATAGATTCACACCACGTGGTCAACTAAAATAGATTCACATCACTTGGTCAACTAAAATAGATTCACAGCACCTGGTCAACTAAAATAGATTCACACCACATGGTCAACTAAAATAGATTCACAACACGTGGTCAACTAAAATAGATTCACTTGTTGACTAATAAGATTGACAAAAGGAGACACTTGGTCAACTAAAATAGATTCACACAACGTGGTCAACTAAAATAGATTCACAACACGTGGTCAACTAAAATAGATTCACATCACTTGGTCAACTAAAATAGATTCACACAACATGGTCAACTAAAACAGATTCACAACACGTGGTCAACTAAAATAGATTCACACTACGTGGTCAACTAAACTAGATTCACAACACGTGGTCAACTAAAATAGATTCACATCACTTGGTCAACTAAAATAGATTCACACAATGTGGTCAACTAAAACAGATTCACAACACGTGATCAACTAAACTAGATTCACATCACGTGGTCAACTAAACTAGATTCACATCACTTGGTCAACTAAACTAGATTCACATCACTTGGTCATCTAAAATAGATTCACACCACATGGTCAACTAAAATAGATTCACACCACATGGTCAACTAAAATAGATTCACACTACGTGGTCAACTAAAATAGATTCACAACACGTGGTCAACTAAACTAGATTCACATCATTTGGTCAACTAAACTAGATTCACATCACTTGGTCATCTAAAATAGATTCACATCACTTGGTCAACTAAAATAGATTCACACCACATGGTCAACTAAAATAGATTCACAGCACGTGGTCAACTAAAATAGATTCACAGCACGTGGTCAACTAAAATAGATTCACAGCACATGGTCAACTAAACTAGATTTACATCACTTGGTCAACTAAAATAGATTCACATCACTTGGTCAACTAAACTAGATTCACATCACTTGGTCAACTAAAATAGATTCACATCACTTGGTCAACTAAACTAGATTCACATCACTTGGTCATCTAAAATAGATTCACATCACTTGGTCAACTAAACTAGATTCACATCACTTGGTCAACTAAACTAGATTCACATCACTTGGTCATCTAAAATAGATTCACATCACTTGGTCAACTAAAATAGATTCACACCACATGGTCAACTAAAATAGATTCACAGCACATGGTCAACTAAAATAGATTCACAGCACGTGGTCAACTAAAATAGATTCACATCACTTGGTCAACTAAACTAGATTCACATCACTTGGTCAACTAAAATAGATTCACATCACTTGGTCAACTAAAATAGATTCACATCATGTGGTCAACTAAAACAGATTCACACCACATGGTTAACTAAAATAGTAAAATTGAATATGAATTATTCTAATTTTCCTTTGTAAATAAAATATTTTTATTTCCATGAATTTTATGATCTACACTGACCAAGCACCGGCTGGCGATGACATATCGATTTCAGATTGCATGGATCTGTCTAGGGACGGGTATTCGTCTAGTATTATAATAGTTATAACCAATGCGGCTCACCGTAACTTATAACGTCCTGCATGTAAAAAATGACCTTACATCAAGACAAGTAGAAATTGCTGTCTCTTCTTTCTTTATTTGAATTATACAAATTTAATTATAACATTTAGTTTCATTAATTTATTTTTGTTTTACTTAAAGGGAAATAATTTAATAAGTATATAAAGAAACATTTACATTTTTTTATGCCGTTGTCGAGACAATCTTTTAAATTTTTGACGCAGACATTTCCTTGCTTGGCAATTTATTACATCAAGGTCAGAAAAAAAAAAAGATGTGCAAGATTCTATTATCTTGATTTAGAGGTCAGAAAATGCAGCAGAAGATATTTAAAATATGCAAGATAGACAATATATGGCTCTCATTTTAGAAGTTGCACTCCAAGTAGACATTAAAGCAAGGGTGTCAAACCTATGGCCCATGTACCGGATTCGGATTGGTAGTCGTTTTCAAAAAACACTGAAACCAAGTTAACCAGTCATCTACTGATGATTGTTGCTATGTGTTTGTTTGTTTACTTGTTTGTGTGTTTACTTGTTTGTTTGTTTGTTTGTTTTGAGTTTACATGTTTGCTTGTTTGTTTGTGAGTTTGATTGTTTGTTTGTTTGTTTGTTTATTTGCTTGTATGCTTGTTTAAGTGTTTGTTTATTTAATTGCTTGTTTGTTTGCTTACTTGTTTGTTTTCTTGTATGTTTGTTGGTTTGTTGTTTGTTTGTTTGTTTGTTTGTTTTCTTGTACGTTTGTTCATATGTTTGCTTGTTTGTTTGCTTACTTGTTTGTTTGCTTGTTTGTTGGTTTGTTCGCTTACTTGTTTGTTTGCTTGTTTGTTTACGTGTTTGTTTGTTTGCTTGTTTACTTGTTTGTTTGTTTGCTTGTTTGTTTGCTTACTTGTTTGTTTGCTTGTTTGTTGGTTTGTTCGCTTACTTGGTTGTTTGCTTGTTTGTTTACATGTTTATTTGTTTGCTTGTTTACTTGTTTGTTTGTTTGCTTGCTTGTTGGCTTGCTTGTTTGTTTACTTGTTTGTTTGTTTGCTTGTTTGTTTTCTTGTTTGTTTGTTCATATGTTTGCTTGTTTGTTTGCTTACTTGTTTGTTTGCTTGTTTGTTTACTTGTTTGTGTGTTTGCTTGTTTGTTGGCTTGCTTGTTAGTTTACTTGCTTGTTGGCTTGCTTGTTTGTTTACTTGTTTGTTTGTCTTCATTCATGATGATGATTTTGTTGGCATTCATTTCCTTGGTATCTTTCTTTCTAGAGTACTTATGGGAGGGACCATGTGAAGGTTGCCAACATTCCCAAGTGAAAGAGTTTTTGTGGAACGAACTGGATTCGAACCTGGAACATCTAGGTTGTCAGCCTGTGTCGTCCACCACTGAGCCACCGTCACCTCCCTTTTGTTGTTGTTGTTGCTGTTGTTGTTATTCATCATCATCACCATTCATTCATTTTGTATGAATCAGATGATTATTGTTCATTCGTTCTCCCATCTTTATAATTGCATTATTGGTTTAAATAACAAGGGGTCCCTTTCATGACAATCTAGGTGTAATGCTACATAAAAAATGCTCGGTTTAGCACTTGTTGACTAATAAGATTGACAAAAGGAGACACTATCAGCATGAGTTGACAATAAAAGAAGAACAAGATCAATTTGTATGTGCGTTTGGAAGCTCGCATAAACAACGTTCTTAGCTTTATTAACTGATTAAATTCATTTTTCTCTCAGTGGTGTTTTAAGGAAAGTGACTAAGAATGTGTAGAGGAAGAAGTTAAAATAACAAATTATATCCCCCCCCCTTTTGTTGCTTTACTTATTATTGTTCTTAGCAACGATCCTGTAGTAAACGAGTGTCAGAGTTTGCTTAAAGCATTGTGTATATGTCATGGATATGACCTTAAACTATATCCAGTGGTGAGGCCCCAGCTTGCAGGCTTTGGGGAGTGTGGAGCCGCCCTTTAATTGCCATTGCTCACAGGTCCACTCTGACCCAGAGTGGTAGTACCTGTTAGGGTCCCAACTATGGGTTGAATAGAAACCGACTTAAAAACAACAAATATATTCTATTAAAAAATTTTTTTTTCAAAATCTTTGGATTCGGCATTAAATAACCTGAAAAGGGTTAATATGCCGTAAAACAAAAACAACCAACCAAACAACCAACCAACAACATTGTGTATAGCATATTTATAGAGTGTAGAAAGTGGACGTTGGGGTTATTTTCAGCACTCTCGTAACTCTCGCTTTCCTTATTTAATCCTTTAGTCCTCACATTCCATGAGTGATGTTTCTGACAAAGGAAGAAGAATTGTTACTTTCAAGGTTAGAATCTAGCCATAATAGAATTTATCATTGGTTAATGCTTAACCATAAAGTCATATTTTTTTAGCTCCTTACATCAAGTAGCTTCATGCCCTGTCTGGAGCGATTTCCATTAAAAAAAAAATGAATGTGTTGGTAGATGAGATAGACCTTTTCTATTTTTTGACCGATTTTATCCAAGCCGTTTTTTTTTTATTTTTCATTCAGTTTCCATATTCTAATATAGTCATTTGATCTGATTTTCCATATTGGACCTAAATAGAAATGCACTTGACAAATTTTATTCTGACTAGCCATATTTTTAGAATATTCTTCATTAAAACAAAACAAAAATATTTGATCGGATTTTCCATGTTGGACCCAAATAGCAATGCACTGAAAGTGAACTCTTGCTTCCCTTATATTGTCCTTTAGTCCTCATATTCTATAAGCGATATTTCTGACAAAGATGGAAGAATTGTTGTTTTTTGGGGTCAGAATCATGAAAAAAAAATTGTCAATCTAAGTAGTCTAATACAATGTGAGCTATTATATATTTATAATCGTATTTATTTGATATTTTATTTTATCTTACACTTGAGATTCCTTTTTGGAATGATAATGGGGAAAAATTAATTAAATTAAATATATAAAAAATAAAGGTTAAATTCACCTTTCGTTTTCCTTTGTTTACAAAGCCATTTGGTGGAAGTGACGTCCGACATATTTTTAGCTACGGATGATCAAAACTGTATAGTAGAATGAACCTTTTTTTTTTTTTTTTAGAAGTTTTATTGAAACAGTCTTTATTTGAACTTAATGGACTGTTTTTTTTTCAATATTTATGAACTGTTTTTTCTCCCATTAATATGTTTATGAACGTTTATCTTTATAATAAAAATTAGGTAAACGTCGATATCTAAATTTTAAAATTAAAGTTAGTTTTATTAAAAAACAACAACAACAAAAAAAAAACGATGTGGTTTTTTTGTTGTTGTTTTTTTTAATAAAAATTAGGTAAACGTCGATATCTAAATTTTAAAATTAAAGTTAGTTTTATTAAAAAAAAAACAAAAAAAAAACGATGTGTTTTTTTTCAATTACGGTAAAATTCACCTTTTGTCTTCCTTTGTTTCGAAAAATAAATTTTGTATTTTTTTTTAATTGTAAATTGGTTTATCATTTTATTATTGAATAAAATTTCCAAGTGATAAATGGAGAAAAAATATCTCGAAAAGAAAAAAACTGTTGGAATTTTTTTTTACCAATAATGGTGCATCCTCCCTGTTTACATTTATTATTTTTTATCTGGTTCTTATATATGATTTTCTGTATTTCGTATCCTTTATGACTTTTAGTTTCGTATATTTTTGATTTGTATGAAACTCCCTTTAATTTGAGAAAAGGGAAATGCTAGCTCTGTGATGACGTCACGAGCCCAGCGCGTATTTCGCCCTCTTTTGAAATTCTGCTGACGTGGAGATTGGGCGTTTGTTTCATTGCCCGGCGCTGAAAATGGAATTTTGACGAGCTTCCTTCAAAGAAGAACCCCCCCCCCCTCCGGGTATGTGACGAGACATACTTCTGAAAACTATCTACGTGCCTGCCTACAGTTTTGCACGTATTTTAGAAGGAGTGAAATTATTTTAAAGAAAATACCTTATTTTACATGACAAGGAATTTTGGAACCTCCTACAAAGAAGAAAACTCGGTAAAGAAAACCCCGGACAAGCAACGCGGTCTTGCTTCTGAAATCCATCTGTATGTCTATGGTTTGCGCGCAAACATGGAGAGAGAGAAAATTCTAAAAGGACTTTAAACAAAAAAAAAGAAAAAGGCACGTGCCTGACTGCCTTTCAATTTGTGAGTACGCTCCTAAAGTTTATTTCATATGCGAGTGTGATTAGGAGATACTATTTTGAGTCTTATTATTGTATTCATTCATGGATACGACATCTTCATTATATAGAACCAGTGTTATTTTTTTTCGTTACATGTTACCTTGACGTTTCATAAGTTTAATGCCCGTAAAGGGAAAAATTTGCAACTAATTTTATTGTGAATAAAATCTCTTCTTCGTTTCAAAGCAAGACCTTTATATTTTATTCTTTACCCCCTCCCCCCATTTTATTCCATGCTGTCATTTTTTTTTCCGGTTAGTTACTTTAGCGTCGAATTTATCTGGAAGCAAGATAAAATTCCGACAAAACACCTCTTTTTTTTTTTTTTTTTTTTTTTTTTTTTAAATAAAACTAACTTTAATTTTCAAATTTCGATGTTTGGAAAACAGTCCATAATATATATTTCATTATAAAAGTTCTATTTTTGTTTGATAAAAAGAATAAAACAGTTAATAAATATATATATATATATATATATATATATATATATATATATATATATATATATATATATATATTAAAAAAAAACAAAAAAAAACAGTCCATTAAGTTCAAATAAAAACTGTTTGAACAAAACTTCTAAAAAAAAAAAAAAAGTTCATTCTATACAGTTTTGGTCATCCGTAGCTAAAAATATGTCGGACGTCACGTCTGCCAAATGGCTTTGTAAACAAAGGAAGACGAAACGTGAATTTTGCCAAAATAAATGTAAATGTGATGGAGGGAGTTGAAATATATGCCAACAGGACCAAAACTAAATAATTCTAATATAACAAAAATAGTATGGATGATATTGAATATTTAGTTACAACGGTATATATTCATGAAGCAAATTTAAATAAATAAATTTATTGGACATAATTTTAAGATATTAAGAATGCATATAAAAAAATTGGGGCATATTTAGTTCAATAGATTAGATTAATGAACACACACACACACACACACACACACACACAAGTAATTAAATGACTTACTGACTAAATAGTTTTTCAACCAATGATAAAAATATAAAAATTATGTAAGTTTTTTATATAGTTTTAAAGGTTCAAAACTTCCAAGACTACATATATATATATATATATATATATATATATATATATATATATATATATATATATATATATATATAATTATTTCCACTGCCAGACAACATTGCAGCCAGCAAGAGCCATGAAAGCCAACATACAGGAAGTCAAAGACTCTAGTTTCGCCCTCATTTGGGCTCATCAGTTAGACACATCCGAACTCAGGATTCGAAACACGAGCCTCTTGCATGCGAGGCAAGCACTCTACCAACTGAGCAAACGCGCCACACACAAGAAAATCATATTAACTATCATAGATCAAGCAAACCGCAAGGAAATCCGACAGTGGATTCCACTGTCGGATTTCCTTGCGGTTAGCTTGAAAGATTCCACTTTGCTGGAAGCATTGTAATTGTATAGAAAATATGTGTTTGTATCAATGTTTTTAAATGACTAATATTTCAAGATAAACCACTTTTTCAAAAGAAATTAAGAATTGGGGTGAGAGTTCTTTTGTTTGTTTGCTTGTCTATTTGTTGCTATTCGATGCATCATTTCAAATCAATGTTTTTTCTATAATATATATAAAAGTGAGGATGTGTGTGTGTGTGATGGGGGGGGACAATTCTCAACTTATATACTCAAATTTTTAATCTACAAACTTGAAATTTTGCATATAGGGTATTTATACATGTGAAAAACCTTTTAATCGGCTTTTATCCAGAAAATAGGACTGCTACTACTATTTAAAAATTCTTACGTGGGGGGGGGTCATCAGATTTTTATCTGTTTGTCAACTGTTCCACAAATGTGCACGAATGAATCGTTTACATGAAAGCTTCCTAATGTTAAGAATAAGTATGTTTGAAAATACTTTTTAAAGATTGCGTCGAGCTGGTATAATGGTTATCGTATTTAACTCACTGTCTTTAAATTTTGGTTTGGATCTCAGCTCGAGTATTTTTTTAAAAAATTTTTAATTGCAAGAACTGAACTGTTTAGAAAAAAAACATAATACTCGCATGCACATGTCTCAGTTTCTGTATAAATTAAAATATAATATTTATGCGTTTTTTACGATGAGGCAACACCGGGTGGTCTGCTAGTATTTGAATATAATTGTTAGTTGAAAATATTACTGTCAGAATGTCGTCACAGGTGTGACGTTGATGAAAATAATTTATTCAAACTTGAGCATAAATGTTGTCAAGTATATGTGTGTATGATTTATGTATCAAGACTGTTTTAAAATTATTTGAAAGTTGATTCATTTTTTAAACATTTTTACAAATAAGCTGTCATATATAGGGACATTAGATATATGTATGTAAACTACGTTTCTTTCTCTTTTTTTTTACATCTTTTAAATGACCCATATTTTGAGATAAATCTCAAAGGAAAATTGAGAACTGTGATCAGAAATATATATATATATATATATATATATATATATATATATATATATATATATATATGTATCTACTATTATATAGAAGAAACTTTGTCTCTGTGTGTGTAAGTTCATTCCCTATGGACTCGTAAACAGCTGGACCGATTTTTATGAAATTTCACATGAAGGTATTTTATGTACCTTGCAGTGTTCTCAGATGGCTTTATATTGGAATGTCTTCGATAATTATCGATAATCGATGATAAAAATAATCCGGTGAAAGAAGGAACAGGCGATTTGGACCAAAGTTAACACCTTACACATCCCAACATCACAAGTGCATTTCAGAAGTTTTATTACCACACAAAGCAAAAGGCCCGACATATAAAATCAACAGTATGTTCTTTGATATGACAGGGGCGCGTTCGAAATGACTTTTCTCTTAAAAGCACAATTGCACCATGATACTTGACTTTTTCAGTTTAAACTTAAATTCAAGACATTATATATAAAAATAATTTTATAAAATCAACAGTAGGTTCTCTACAGTGCAATGTAGACTACAATATATTGTGGACTAAATCATTGTGGAAATGCGTGTGAATCTTCTTTCCAGTGCACCATGATGTGTCCTCGACTAAAGCAGGCAATTAATCGATTTGATTGAAAAATGGGTGATTTCACTGACTCCGATGACAATAAAAATATGGGAGAGTGAAATATTTGTTTATCATCATTCAATCCCAGGCAACGTTAGGCCTTACTACTAGTATATATATATATATATATATATATATATATATATATATATATATATATATATGTGTGTGTGTGTGTATATATATATATATATATATATATATATATATATATATATATATATATATATATATATATATATACTAGCAAAAGTACCCATCGTTCACTGGGTTCAAAAACAGCCTACAGAAAATGGACTCTGATTTATTAAAGTATGATAGGTTATGAAAAGAAAGGGTTGTAAAGAGATAGCTTCGAATTCGGGGGTATCAAAATCAAAGCAAAATATGATGAAAGTAAAAATAAAATAGATAAGCCCCATAATTTATTATACCATACCAGTTCGCACTGAAACACTTATCCCAATATTCTGTGGATCTATATTAAAAAACTTTGTTAAACTTTGTGACATATTTTCATTCTATGGAGGTCAGGCGCGAACGTACACCCCATAATTTTATTATACCGTATTTCTTCAAACTGAAACATAATTATCAAAGTATACTTATGCAGATAGATATGAAAAGTTTTTATTAAAGTTTGTGCCTATTTCCATTCTATGGAGGCCATGCGCGAATGCAGACACCACAATTTTATTATATCATCCCTATTTAAGTTAAAACATACTTATCAAAGTATTTTTATGTACATCTATATCAAAAATACTTGTAAACGTTTGTTTTTTTAATTTTAAAATTTTTTATTTCCATACTTTGTGGACCAGGCGCGAACGCAGACCCCACAATTTTAATGAACCACCGTTCTGCGGGATCAAACATACCCATTCCTGTGTCTCAATACATGTTCTATCATTATATGTAATCAGTTTTTTAAAATAGTCAACCATATAGGAGCCTATTCGTGACCACACACACACACTCAGACATTCAGCTTATATATATATATATATATATATATATATATATATATACATATATATATATATATATATATATATATATATACTAGCCGGCTGTTAGGTGTTACCAAATCGTAAAATATGCATAAATATTATATTTCAATTCACACAAACTTTTTATTTATTTTCATAAAACCAATTATATAGTAATGATTTCAAAATTTATAAAAACATATGCCTTTTAGCTAACATCAACTAGAATCGAAACCAGAATGTTTAGCGCTCAAGCCTAAGTCGTTATTTATCTCTCCAGTGTCATTCTGTCTCAACTATTGACAGATAGATACAAAAAGGTTGAGAATTAAGTGACTTTGAGCTATGAATATTTAATTTTTCGCATGCGCAAAAGTAACAGCAAAAGTAATGTTTTATTTGACTTACCATGCCAAGGTTAACTGTTTGTTTTCAACTTTGATCCCTTAACAACTACTTTTACCGGTTAATAACAAATCGAAAGTGTGCTACTGGTCCAAATACCTTATACATCAACTTTTAGGTCTGTAGACCAAATATTCAGAGAGAAGTTTGGTACAGACTTTTCGCACATAGACAAACAAAGTCACAAACACACACACATATAATTATTTATTATTTTTTTTACTATAATAATTAAATACCTACAAATACTAGTGTTTCATCCTTTCGGGAATCTTCAGTGCAGGGTGTTCCGATTAACACCAGTCAAACGATTCGAACTCGGCAGCAGGAGACATCTCTGGCTCGATTAGCAAAGACCGTATTTATTCGGCTACCATTAACCGCGTGAAATAACGTTGAATTTAAATGTTCTTTACGTCAGTCAGACAGTGATCTAATCGTTATCCGATGATCTATGCATATATATATATATATATATATATATATATATATATATATATATATATATATATATATAAGTAGTGAACGTATGTTTGTTTAAAATAGATATTTGTGGAGGTTATTTACAGGCGCCATCCCGTGGGTAGAATTGCCGACTGTCAATGCGATGGTTCTAAGTTCAATCCTCGGCTTGGGAGAGGTGCTAGAAGTTGTGATACAACAAAACACTACTGTATGTGGATGACTATATATATATATATATATATATATATATATATATATATATATATATATATATATATATATATATATAGATATATAAATATATAGATATAGATATAAAAATATTTATATTTTATTAGTTAGGAAAATTTCTATTTTGTAATTAAAATAAACCTCTGTTTTTGCTGTCATAATTTTCTTAAAAATATTTGAATTGCGTAAATGTGTAAGGAAAACTTTCTAAAGAAAACACACAATCATTCGAATCGATAGAGGAATAAAAAAGAAAAGATATATAGGAATGTCTTCATCTTATTTCTTTACAAAAAAGAAAAATTATTTATAGAAAACGAGAAAAGTTATTTA
This sequence comes from Euprymna scolopes, assembly GCF_053919585.1. NCBI lineage: Eukaryota > Metazoa > Mollusca > Cephalopoda > Sepiida > Sepiolidae > Euprymna > Euprymna scolopes. The sequence continues at coordinate 30,691,490 of NC_136503.1, forward strand.
AAGTAAAGGAAAAGCTATTAAAGTAAAGGAAACGCTAGAGAAAAGAAAGGAAACAGAAGTAATAATTTAATTCAAAGAAAAATTCTTAAAGTTAGGCTAGAATATAAATATTTCCAATTTCAGAATCTCGAGCAATATTTATGTATTACTTGGAAAAAAAGAAGAAAGGAGAAAAGAAATGCAGGAACCTGACATTCGCCCAAGTAAGCTTTTCTACCAAAACTGTACTTAAAATTTGTCCCCTGTCATGGAAGATTTCCTTAAGAAATATATGAATTTTTTTTCATTGAATTTTGTTTTCGTTCGTGAGGAATTTCTGGCAAAAAATAATTGTCAAAAAATATTTATCTTCTTAAAAGACAGTAAAACATTTGTAAGAAATTAAAAAGAAAAGTTTTATTTTCCCAGCTTGTAAATAAATATTTTGATGCCGCTTGCCATAAAATACGTTTAAATGTAATTAAAATCATGCAAATATTCACATTTATTATTTCAAAGGCATGATGGCAAAAGTTTAAAAAGAAAAAAATTACTTATTTTCTGCCGATATTGTTATCGAGAGCAACATAGTAATATCTAAATATTAAACCACTTGAAGAAATCAATCAGAAAGAAGTAAAAACATGTCAGCCAGCTGAAACGAACATTTCACATTTCAACTTGCCGATATATGTCTGTATGCATTATCCATTCAAAGAGTTTATTCATTTTAAATCATCCTTGGTGTATAATTACTATTTCCAATTCATTTCAGTATTGTGTGACTAATGGTTTAAGAGTTTATCTGTTAAATATTCACACACACACACATACATATACTGTTTTATTTATATAGATTGTATATTATTATCAATTTAAATTGCTCTGCATCTTTGGAGTGTATTTGTTTCTCTGTCTGTGAGTAAACATTCTGTTTTGTTTTATATACACTAGTTATTTAATCTAAGGGAGATCACTCTAATTTACTTTTCCTAATATATCCTTTGCTTAGTTATTTCTCTTTACTTATTTCTCATATATTAACATTTGCTGGCTAATTTGTGGATTGTCGTTTATGTTACCATATTTATGTATTTTTTACCATTACATTTCTATAGTATCTAGCTAAAAATTTCCTTTCTTTATATGATATATCCTTGTTATCTATCTTACTTTCTAGTTATTTAATTGTCATATTTATGTTGTGTTTCTAAGCAATATAGATTCAAGAAATCTTTTGTTAGCAGTGCTCTACTGTTTCTATTTATGAGTTTACTATCACCTCCTTAACTGGTTATAAAACTGTTTAATCTAATCTTATATTTTTTATATGTCTCATTATTTGCTTTGGTTTTAGTTTGTTGATATTTCAATAGTAGGTTTCCCCATAATTGATATTTGATGTACATTTTCTATATTAAGCATAAGTTATACTCTAATCTCTTTTTTACTCCCTTATGCATATTTATTGACTTATTTGTTTATATATCTCCTATTTTTGTTATTCTTTTTATTTAGTGTGGTCTAATGCGGGATAACAGGAATTTATTCTTATGCAGGCATACCTGCACTACATCCAGGTACTTATTTAATAAATCTTCATTAGATGTTAATATGTGATATGATTCAAGGATACAAAGGTTACATCTTTTTGATTTATTTGGTTTATACTTACAAGCCTTCCCTACTATGGACCATTTTAATTTATATTAAGTTTTATTTTTATGGAGTTCCCTAATTCATTTACCTAATGATGTGTTGTTTATCTTTATACTTTTCCTGATTCTATTATTCATTCCATTATTACTATTATCGTTATTATTGTTATTGTTGTTAGTTACACTATCTTTAATTTGAAGGATGTTAAGTGGTTATGGAATCTATCTTTCAATTGGCATCTATCGAACCCAAGTATACCTTACTATTGTTTTCAGTTATGATCTCACATTTATAGACAATATCTGAAGTTAGGCATTTCCCTTCAAGTGGACATTCATCTGGGTTTCTGCAATTGCAGCTATTCACTCTGTTGTTCTTGAGTTTCCTTACACTTATTTTGTCCAAGTTTTCATTATTGGAATTTATTATAGTTTTAGTTGTTAGATGAAGTGGAGAAGGAAAGATTAACTATATTTTTATGGATTATTTTGCTTAGTTTATATTCGGGGGGGGGGTAGTATTTACCAATAATTTGGTAGAATACTTTAGAAATGTTATTTTTGATGTGGTCACTGTACGGCGGATTAAACCAGATTCTTCTTCTTTATTTTCTCTGTTGAATTAGATGCCCCTCTCTCATTATTACTTTTTGTAGTTTTTTTTCTCATTTTATTTTTTCTTTTACTTTTTTCTTTACTATTTCCATTCATAGCCATATTATATGATCTTACATTCGACGGTCTGTTAATTTTTCCCCCATTTTCGTTTCTATTTTGAACGTCTCTCAAGTAACTAATTTACTTGTTGTATCCAGATCTTATCAATGCTTGGTTATAATATTCTTTATTTCTATTAAAAACTTGCTTGCTTTGCAATAGTTTATAAATTCTTTTTGAAATGCTAGGGATGATGGCTTTTTTTCATGGCTTCTGGATGGTTTGATTTGTAGCCTATAAAGTATAGAGTTTTGTTTGGTTTATGGTAAGGTTTGTATGAATCATTTTCAAGGTTTAGTGTTACATCTAGGAAGTTTTTGTTTAGTTTTCTCTAATATTCTATTATTTGAATTCACGAAAAATAGTGCATCATCTCGATATAAACCCCCATTTAAGCCTGGAATTTTATTATTTAGTTCCCTCAAAATCACCAGATCAGTTACCTGAGCAGAATCCGGAAATCCATCATGATGTCAAAGTTGAGATTTCTATTTTTTCTAGTCCATAGATTATTGTTATATCTTATCAGGGTTTTCCTTGCTAGTTTTACTATATCTATTTCTAATTCTTTTCTTGCTAGTTTTACTATATCTATTTCTAATTCTTTTCTTGCTAGTTTTACTATATTCTATTTCTAATTCATTGATAAATTTCTCATTCACTAGCCAGACTTTTAGCCTAAACAATCCGCTAGATATCTCCAAACAATTACTTTTACAGCAATATTGTTTCATATTTTTTTTTTTTTTCTGTTACAAAGAAAAATGTATTTCACATTAGCGTGCATGCCATCTCTCTAAATAGCAGAGTTATCTGCCGTCATCACGGACCTGCAATTAAAATAAAAAGGCTCTAATTCCTCTTTTGCTGGCCCCCTTTTGGGGCAATTTCTTACCATTGTGGCTGGTTGGTCACATCATTTGATTGGTTTAAAGGTAAAACAACATAATACCCGTAACTCATCACTTCCGGTTAAAAAGTAGTTAAGAAGAAAATAGTGAAATGTGAATATCAGTTCCTGATTCAACAATTTCTTTGTGTAAAGCAACAAATAAAATGGTTGAGGAAAATAATTACAGCAGCTGACATACATACTGGGCAGTCAATTCTTTTGTTAAGAGGATACGTTGGAAAGTCTACCATTGTGGAAGCAAAAAAAAAAAAAAAAAAAAAAACGAAGTAAGATAATCAAAAGGCACAAATACACCAAACGAAGGAAATTAAGTCACTAAAATATCACTTACGAAAAAATATAAGATCAAATCAAGAAAGTACCCACCCATAATACCGACACTGAAAGCATTTTAACTGGACATGCTGGAACTCAAATGAAAAATAATAAAAAAATACATGAATCCAATAATGCAAAAAATAAACAAAAAGATTAAGAACAACACTAATCTGATAGTCCCGCCAGATAAAACCATGAATATTGTAGTGAAAATTGTAGTGTGAATGCAGTCATGGAGGTGGTCTGCATGTGCGAACTCGACACCCGAGCGATGGGACATGAGAAAGCGATAAATCATCAGGTTCGATCGCGCATTAATTTGCATAAATGAGATAATATAAGGTCGGGAGTTAAGATGTTTGAGGAGAGTCGAGCTGTTGAGTTCTCGAGAACTGGACTGATTGTTAGAACGAAGAATGTCACTGAGAATCCAGTCCAGGTTTTTTTTACGATTAGAAATGAAATATATATATATATATATATATATAGCCAGTAGAGTTTAGTTTCCTAGAAGTACATCCAATGAAACAACACGTGTCTACCAAAATAGTGTTCAATGAATGAACAGAGCAGGTATATTAATTTTATTTATACAAACATTAATGGCTACATATGTGCATACATGTTTCTGTAATCACCCACGTTGGGGGATTACGTCTTCAGGCCAAGAACTACCTTCAAAAGTGACATTTCCACCAAATACATTTTTCTATTTCGTTTATCAAGTAAAAAATACAACCTGGGTGGGAGTCAAAAAAAAAACTAAAACGGTAAAAGGATGAGTGAGGTCTATGAAGATGATAAACATCTTTTTTCTTTTCCCCCTCCCCCGTCTAACTTAACTTTTGGTTTTTTATGGCATAGGGGACTTGAGAGTTTCGTTTTCTTGTCTTAGAGTCTGTAAGTTAATAACCTTAGCTATGGTCAACCAAGTACTGACCGGTGCCTTTTTAATCTACCTCCACCCACACATACACGCAACACACACATAACACATCCATACACAGACACTGCCAACACACACATACACACATTAATCCATATATTCAAAAGCGAATCCATGCTGAACACTTTTTGTTCTATTTACTGAAACTAGACAATGATTCTGAAACTACGTAGAAGATAAAGTAAAAGTTACATTAAGGTAAATAAAAAAATATAAATAAATAAAAATAAAATTAATATAAATAAATAAAAATAAAATACATAAATAAATAAATAAAAATAAATAAAAAATAAAAAATAAAAATATATAAAAAATATAATAAAAAATAAATAAATAAGATAAATAAGAATAAAAATAAAATTAAATTAAAACAAATAAACCAACAAAATGTGAATAAATATAAACCCGAAAGTTATCTAAACCCCACATGTACCTATATGCGTGTATCAATACACTTATAAATGTCTAACATTTATCTACACCCGCGCATATATACACACACACATTTCAGACATACAGAGACAAATAATAGTATTTTTCTTTACTTATGTAGCGTGGTAACATCTTCGTATATGCAATATTATGCTACCCGACTACAGACGGGTGTATATATATATATATATATATATATATATATATACATATACATACATACACATATATACACAAACACACACATACATACATACATAAATACATACATATACATATATATATATATATACATATACACATACATACATATAAACACACACACAACAGACATACATATACATATCCACACATACATACATATATAACATATATATAAACAACATTCGGACATCCATACATTTTTGTAATCTATATTGTTACAACAATTCTATACGAGGCAGCCTATTCTAATAGTTCAGAAATATACGTGTGTATACATATATCTACATACAATAGACACAGAGACACATCCACATACAAACATACACACAGATACATAGATACAGATATATATATATATAAACATACAAACATACATGCATACGTACAATACACTTATATATCCAAAGTCACACAAATATAGACATATATATATACATGCATACATGTACCGTGCCACCAAATGATACATCTAAAGTAGAAACAGACATGAATACACCTACTATATAAATTCACTTTTTCTATCAAATTCCACACGTCTAGTTATGTTTCATGGCCCCATCCGCTTGTTACACTTTCCTAAGTTGTAGGTTTTTACCGTAAAAATTGACACTACGTAAAAATTTATATTGAATTCAGCATGAAGTTCATAGGGTTATCCTCATATTTAACAAAGATTCTTTCGATGGTAAGGCAGATATACATAAGATGTATCACGACACAATAATAATATATAATAACATATGACAGAAATCAGAGTATTTAGGTTATACAAACCCAGTATATAAGCTTATACATTGTAGTACTTACCTTCATCTTTGCTTATTCACTCTAATACCCTTATTCCTTTCTCTTCCATTCACCCTTCATTCCTTACTTTCTTTCATCTATTTATTTCTTCTATTTTTTTTTTTTTTTTTTTTTTTTTTATATTAATAAATTATTTTTCCTACCCGGGTATATAAAGATCATATATCCATACATGCACACACCCAAAAATATCCATATGCATACATTATTACGAGCTTCACTCAAAACGATCTATTACTCATTTAGTTCAAATATACCTTCATACAGGTACTTATTTCGGCTAGTAATACCATAACTCTTCGATGAAGTAGAATATTAAGTGACTTACGTAACCCATATGGGTATGATTATAGTTGCGACCTCACTTATCCTCTTTGTGGGGGGGTTATTTGATGGGGGTTAGTTGTACTTATAGCAGTTCCATTATCCTAATTTAGAGTTCCTTAAGTGCATGTATTCTGAAATGTTTGCAGGATATAGCAGTTTCTTGTTTAATATTCAATAATTTTTCTCGGTCTTTAAACCTAGTTATCTCAAGTTTTTCTGATAAGCATAATAGACATGGTGAGTTCAATGAGTGGCAAGTATTGGCCCTTCTAATAATATTCCATTCTATACTAGGTGTTTTATTTTCTCTAACTAATTTCCAGTAATATAACGATAAGGAAGTGTCCTTTTCATATGTTTGATTATTCATCGAGCGTGTATGTCCATAGAATCTATTTTTGAAAGTCATTTGGGTACTCCCTATGTAGAATCTTTCGTCCCTTGGGTTCTCCACCGGGAATATCCTTGCTTGGTATACCACCGATGAGGTCAGACATTCATTTTTTATTGGGCATTCCTCAGGTTTTTTACAGTTACATTTATTCAACGCAGTGTTTGCACTAGTATTCTCTCCTTCTCTATTAGTCGTCTTTAAAATTCTTCCATTATGCTTTTTTATAATCCTTTCCAAATTATCACTACAGCTGTAACTTAATTTTAATGTATTTTTATTAAATATTTTATGTAATATATTATTTGGTGGGAAATGCTTATTAATAAGTTGTAAAAATTTTGCACCAAGTTTTGTTTTCAACATAATGTTAAAGGGGGGTGTGAACCAAATAATTTTCCTACCACGATTTCTAGATCCATTTGTGCTAGTGTTATTTACTTTATATTTTATCTCTATGTCCTTATATCCACTATTTTTAAGTGCTGTATTATAAATAGCTTTGCAATTATTGAAAGTTACTTCATTAGATGAATTGTTACTTATTCTACTTTCAATAGATAACGGTATATGTTTAATAATGGATGGTGGATGGTTAGACTGCGGGTGTATATAAATAGGATTAGCGTTATCCTTCATATATGGTTTATAAGCATTTAAATCCAGATCTAAAGTAACGTCAAGGAAATCAACCTGTTTTAAGTTAGCATTAACTTCTACTTTTAGGCCAAAATTTTTCATGTCCCTATGGATTGCTCTCCTAATCTGATCGCATTTAACACTTGTAGCATTCTTCACTATTATCAGCCCATCATCACGATATAGGCCCATGTCCCTTCTATCAATAATATTATCGTTCGTTAAATTATGAATGATATAAAGTCCAACGAGATCTGTTGCCTCTGCAGAGTCCAGCGATCCCATTGATACCCCGAAAAAGTTGTTTTGCCCATTTTTTGCCCATTGTTCCCCGTTATAGACAAGGACAGTTGTGCGGCATTTCATAATAATATCCAAATCCTCCTCGGAGACATTAGTATAGGTCTTGGCAAATTCAATTGCCTTTCCAAAGAGATCCTTTGTGATTGACGGGTAGTAATCCATAATGTCAAATTGCACAAAGGCGCAGTTTTTCTTGTTGGCAATGTTAAGAAACCATTTTACCGGATCCGCCGTATTTATCCATAGGTTCAGGTTGAACTGCCGTTTTAATTCTAGATATATATATATATATTAAGCTATCAATAATATGAATAAACTAAAAAAAAGAATTATAAAATTGTAGAAGAAAATGAAAATTCATCAGCATTGAGGGTCTGTGAAAAAATAAACATTCACGATAAAATAAAGTTTACGTCCACGTTTTACTTTAAAAGATCATAAATTAGACTTTAACAATAACCCTTCAATTAGACGAATATTACCGTGTACATCAAAGTTAGGTTGCATAAGTAAAAAAATATTAGATATTCATCATCATCATTGTCATAAACATCAAAGAGACCAGGCGTCCTTAAAACAGTTTTTCCTATATAAACTTTTTAACAGAAGATCGCAACCAAGGTCTGCTCATAACATGTATCATTTTTTTTATGTATTAATTTATTTAAATTAATTTGAACGTGAATAGGTCAAACCAAATTAATTAAATTAATTTAATTGGTCCCATCATCACCGTGATCGCTGGGGAGTTCTGCCATTTTGGATGCTCCTTCCATTTGGGATTTGCACAGACACTGCAACTTATGACCACCTGTTTTACGTGTCGTGTTTGTTGGGTTTGTTTTTATTTATTTATTGTTGGGACTCTGATGAACAGTGTGTGTCTGGCGCTGTATAACTGGACCCCCACTGTCTTGTGAGCCAAGGTTCTTTAACCAAAGGCTAAGGGTGAGGTAACCCTGACAGAAACCTCCAGAGAAGCTTAGGCCCTGTGAGCTGCGGCATGCATGACCACCAGTGTGTGGAGTATGCTCTGGTGTCCAGCAACCTAAGTTCTAGTTATAAAACCTGCGGCGACTGTTGCATCCAATGATGTTGACTTGCTCTTCTTTTTGGTTCAATGTGATAATTGTTCAGAGAGTGGAATTGACTCGGTGCAAAGTCTATAAAAAGCTTCAAGCACAGGCATTGCTTGATCTATAACAAAAAATAAAGAGTGGCTGTAGCCTAAAACGGCAAACAAACATTAAATGAAGGCCAATAATATAGATATGAACTTCAATGGCAATAAAGGCTCCGGAACTTCCAAGGTTTGGCCCGGCAGTTTTTCAGGGCACCACAGCTTGGACCCGATATTTATCATGCTACTACGAGGAAATGTATACCAACGAACATCGGCTGTTGGAATGTGCAGATGCTGTTTGACTAGCCATCAGCAATGTGTCCAGAACATAGATCTGTTCTTGTATCTAAGGAACTTCAGTGTTATGACATGAACATAGTTGCACTATCTGAGACTAGGTTGGCTGATGAGGGACAGTTTTCTGAGTTGGCTGGGGGCTACACCCTTTTCTGAAGTGGTAGAGCAAATCGATGTAAGAGGTAATCAAGTGTGGCTTTTGCTGTAAGAACATCAATTCTTTCAAGGCTGGAAGAACTTCCCTCTGGAGTGAGTGACCGGATCATGACTATGAGGCTACCTCTGGTAAGTGGTCGTTTTACAACTCTGTTCAGTGTCTATGCACCAACTATGGATGCAACAGAAGATAAAAAGGTTGCTTTCTACCTTGCATTGTGCAACATAGATGCATTCCCCTGCTGACAAGATGGTCATTCTTGGAGATTTTAATGCTTGGGTGGGAAGAGATTTTGAAGCCTGGGATGTGCTGAGTAAACACAAAGTGGGCAAGTGTAATAACAATGTTCTGATGTTGTTGCAGTTTTGTTCAAAGATGGGTTTTAAAATCGGTAACACCATGCCTCAGCAGAAAGACAAATTCAAGACGACTTAGATGCATCCTGGTTCCAAGCAACGCCACTTGATAGACTATGTGTTAGTCAGAAAACCTGAGATGAGGGACATCTGCAGTGTTCGTGTCATGTGTGTTGGAGAGTGCTGGACCGACCATCGATTGGTCTGTGCAAAGGTTAAGTTTGTTGTGAAGCCCAAGGTGAGGGGACCTGGTGTGGCTATCTTAAAGTGACGTTATATTGATCGTCTAAGAGACAATATTATGAGGGAGAAACTAGTTAAGGAGATGGAAGAGATTAACTGTGAAAACTCTTGATCTGCTTTTAGGGAGTCTGTCTATGAGGTATGTGAGAGAGTATTAGGTTATTGTGAGCGTAAACATCAGGATTAGTTCAATGAGAATGATACTGAAATTTAGGCTCTGCTTGATTCAAAGGCCAGAGCGTTGCATGCTTATCTTGGAGGTGGTTTGATGAATAGTGAGCAAGATCGATTAAGGGCCAATTTTAAATCAATCAAAGGTGAAGAGCAGAGGAGGTTGCAAAACATGCAGGAGGAAAAAAGCTGAGGTAATACAGCCTCGATTTCTAATAACACCAAGGTCTTATACAGCCTACTGCGTATGGTTTATGAACCATCCAGATCACCTACCACTCCATTGCGCTCAAGGAATCCTCAGGATCGTCTTCAAGACCCTACCGATATTCTTCATAGATGGAGGGAGCATTTTAATGACCTCCTGAACAGGCCTTTTTACGTTGATCAGGAGTTTGTTAGGTCGATTCCTAGCAATCCAGTCAAGGATATTTTGGCAGAGGTTCCTTCTCTCCAGGAGGTTGATACAGCTGTCCATAGCCTGAACAATGGAAAGTCCCCTGACATGAATCGGTTGTATGCAGAGTTCTTTAAATGTTCTTGCCCAAAGATGATGTAGCGCTTGGCAGACTTGTTGCAGGCTGCTTGACGTGATGAGTGTAATTCTACAGGATTGGCGGGATACATTGATCATGGTGCTATACAAGAGACGACTGTGGAAACTATAGCGGCACCTCTATGCTGTCAGTAATCGGCAAGGTTCTCTGTAGGATCATGCTTGACAGAATGCTGAGCACATTGCTGACAATGTACTGGCTGAGTTGCAGTGTGGTTTCAGAAGTGGTTGAGGGACAGTGGATATGATTTTTACAACCAGGCAACTATAGGAGAAATGTATAGAACAACGAAAGGGTCTGTATCAGGTGTTCAGCGATTTAACCAAGGCCTTTGATACAGTAAATAGGGATGCTTTGTGGGAGATTGTGAAAAAGCTTGGCTGTCCTGACAAGTTTATAACCATCTTAAAGCTCTTCCACGATGATATGAAGGCTGTGATCAATGTTGGGGGGAAACTGGCTGATCCTATTTCAGTAGAAAATGGTGTTAAGCAACGAGACATTCCAGCACCCACACTTTGCTTTGTATTTCACCATGGTCTTTCGAGTGGCATTCAGGGATTGCACTGATGGTGTCTATATTTGCTACTAAACTACTGGGGGGTTGTTCAACATTAGGCGCTTCAATGCAAGTACAAAAGTACTCACCAACATGATTCGTGACTTGCTCTATGACGATGACTGTGATCTGGTAGCTCATACGGGGGCTGATATGCAGCATCTTGTGGATGCATTTACAGTTGCCTGCAGCGCATTGTGTCTGAAAAAAACTGTCTTAATGTATCAGCCTGCGCCAGGCATGCCATACTATGAACCATCAATTTATGTCTATGGGTCGAAGATAGCAGTTGTCGCTAAGTTTGTATACTTGGGTAGCACACTAAGTATGTCTGGTGCCCTGGATGATGAGGTATCGTTATAGATCAGTAAAGCAAGTGATACTTTTGGAAAGTTGTACAAGCGTTTGTGGAGCTGTTGTGGAATCTTGCTACCAACAAAGATCAAGGTTTATGCTGCATGCGTTCTTTCTGCTCTTCTCTATACCTGTGGAGATGTCTCAAGCGGTTTCACCAGATGTGCCTACCGAGAATCTTAGGTGTGTGTTGGCAAATGTATGTCAGTGATTTTGAGGTTCTTGAACGGACCCAATGTCTAAGCATTGAAGCTCTTATTATCAAACATAGACTGAGATGGAGTGATCATGTGGTAAGGATGCCAAACAATCGACTTCCCAAACAACTCCTTTATGACGAGCTTGCCGAGGGAAGGCATCTGCCTCAAAAGCCTAAAATGAGGTTCAAGGATTGTTTGAGGTTCACCTTGAAAAAATGCGAGTTGGATGAGAAACCTGGGAGAGTCTTGCTTTCGATCGTGGAGAGTGTAGGCAAGTTTGAGGCTGATCCAACCCAGTATGAATGACTGAAGTGTGATATTCGGAAAGAGAATGTGCAAGAAGCAGTTGATGAGCTGAGGTGCAAAATTGGTCTGGAATGTGAGGCGTGCGGGAGATTATATCTGCGCAGAGCTGGGCTGATAACTCACCAGACTGCTCATCAGCGCAATGGGCCACAAAACAGTCTTGTGTTGCCAGAATTAACTTGTGGCAACTGCAGGCAGACGTGCAAGACTATAGGCGGTTTGAAACGCCATATGAATGTTGATAGAAGTGACCGTCCAGTATGTGCTGCTAGTGGCGCTCATGTCTGCACCACGTGTGCCAAAGAATGCCTGAGTTTGGCCAGGCTTAAAAGCCACTTTCGCGTGGCTCGCCGCTGAGCTGTATGCATGCCTTAATTTTCTAACACTATATGAAGTAATGGGAATATTCGAGAACGCATTTGCTGCCATCATGTATGTATGTATGTATGTATGTATGTATGTATAGGCTTACAGGAAGAAAATCGTCATCATTGGATCACGGTGGACAACCAAGAAGATGCATGTATGTATGAATATTAATTAAGCTTTGACAACTTTTTTTACTGAATCCTTGTGAGATGCAATACTTTAATATTTTATTGATATACAATTTAAATAAATCTAAATGTTTTCTCATTTCCAAAATCCTATCCCTCTTTCATTATTTTTATTTGTCCATTTTTAATATAAATATTCAACTAATTAATTAAATAATTATAACAAATGTTTGAATAATTATTATTAAATTATTATTATTGATAATATTATTATATTTGTTTATTTAAATTTTATTCTGTTCTAATATCAGTTTATCACTTTATCTTTTATCAAAACTGTTGCTATAGCAGACTTACATTATTCTGCAATAATTTTATAATTCTTAGTATTACATCTTCTTCTCATAACTATTATTATTGTTATTGTTATTATTATTGTTATTGTTATTATTGTTATTATTATTGTTATTATTATTGTTATTATTATTATTATTATTGTTATTGTTATTATTATTGTTATTATTATTGTTATTGTTATTATTGTTATTATTATTGTCATTATTATTATTATTGTTGTTGTTATTATTATTGTTATTATTATTGTTATTATTATTGTTATTGTTATTATTATTATTTACTTACTAGGAGTAATCACACAGGCCATCATCAAAAATTTCTCTTTGAAAACAAGTTGTGGCATTCTTTGGAGTCTGAGTGACAGCAAGTCTCCCCAGATTTCCAGTACTTCTCACCTTTGTCGACAACCATTGCAGATGGATTTGCGTTATCGTAGCAGCTGCTTACCATTGATTTCTTGTTGGTGGCGACCATTGGTCTTCACTGGAATTTTGGTAGCAACAAGCTTCCCCAAGGTCTCTGTCCTCTTTGCACTTATCCAGCGGAGGTCTGGCTAGTGCTTTCTCTTATCAGTCTTTTCAACCTTCTTGACCTCCTTACTTTTGTGTGATGTCAGTTTCTGGACACACACACACACACACACACACACACACACAATTTCCAGTTTTCGTGATTCCATGTAATGCGCCTTGTGTTTTACATTTGTACCATTTTCTGCATGTCCTGTAGTTCATGTGTATTAATCTCTGCATTCAAGTGTTTTCCTTAATATTTCAGCAGTTTTCATTACTGTTATCCGGTGTATCTTATCAGCCATCCCTCTTATTTCAATCTCTCCCATTGTCTTTTAAAGTTTTTCAGTATTGTTCCTAGTGCTCCTACTATTAGTGGTGTTATCCTGATTTTTTCACCTTCTATATTCCTTTGAGCTCTCTGGCCAGCTCAGTGTATTTGCTCCACTTCTCCGTCTCCTTGATCTTCACTTAGCAAAATCTGCAATCTGACAGGCTTTTCCTTCTTATTAACTAGTACAACATCTGATTGTCTTGCTTGGATATTTTTTGTGTTCGTTTGTATATCTATGTTCCATTTTCAAGTACTGCTGCCGGTTTGTGTTTGTAGCATTTGTCTGGATGTTCAAGATTCAGTTGTCTGCATAATTGCCAGTGTACTGCCTTCCCCAGTGTTCCCCGTCTTTTTGATGGGCTTGGCCTTTTGACCAAGATCAAATCCCACTCATGTAGGACCTGTTCCAGCAGTCCATGTGTGGGGGCAACTCATATATATATATATATATACACATATATATATATATATATATATATACATATACATATACATATATATACAGTGATGATCATATTTATTGGCACGGTAAAATAAAAGTTAAATTTTGTCTAATAAATTCTAAAAAATGGATTAAATTAAAGAAAATAACAAAGTATATTATGT